>NC_071088.1:101146129-101468629 GCF_027358695.1 Spea bombifrons
ATTTGAGGGTCTGTCCCTCATGGTTATAGGTAGTTTCTTATTTATGAGGACGGAACAGCATTATTTAGATATTATTTTTTCCCAAGGGTTTGCTTTGATTGGATCTCTCTTCCAAAGAATACAGGACCATTGGATAGGTGCAGTTACAGAGGCGGCACAGTTAGGTAAACAATGTTTCCTCTATGCTGTATACGTGTCTCTGGCCTTAATTTTAGTCTGGTCAGTGATTGTGGCTAGTGGGAGGCTCCAGTGGCTTCAGCGTAGAAAGTTTTAATTGATAACTGAACATAACAATCTGTGTGTGTTTTTTTGGGAAGGCCCATAGACTGTACTTTAGTCATTGTTTATATTTTCTTTTTTACCTATAAAAAAACGTTTATCGCCCTTTTTTGTTAACCTGGCAATGTTCTACTCTGTGTTTGTTTCTGCAAATGAAATTATCTATTTTGACTCTCTAAGCTTAGCTTCTTATTTGCTCTCATCTTCCACATTTTCAGTTTATTTATAATAAAAAGGGGGAGTGACATTCACTTGCAGCTGGCGTGTTGTTAAGAACCAAGTATTTTCTTTTTATTTCTAGTTCCTAAAACCAACCTTCTTCTCCATCAATATATTTGCCACATGTATAGAGTATCACTGTGATTTCCTTTTTCTTTTAGTCTTACTAACAAGTTTATTGCAATGTTTTGCTGCTTATAGCAGAACATTTCTTAAATGGTTCCATTTCTCCTGGACTTTATCTAAGGAAATCCACACCATCAAAGACTCACATACAAATCTTTCCATTTTACAACAATCTGCCATTTTAGTGTGGTGCAATGCAACTTCTGTCCTTATATTAAACCACACTGATTGATAATCTCAGGAACTCCTAGTTTCCATTTGTAAATGCTAAATCTAGCACAACCTTCTTTCTTCTTGGCTCCTATACCAACTGCCAAAGACAGCTGTTTGGTTTTTGCAGTCTACATTAGGGAGATTCAAGTTCCCCATAATGATAACCTCATCTTTCATTGACATCTTAGTAATGTATTCAAATACCAGATGGTGGAGTTCCTCTGTGTGTCCATGGGGGTCTATATATCACACTAATGTGAACAACCACTATTGTGTTAGAAAAAGATTTGGACTGTATATACAGTATAACTGCTGTAAAGTCAGAATGCCTTTAAAAATTAGACCCATTAATATTTTAAGTTTATTGTTATCATTTAACAAATTGCAAAGTGAGTGAACTGAAGAAAACTTTAAATGAAATCAATAGTTGGTGTGACACCCTTTTGCCTTTCAAACAGCATCAATTCTTCTAGGTTCACTTGCACAAAGGTAGGGATGTTGCAGGCTTATAGATAGGTGAATGATTACACAATTATACCAAACAGGTGCTAATGATCACCAATTTAATATGTAGGTTGAAACACAATCATTAATTAAAACATAAACAGCTGTGTTGCAAGACTAAAACTAGGAGGTTAACAGCAAAACTCACTAACAAAGCGCACTTGCTGAAGACTCATAAGCACAGCAACAAGATACATGGTGGTTACGCTTTCAGATGTTCTGTCCAAGCTCTGTTGAAGAAGCACAAACAAACTTGCAACGTTGAGGCCCGTAGATGTAGTGGTCAGCCATCATGCAATACCATCAGGGAGACATCACAATTTTGTTACTATTAACATGTCTATTTTTGAAGGATTCTTACTTTACAGCATTTTTCTCACCTGCCTAAAATGTTTGCATAGTACTATTATTCACATACCTGTCACAGTCAATTAACTATATAATGTGTGTGTATGTGTTTTCACAGACATGATCTTTGCTATAGGTACAAGCTTGTCACCTTGAATACAAAACTCACAGTTTATTAAGTTTTGTTTTGCTTAAGTTATAAATATTGCTAGCAATAGCCTTAATAGCAGTTAAAAGACAGTTAGAAGTGAACTGATCACTTTTGTGTTCAATTTCTATTAGACTTATACCTCCTATAATTTTATAACTGTACAATTTAATTCCTGCTTTGTGCAATGTCTTGGTTTCCAGGGCTCCTCCGGTTTTCCTTCTTGTAAAGAAAAGGACCTCCTATGTTAAAGGGCTGGTCGACCATTTCCTCATTATATCCACCTCCATGAAGGCTTTATGTGAACAGGACATGGGTACTTGGTTGTCTTTCAGATGATCTAGTGACAGGGACACAAAAGCTTCAGAAAGATACCTGAATTGGGGGCATGGCTAAAAAGGTCACTTAAATCATTACACAGGCACTGGCAAGCACCCATGAGGATGTAGGCCATCTGACTCTACATTCCAGCTGAGTACAGTTTAATAATAAACTTTGCAATGGATTGCTGTAAAAAGGGCTGGATGTAACCCGCAGAGATTATTATATAAATTAATTAAAAGTAACTAACCCTCTTCCACATCAATCAATTGACCAAAACTTTCGTAACTAGCCTGACGAACTCCAAACATTAATAACTCCCAGCAAGAGAGTCCATGCAAGTTCACATATTAAGTTACTATTACTAGGGTAAAAATAACCCACACAAGGTCATACAAAATTGCAAAAAGTCTATTAATTTAGTGCTCAACTGTGATCCCACTCTAAATTTGATATTATTAGATTACAATTTTACTTTCATTGCACTTGTGCATAGTATCTAGAGATTGGCGACCCATGTAATTTAATGAAATAAATTAGCTGTGTTGAGATACCACAATTTATTTTGCAAGCTTATCATATCTCTTTCCAGATTCCTCAATCCACCTGGACGGTCAAATACAGGAAAGTGATCATACTTAAGCTTGCGAGCAGGGCTCTCTCCACCTAATGTATCGGTTTGTCTTAGTCTGTCAATTCTTGTCTTGTCATACTCCTTGAATATATGCATTGTATTAAGCGCTGTGTAAACTGTTGGCGCTATATAAATAAAAGATAATAATAATAATACTTTGTGAAGCAGACTATGAGAGATTTACACGGTAAGGGTTATGTATAAAGTGAGACTGTGAGGAAAGTGATCATATTACCACAGCAATCAGTGAGATTTTCTGCTGACTAGGCCATTCCATTGGTTGTTATGATCATAAGACCACTTTTCATACTTTCCAGCATAATCATTTTTAAACACGTTAACCCACCCCATATCTTTGTTTCAGTTCAAGGTCTAGTTAGGGCAGTCTCTATCTGACTTGCTGTTGGCCTCCACTCTTACTGTCCTTAGTTGTCTTCTGACCAGAGTATATTGAGTGTTGAAGCACCATAACAGTTGGTGGTTAGGCTGTCCAAGTCAGCTGTACTTGCTAATTAGCTGCAGGAAGGAAGCTTTGACACAATTTAGGCCATTAGGCCATGTTCAATGTACATTATGGTGTAAATAGCCTCATGCAGAGGTCACACACTTGGATGGCTTTGATGGAAACCTGTGATAAAGTGGTTATGCTGGTTTTGGAATAAGCCCCGCAGATGCATTGTGGGAAATCAGAGCCCTATCCCCCCATCCTAATTATCCTTGCAAAGTGTAAAAGAGTGCAACTCTTTTGTTGTGCTACCTAAGACTTCATAACAAAGCATTTTAACAACTTGATTACGGATTCAATTTCCTCTATTAAAATGTAAACTCATTAGCACAGCCCTTGTATGCCCACAATTCTTGCCAAGAACGTTGTACGTCATAGCAATAATAATAACAACAATATCATGGTTATTATTTTACACACCAAATTGTTGCAGTGGAGCTGTCTGTCAGCAACTTTAAAACATGTATCCTGGAAAAAAATGGCATATATGGCAACCCTGTATAGAGACCAATTCAAGTAGATTTCTTGGGGTTTTTTTGGTTTATAAAGGTAAGTATATCCATATATAAATCATATATTATCAATCTGTTATTAAAAAAAGATTGATTTCACTACTGTTTACGGCATTGTGCCAGGAGACTGTGATCAATGCAGTGTTTAACCGTTTTTTAAAGCTGCATTAATAGCAAAACACAGTTGAATATAATTGATTGATGACTGCCATTTAGCCCTTTTAGCCCTTTAGGCTAAAAAATGTTTGGTTATAAGTACATGATGTGCTTTGTTGCAAATATCAGGTAATTTAAATGATACAGAACTTGTGGCAGGCAACACTGTTGTTTACAATACCATGGATACCATGTCAATTTGGCACCTCAGATAGAAGGTAATCCAGTACATTTAAGCTTTGCAATGAGCAGAAACAAGTCAGGGTCAGACATTAAGTAGGGTTGGAATATATTTTTTTCCCCGACCTGTAATTAGTCATAGACTAGTTTTTTCTAGAGCTACATCTGAAAAGCCAGTGAAGGTGAAAATTCATCATACTCTCACTCAAAGTTGCTTGGTGTGCTCAAGTTCAACAGTTTATACTCCAAATATTGTTTACAAAGAGATTTTTGATATGTAAGAATTATTATACATGTCTGTCAGACACTCATATTAATGGTGATTAATAAAAAAATTGTTATATGTTGCTTTATTAAGGATTCTGGGGTCAGACTGGTCAGCGGGGAAAAGTAGAAATTGTCCCATAGAATGCTATTATTTGAAGAGCCACTACCACAAGCTTGTTGGATTGGATGTTCTGGCATTATATATGTGATTGGTTACAGTAACATATGATGACCAGCCAATAGCTGCTTGAACTCATACTTCTAATGCTGTACAAAAAGAAAGCATAAGATGTATTTAGTGTGACCCAAGGCCCTGCATCAATAAATGACATACATGCTGCCGATCGGCTGGATATAGATACACAGCGTTCTTATACTTTCGTAGCGTGCTGCAACATGTATCCAGCCAGTAGGTGCACACTGAAGGGCTGAATCTGTAAAAGTAACTGTGCGCCGTCATTGGCCACTGGCCCATTAGGCATTCAATGGTTTACCAGATGGCCGGTCTTGGCCTGGTGTGATTTTCTCTTTCCATAACCTTGCATCCTACCTAGTGTAATAAGAAGAGGCAATAAGCACACATAAACAATAAACCTGCTAAAATAGGAACTACGGCATTTATTCTCTGATATTATAACCTAAGTACAGTACTGGTAAAAAAAAAAAAAAAAAAGTAGTGGAAGAAAATAGATCTCCTACAAGCAGGAAGCAGCTCACAATAAATGTTTTTTATGGTCCTGTGTTTATTAATAGTGGCAATCAGAAGAACTTTTATGGAAATGCTTTGTACACTAGAGCTCTTTCTTTGTTAGCTGGGTCGGTGGGAACCCCTGCAGGACACTCGTAAATTGACAAATTTACAATGTGGACTGTGTAAAGCGCCTCTGGCCGTTTTTACATCCAGTCTGTCTTTGTGCATCTCTACCACCTGTGAAGCCTGGGGGCTTGAGGTCAGAACAAAGCCATTATTTTTTTTTTCCTTTTATGACACAAAGCTGATCAATATGGCCTTCTCTGAAGCTGAAGACTAGTTTTATCTTCTTTAATCTATGTTTTACAAAGATGTTATTTTTTTAAGCCTTTATGTTGTTATTTCAGTAGATGAGGATTTATAGCCCATATTCCAGCAATCGTCCAGTTCACAGTGTATAGTAGGTATTATTAAATATATAGCTTCTATCGCTGGACTTTTGTCTCATTCAGAGCTGCCTGTTATTACAGTAATTGCAAATAACACTGAAATATCCATTACACTTTCTATTTAACCTATTTCATCTATTTAACTGTATTTGACCTATGGCAGGTTAAAAGTCCACTTTTCATAAGCTTTCAGCGTGCAAACAGAAATATTTTAATGCAGTGTTTTTCTTAAACACGGACACATACAGATCTATACATATACATATAAAGTGTGGGTGTAGATTAGATATTTTATGGGGGGAAAGCACATTCTTTCTAAAAGGCATCCAAGGCAGTGTTTTACCAAACAAATGCATGCACTGGTTTAATTTTTGCTTTTTATATTAAATTATATGAGCAAAAAACTGCATTTCATTAGATTAATACTTGTTTAGTCAGTCTAAAATTTTATGAGGACACTAAAACAGTAGAAAAACAAACCAGAAATCATGCCTCAATTTTAATTATTAGTATAATTATATTTTTTTTCTTTTTGTGCCTACACATTACTCAAACGAACAGTTATTAGCCAGACAAGTCATAATTTCAAACTGCTGGATGACCAGAGTAAATTGTTTAAAATGAAACAAATCAATGATTTTAAATCTTCTTCTACTTTGGTTTACTATCAGGATTAGTCGGAAAAAATATATATATTATTTGCCTTTTAATTTTTTTTTTTTTTTTTAGAATTCCTTTCATTTCCATTTTTTTGCTACCTCGTAACCTTTTGACCTATGTCCTAATGGCACTGGTCACTCAAGAGCAAAAGTTCAGCCGCGGGTTAAGTCTGTATGTGTTTGCACTGAGGAGGGGCACTGTCTGTTCTCACTTCCTCGTGTTGGTTGCTACACAATGCAGTTACTCTCTAAAATTCCAAGTTGACCCCTGCTGTGTAAACTCCCTCCCCTCTAAAACATGTAAGAAAGACCTGTGCCCTTTCCTTCACTCAACACAATCTTTTGTTGTCTTAACATCTGGATAATGCGCAGTATAAGCCCATTTGACCAAAGTCAATCTGTAAAATTCTACGTTCTGTCTCCAATTTTTCATTAGATTCCAATATAATTATTTGAGGTTGGACTCCCATCCTAATTACTTTAATGTCGTAGCAGTACTTTATATCTTATGCTAATGATATACCTATGTAAAGTACCTTTTAACAAATTCATTAAGGACATATACGGTATTTGATTTTGTGAAGTAGTTAACCCCAAATTCTATAACAATAAACACACTATATTTTGTATGTAATGATCATTTTCAAAAAAATTGAGAGCTGTCTATAAAACACAAATCCGGTTCATCCAAAGGAATGTCAATAATATACGGAAATATTTCACTTGGCGATAAGGTGATAAAAACAAGTTTTTATCAAAATTACATTAATTACATATTCCCCATTGTTTCACATTATAAATCTATAATTCCTCTGTATAGACAACTTCACTGGAATGATAACTAAAAGAAGGCTAAAGATACTTTGCTGTTAGAAGAAAAGCAGGATGAGGGTAAAAAAAAGCAAACCAATACATTACATTTCTTTATATAGGGGACAGTGATATTTTACAACAAAAAAAAAAAAATTACAATAATGATAAAACCTGAAGACATACTGGTATAGAAGGCAAAGCTGGATCTGCTATTGTGAGGTTACAATCTATTGACAGGTGATGTTAACCAATGTAGTCATGATTCCTGCAGCAAAAGTTTACCCTTAAAGATGAATAATTCATACAAAGTTTGTGTAAAACACAACAAAAGAAAAACACAATTTTAGTGAAATATCATAGTTAACCTTGTTTAACTATCATTTTAATACACTAGTGAGACTTTGATGATTGTGAATGCTGGGGGAATAAAATCAATTTGTTCTTTGCTTCTTTTTACACCCGATTGCAACCAGTTGCCCATTGTCTCTTGAAGTCACATGCAGAGATACAATAGTTAGAGCCGCGCAATCCCTTTTCTGAAAGAAGCTGTTGAAAGGGGATGCCCTGGATCTCACTGCTGGAAGGAACTGTCACATTTGGCAGCTCTTCTAGCACTGAAGAAGATAAGAAAATGTAGTGCCAACAAAGCCCATTGCAGCAGATCGTCAGCTCTATAGTTCCATAGTTGCAAAAAAAGCAGTTACAGTTGTTAAAAATATTAACACACACTGGAGCATTAATGAGCTGAACACCTAGCATTAGCACGCACAACATTTATCAAGGGTAAGGTGTTGGCTTAGGTCTTAACTGTATACTGTGACGTGATAATGGATCCCTTTAATGCAACGTGTGAAGTTCCTTTGTTATTCTATACTGCATACTGGGTGAGAATGTGAAAATAAGCAGACACAAGTACGTGAGATGGACAGGCCCTGCCATGTATAAAAACTAGACAGCTGAACTGCTAGGGGGCGCCTGCGTGATTTTGTTTTTCTTGTGTTAACAAGCAAGTGCATGCAGGAGGTTGGAAACATAGTATGCCTAGAGCGCTAGAAACCTTAGGGCTGGTCATACAATTTGTATATGGAGCCAAGCTAATGTATCCATTCATTTCTTGGAAAAGTAACTATATCTGTAGTAATGTACTCCTATTGGGGGTATAAACCAAGGGGCAAACTCTAAAAACAAAAAGTTGTAAAAATAACCATAGTAGAGGCACTTAAATGAGCATAAAACTGATATGCTTGGTCCAATAGCATTACAAAAAATGTCAGACCTCCAGCAAACTCAGTTGAGACTCCATATCTCTAGGTGATTAAAAAAGAATGACATTCATATTACCTTATCTGACATCTGTGCGTGATTAGTTATTCTGTGAAATTGATACTTTTTGACTGTGTTTACTTTATATGGCTACTTTGTTATTTCCCTGTTCCACATGAAGAAGGTTTGTGTTTCCATTTTATTTGTAGGACCTCATCTCTTGTATATGTGGGTTAGGGCAGAACAGACGTTAAAAGGGACATGGGGAATGCAAAAGGCAGGCAGGCAGGCAAGCAAGATAAAAGGGGAAAAAGAAATTGTCAAAGAGGAAGGCAATAATAGAACAGAAGGAAAAAAGACAAGAAGAGGCAGGAAGCAGAGAAAAAGAGAGAGAAAGGGGCTTCTTAAAAGCATGACATCAAGATAAGGACCCTTCCTGTATACTTGCTCCAAGGCCCAAAGCTCCTTCATCTGGCCATGGTCAGAGGTGTGCCTAATCACATAATTTAAACATTATGGAAAATGTTGGTTTAGGTTCCTTTAAAGAGGAGTCTATAGGCCTCTTCAGGCATGTTGTGTGCCTCCAGGACCCATTGTTCACATTACTGCCTATGTGCATCCACTTTGCGGGGTTGAATGTTTTCATCTGGGTTTCCCCTTTGAACCACTGTTGTTACTGGTGGCTCATTTTAGTTCAGTGGTTATGTTTTGTGATGGATGCAGGCATTTAACTATTAGTAGGTAAACATTGTAAAAATAGTTCTGAGGTTCCTGGTTATTTGTACACAATAACCCCTCAAGGACAATAGGTTGTACTTAAACCCATTAAGGACAATGCATTGTGAGCCCGTACATATACAGGCTTTGCCGCGAAGAGGATAAACTGGCATCATTTTGTTTCTTTTTGTTGTTATACTCCTGTTGTGATATTTTTTGTCATTTTTCCTTATTTATGCTTCTTCTTTTTTTGCAATTATTGTTAATCATCACGTTCTAGAAATATACTAAGACAGGCTACTTCATAATTTTGTGAATGCTTTTGAGGATAACTTGTGGTTAACCTGTGAGGGTTTGTCTCGCATAGTTCATCTATGAGTGTTCAGCATTTCCTTTTTGGGTTTTCTATAGAATACACTACTGCCTGTAAGCTTCTCCTCAAAGACTGAAAGTAGACCCCGTTTTTGCCTTCATCTCTGTATTAATCCATAACCCTATAAATCCTTAGAAAATGCAATACTGTTACAAACATATCCCCCTTGTCCAGATGTAACCACTTGTATAGAGTAGTGCTCCTCAACCCTCTTCTCAAGGCACACCTAACAGTCCAGGATTTAGGGATTACTCGGGTGTGTCTAAGGTGTTTAAGGTGTTTTTGTTTTTGAAATTTGCAACACCTTAGACACACCCGAGTAATACCTAAATCCTGGACTGTTACGTGTGCCTTGAGGAGAGGGTTGAGGAGCACTGGTATAGAGCACCACTATTTAGTGTTATTGAATGCAGTGAATGAATTAATTTGAATCGGTTTTACCCAGTGTCATAGGCTAGCAGATCAAGACGTGAGGGCGAGAGCCTCTGTGCTGCTTCATTAGGAACTGACCTGATTGGCCTCCCTATTGCACCACAGCTTTCAATGGGCCTGCTGGGGACATCTATACCAACATTGGTAGTGTGGCTTCCTTGGAGACTAATCTGGACCACTAGATCCCACCACTCTAGAAAAAAGATGTCCCAACAGAGGATGTCTTCTGGGGCTCAAGTAGTTGTTAGGGGATGACTGGGGTGCTGCTCTGCGTCACCTGGGTCTGATGTTGCTTAGCCCCCCCCCCATATCCTGCCATTTTACCACATATGCTTGTTGTAAGTCATGGAGAGGCTCCTGTAGACTTTTACCTCCTTTATCACTGTTTAATTATTTAGATCATACTTAAAAACATTATGTAAGTCTAGTTGTGATTTTTGGTTATAATGCATATGCCTGGTATGGTAAGAACAGACTTCTAGAAAACTTCAGCTGAGCACCAGTGTTTATATGAACTTTATTATTTATTATTTCTATGAACTAGGGCATCTGTATACATTACTGATTTAACAACGTGGTGCAAATGCTAAAAACACACATTTTGCTAGGTGGAGAGACGGACCAGACATATAGTATGATCAAACAGAAGAACGATTTTCTGCAGTGTGTCCACAAACAATGGCTGTAGTGCATACAGTTAAGTCTGCACACGTCTCAGTTTTGCTGGGGGCAGTGTTTGTTTGCTTCTTCATACTGAATGAGCATGTTGTTCACTTGCATTGCTAAGTATAGGGTGAGCTGTCAGTGAGAGAAGGTAACTTCAGGTGATGTGTCAAATCAAGTATGAATACTACAGAACACAATAAAAGATTCTGAATATGCCACAGGTGCACATCACGTTCCAGTGCCTGTACGTTTCAATGCTAATTCTGGTTCTGTCATTTGAAATGTTAATTCAAATCTAAAAGAGAATACATAGAGCTTCGTCTTTAATCATGTAAGATTTTGTGTCATTCACAATTTTTGCTAAAAACACTCAATTGTCATTTTACACATAGGTTGTTGCCATAGAAGATGAACCAGTTTCTTAAAATGGTATCGTTTTTACCCTCTTTGTGTTATATGCTTTTCCTCGTGCGATGTTCAGGTAGCACATCCAAAGTTCGCCATAGCTGCTTTTCCTAACCCGACTTTGGATGCTAAAGAGAGGAACCAGGCTAAACTGACTTCAGATGTGTGGCTTGTGTCAGGATGTTTGGCGGTGTTACCTGCTAATTACTTATGCAGACTTATAGATTCTGCGTCAATATTTATGTGATTGCATTTCTTGTAGTGTAGTAGAAGAGGATCATGGGTAGGCAAGTACTGGCATGAAACATAAATAAATTATAAAGCTACTATTCGTGGAACAGTTCGTGACACATATTAAATACGTAGTTCTTACAACCATAGGACAATAAAAATAACTTGCTTGATATGCATGTGATGAACGTTTCCCTGTAGTTTTTGGACTCTAAACACAACGCATTGTCTAAGATTCACAGCATATTTTAAAAGGGATACACAGTATTAGGGAGAAGAAACAGGTGTAAGCAGCATGCTTACACCTGTTTGGTAGGCCTCGTATTATACATTTGTATTATTTGAGCCTGTGACTATCTTAGCGCACCGACATTTTTTCTTTTCCCTGTTTGCACATATTTGAGGTTGTTGGCTCCTCATCAGTCTGGTTGCAGCTTGCTGTCCAGGGGTTAATAGGGAGGAGGTTTAATTGCACCTCCCCCAACACATTAATAAGGTTTTGGTAGCAGTATAAACTGCTTTGTGTGCCCACTATGTAGGAGGTGAGAGTAGGTTCTCACCCTATTGAGAGTGTGCCTTGACGTGGCGGGTGAGCTTAATTATGCTTTGGCCAATTCATATAACCAAAACCTCTCATTTATATTATGTTTATATATTTGTTGCCAACTTTATTAGGGTAAGAAGCGCAGACAGTTTTTGTTTTTTGTATACACGATACACAGTATTATCACACTGAATTCCCATATAACATTAACCTCTATATTTAAATTCATTAATTTCTATATCAAACACATTTTGATATGTTCTCAAATGAGCAATATAGAACACTGTCCTGTTGAGATTACATTCAAAACCAGAAGCAAGGTATATATTCACAATATGTAATTCTTACTGGGAGCTTCTGTATTGACTTGATTTTTTGTGATTATACCTTTCCTTTCATTTATTCACTCCCTTTTATGCACGTTGGCACATATTGGCAGCTTCAGGAGAAAGAGGTGGCTGAGCTCAGAACAGGTCAGTGAATAATTATGGAGAATTTGCAGAATAAAGGAATTTTAAAATAAATGTCTGTAATCAGTAGCTCTATTACCTTCCAAATTACTATACTCTCTGAAAAACTTTTAAAATGTCAATTTATGAAGATAAATGAAATGGAAAAACGCAGATACTCAATCTAATGTGTGGTCTTAATGGACTAATAGGATATGTGGATGTGATATTTCATCTAATTTCTGGCCTAATGGACTAATGGGATATGTGGTAGTTTGTCTGCAATGGGGTAGACCGTATAGAAATGAAAGGTGGGCAAGCTGGTCATGGTGCACCATGGGAATAAGCACACATGGAACAACATTAGCACCAATATGCTAAAGGGAATTTTTTAAAAAATGAGTTTGTTCATCTCCAATGGAGCAGTATGGGCTTGGAGACCAACCCAGATAAATCAGTGCAAGTGCAAGATCTCCTTCTCCATCTGCACCAGTATGTCTTAACATGAAACCATCCTCACTCAAGCAGTCCCTCAACCTCCCAATAGATTGCGATCCTTGTGTACCAGTAAATCTTAATGTTTGTTATTGTAATGTAAGTGATGTCATATAATAGGGCTTACAAAAATCTATGAAGGTCTCATTCAGCCAATCTACCTCACTGTTGGACAACACTAATCTAGTTAAATATTATACCTTAATAAATACAGCATGTATTGTAGACAAAGAAAAATAGTAATGTGCACATTCCTTCAACGCTGATGACGTTTTTCCTCCCAGGATTTCATGGATGATGAACAAGATACATTTTCATCATACCATAAATCCAGGCATGGATGGTTTTCATAACAAACGTTCATGGCTCAGAAGCTTCTGAACAAAATGCCAAAGGAATAAAATATCCAAGATAAACAATCAGCAATGAGAGTCATGAAATCAGATGCTATTAAGCGTTATTTCTTAACACATCAAATGCCTGAGTCACCTTTTGGCTCTTGGTACCAACCATCTGTGCCATAACTGTGCCATTATAATATATCTGCAGACAATATTGGTTGATCACATAGAACTTCAAGGATTTCTGCTGTATTATGTAATGGTACTTCTGTACTTCTGTATTATGTTCTGGTCAAAAGAACCTAGTCATTTGGACACTAGGTTGCCAGTGTCACATGTAAATTAACTTACTCCCTAGTTCTATATGACCGACTAAAAAATGTATAGGTTATACAAATTAGAGAACATGCAAAGTTATTGCATCAAATATGCCAGTAAGTTAATAAATACGTGTATTACCTTTTCCTTCTAGATGGACAGGGTTTGTCCATTTAAACAGATTGATTCTTGTACAGTTTTTATGATGAGACCAACTTGGCCTTAGTGAATCGATTACTGTGTTTGTGTAGTTAGTTATAGGCAGAGGATGGCTGACTAATTTCACATTGGGATGAATGTCTAGACAAATAACCTGGGAACATGGTAGCCAAAACACATTTGGAATGGCTAAATTTAACAAATATGTTCAATGTCTGCAGGCCACCCTAAGTCCAAAGCATGCACTACGGAAAAAAAGGGATGCAGAATGGTTGGCCAATAGACTCAAAACCCATGGGTTTAACCCATAGGGGAAACTCAGACATCCGGTAGACTTATAAAATTGTTTCACCTCTGCAAAATGAAAAGCATCTGATCCTTCATTCTTTTTTATTTATATAGCACCAACAATGTATGTAGTGCTTGTTACAGTACATATATTCAAAGGGTATGACAAAACAAAAAAGTATGAAGAAAGAGGGAGAGTAAGTGCCAAAGATGGATGTTGGAGTTGAATTACTAAAGACCTAGTAGGGGAGTATTTTATTAAGATGGCAGATGTGTATGGAGGAGCAACACCATCGAGGGCTTTGTTTTTTAAATTAAATTCTTGTCTAAATAGGGTGCCAATGGGGGGCTCTACAAAGTAAGAAAAAACAAGAGCACTGGGTAAGGGAGATAAGGCTAGCAGAGGAGAGCGCCCAGACAATGGAAGGCAGTAGGATGTTGCAATAGTTGAGGAGGCATTTAATAAGGGAATGAACTAAGGTTTTTGTGGGTTTTTGGATACAATACATATTTTAGGTGCAAGTGGTAAGATCTGGCAATCTAAGTTTAATGAAAGCTGATACCTTTTATTTATCCACCATACAAAAAGATGTAAAGTCACATAAGCATTTGGGGCATCTGAGGTCTCTTATTCGGGTGCACATGGACACATACGATTACAGTTTTCTTAAGTTCATTTTAGGTGATAGGTAACTTTAATTGTGACAGTGGCACCACATCAGTGCTGGATTACACTATTCTTCCTTTAACAATGACTGTTTACGCCGGCATGCCTATGGCAATATTTGCTTAGCGTCCCATTCTTTGTGAAATAGCTCTTAAATAACAGCAGTTACAAAAACACAGGAACCTATACAAGTAGAGGAAGTACTTGCTCTGCAATTGTATTGCTAGCAAAGTGTCATAGCACAGCAATCTATTCATAAAGCACCATTTTGCCTAGAATCCAAAAGCCAGCGTTTGCCTAATTCATACTGAAGCTGATTATCAGAGCAGAAATGGGGCAATAGACTGCATTCTTCCCATGCAGACAGCTGTAAATAAAGACATGTGTCTATTTTGTGTTTGTTGAATGGGGCCTTAATGATAGTAATCCTGCTGCAACAATACAAAAAAACAAAATTGTATTCAGTCATTTTATTGACTACCATAGATTGGTGAAAACAATAAACTGGAAATACCTGTGTTTTGCTGATTTTATCTCCATTGTTCTGAGCTTAATTGAGCCCCTTTTACTGGCTGATACCAACGTATTGTAAAAATCAGACATCTGGCAGTGACCCTAGCTGTCTCTGTGTCAGGAATTACTTTATTACTTGTTGTTAAAAACAGATCCTCTCTTTTTTCCACAATACAAGATAATTGCAACAAACTATTTACAAATCCTTCAGAAGAGGCACCATGCAATACAATCCTTAACCATTCCGGGAGAACAGAATGTATTGTTAACTGTTTCAAAAAGAAACTGATTATATTACATACAGATAATATTTGTCAACATGCTTAGATTGCAGTTCCCAAGCATAAGGGTGTTGCAATAGTCGAGGGAATAACAATAAGGGAATGAACTAGGGTTATTGTGAATGCAAGGAATGTTTTTTTAGGTTTTTGAGAGGCGTACAAGCTTTCCTCCTAAGACTCTCAGCAATCATCCTAATCAAGCTATCTGAATGATCAACAACTTCAACAGATCATCCAGACCCTATCAACTCATCCCCATCCAAGCAATCCTCCTACTGTTTTACTTCCCTCTCAACCACCTATGATTGTAAGCTTGCAAGAGCAGGGCCCTCTTCTCCTTTTGTACCAGTTTGCTATTGTAACTTATTCCACAGTGCCAAGGAATCTGTTGGTGCTATATAGATAAATGTGATGTAATAAGGTGCAGCAGCTTGATAGTTTAATTAATATGCATTCTTCCTTCTTGGGACAGTAAACTCTCCCTTTAAAACCCATTTTTTTTGTAATTAATCCTTCAACAATAGCACTACAAAGAGAAATAACAAGACAGTAAGGCACTAATAGTCCATTAGGTATATACAGTATCTCACAAAAGTGAGTACACCCCTCACATTTTTGCAAATATTTTATAATATCTTTTCATTTGACAACACTGAAGAAATGACACTCTGCTACAATGTAAAGTACTGAGTGTACAGCCTGTATAACAGTGTAAATTAGCTGTCCCCTCAAAATAACTCAACAAACAGTCATTAATGTCTAAACATTGGCAAAAAAAAGTGAGTACACCCCTAAGCGGAATTGTCCAAATTGGGCCCAATTAGCCATTTCCTCTCCCTGGTGTTATGTGACTTGTTAGTGTTACAAGGTCTCAGGTGTGAATGGGGAGCAGGTGTTAAATTTGTTGTTATCTCTCTCACACTCTGTCATACTGGTCACTGGAAGTTCAACATGGCACCTCATGGCAAAGAACTTGCTGAGGATCTGAAAAAAGAACAAAATGCTGAAAGAATTGTTGCTCTACATAAGGATGGCCTAGACCCTGAAAGACCCTGAAACTGAGCTGCAGCACGGTGGGCAAGACCATACAGCGGTTTTAAAAGACAGGTTCCACTCAGAACAGCCCTTGCCATGGTCGACCAAAGAAGTTGAGTGCATGTGCTCAGCGTCATATCCAGAGGTTGTCTTTGGGAAATTGACGTATGAGTGCTGCCAGCATTGCTGCAGAGGTTGAAGGGGGGGGTTGTCAGTCTGTCAGTGCTCAGACCATACACCGCACACTGTATCAAATTGGTCTGTATGGTCGTCCCAGAAGGAAGCCTCTTCTAAAGATGATGCACAAGAAATCCCGCAAAAAGTTTGCTGAAGCCAAGTAGACTAAGGACATGGATTACTGGAACCATGTCCTGTGGTCCGATGAGACCAAGATAAACTTATTTAGTTCAGATGGTGTCAAGCTTGTGTGGCAGCAACCAGGTGAGGAGTACAAAGACAAGTGTGTCTTGCCTACAGTAAAGCATGATGGTGGGAGTGCCATGGTCTGGGCCTGCATGAGTGCTGCCGGCACTGGGGAGCTACAGTTCATTGAGGAAACCATGAATGCCAACATGTACTGTGACATACTGAAGCAGACCATGATCCCCTCCCTTTGGAGACTGGGCCGCAGGGCAGTATTCCAACATGATAAAGACCCCAAACACACCTCCAAGATGACCACTGCCTTGCTAAAGAAGCTGAGAGTAAAGGTGATGGACTGGCCAAGCATGTCTGGAGACCTAAACCCTATTGAGCATCTATGGGGCTTCCTCAAACGGAAGGTGGGGGAGCACAAGGTCTCTAACATCCACCAGCTCTGTGACGTTGTCATGGAGGAGTGGAAGTGGACTCTGGTGGCAACCTGTGAAGCTCTAGTGAACTCCAAGAGGGTTAAGGCAGTGCTGGAAAATAATGGTGGCCACACAAAATATTGACACTTTGTCAATTGGCCCAATTTGGACATTTCCACTTAGGGGTGTACTCACTTTTGTTGCTAAGGTTTAGACATTAATGGCTGTGTGTTGAGTTATTTTGAGGGGACAGCAAACTGTTATGCACTGTTATACAGGCTGTACACTCACTACTTTACATTGTAGCAGAGTGTCATTTCTTCAGCATTGTCACAATAAATATTTCCAAAAATGTGAGGGGTATACTGTGTGTATATATATATATATATATATATATATATATATATATATATATATATATACTGTATCTTTTAATGTGACAAAACTCTTGAAATGACACTCTGCTACAATGTAAAGTAGTGAGTGTTTATATACATATATATATATATATATATTCACCCAGCATTTGGACAATACTATTCTTCCAACTTTGTGGGAACAGTTTGGGGAAGGTCCTTCTCTATTCCATCATGACTGTACCCCAGTGGACAAAGCAAGGTCCATAAAGACATGGTTGAATGAGTTTGGTGTGGAAGAACTTGACTGGCCGCACAGAGCCCTGTCCTCAATGCAATTTAACACCTTTGCGATGAAGTGTAATGTAATGGAAATTGGGAGCCATGCCTTCTTATCCAACATCAGTGCCTGACCTTACTAATCCAATACTGGATGAATGGGCAAAAATCCCCACATAAACACTCCAAAACGGAGGGAGCAACTTCATATTAATGCCTATGTCATAAAAGTCCCTGTTGTTTAAACAGTTTAAATATTGGATAGATGATATCTAGATAGATAGATCTGTGCATGTGTTATACAATGAAAAGATAAATAGTTACAGGTGCTTCAGCTAGAATTAAATTAGATTTAGATCAGAGCCTTCGATATATAAATACACACACACACATATGGATGTATATATGTATATATATCTGTTATTTGTTCAAAAGAAAAATACTTACAGGTGCTTGAGCTAGAAATACAATTATGTCCTGCTGCAACAAATACATGGTGGTGATTAGATAAGAGCCTTAAAACAATTCTTTTTGTGGGTCCGCAGTCCTAGAGAGAGTTTAGATTACTTTAATTAAGGTGGCTTTTTGAGTTGCAGCACTATTATTTTTTATGTTTATACCAATACACTTGTACTGAACATAGCACAGGGTTGGTAATCATACCTGGGAACTTTCTAAATCAGCTGACCCTGGGACTCTTGAAATATTAACCTTTTAATTCATTGTCCATTCTGGAGATTCTGTGTAGTGAATGGACAAATGGCTTTAATACCCGTCCTAGTGGAAACCCTGACTTGCCATTATTTAAAGATACACTTATTTGAGTTGCCTGCATTGCAGCAGGCATATGAACCAAAAGGGCAGCTCCAGACTGTGTGACCCTGACAATCTGCCCTTTTCCCTGAAACTCTGAGATTGGGGCAAAAACCCTGAGACCCAGGGTCAAACCTTGAGCGTTCCCAGGCATGTTGATAACGCATGAGATTGGGCGTTTCACCTAAGCAGCTGTATCAGTCTTATCTGATGTCGTCAATTCTTCAATCCATGATACATATACATCTTAGAATGTTTTGGTTAATGTAATTCCAACATAAACCATGTAAAGCTTTGTATTACATAGCAGGAAAATGAGGAAGCCCATGTAAAAGCGGGCGTCCTTCCATATCTGCGTGTCTACATCTAGAATTCAATATGAATTCATTCATATTGACATAAATGTCTATTAGTTAGCTTGCTATGCACTTTACTTTTTCCCTGATCATTAGCATAACTAATCTCTAATTATGATAAAACTCGTGCATGAATTACAAAGAGTACTTAATGGCATACTGCAAGTATGTATACGGTTCTGCCCAAAATAACATATTTTTTGTTGTTTTATGTATAGTAATTCAAATTAGCAGCTTTCCCTTCTCTATAAATAAACCTATTTTAATGATTTTAAATGCACGGGAAATTCACTATGCAAATAATCACCATGTACTGTACATTCTTTCATCGGAATGTTTCACTAGTGGAGAAGACTTAAGGAGGCTCGGCTCTCTTTACAAGTGGTATTCTGTAAAAGATCGCATCCCTACCCAGCTGCTATACTTCATTAACAACCATTCGACTATAGCAGCAAGCGCAAGGCTTAGACAGATGCTGCCAGAATATAATCTGCGGCAATAGGAAACTGCCTATGGACTAAGAAAGCAGAAGGTACAAGAGGATAACCAAGGGAACATTGTGAAAGTTAATTGTAGCAACAGCCTAAAACAATGGTGTGCAACCTGCGGCCTTCCAGCTGCTGCAGGACTACATCTCCCATAATGCTCTTTCAACTGAGTGGCTGGCAGAGGAGTATGGGAGATGTAGTCCTGCAGCAGCTGGAGGGCCGCAGGTTGGACACCCATGGCCTAAAATATAAGTATAGAACTCTCCTTGGGCACCTGAGCTGGCTTTAGAATAGCCCTGGGGTGAATATGTTTATTTCAGAGCGTTCGCTAAAATGTGTGAAAGGCCAACCTGACCCTGAAAAAACTGCGATTCACCGCTAGCTCCCATTCAGTACCATTATGTGTATATGCAAGTTGTATACATTCAGCCACTAAGGTATCACAACTGTATCGCAAGCTGCAAAACTAATCAGGATTCTTTCAGCAAATGATGCATTATGATCACAAGTTCTCATTAATTAAGCCCAAGTTTAGCACAGGATAAACCGGAAAAAATATAATTAAAAGTTAAAAAGTTAAAAAGCTGGATTACAAGTATATGTACATAGGCTAAAGTCATAGTTGCCAACAATCTAGATCTGGCCAGGACGGTCCCAATTAAAATGATATCAGCACTGTGTATGAGCAAAAAGTGCAGAGCTGGGTGTTCCATGGGCTTAGCATGACATTTTGTGATGTGACGCCGCTTGCTAATGTCAAGTGGGTGAAGCCATATTTTAACATCACAAGTGGGTGATTGTCACAATGGAAGTACACTAAACGTTACTAAATATACTTACCTTCGAATGTGGAATATAAACATGATATAACGGCAAAAATAAAATAAAAACATTAGACTTGGCCTCGTCTTTACAGTGTACCATATTTCTATGACTCTAAAAGGATCTTGGTTTCTAAGTTTACGCTCAGGCTGATCCCACTAGGATTGCCGAAGTTCCACTTTTGAATGTCCAGTGGTGAGCACTTATTGTTTCTTATTTTGCCCACAAGGCACTCAGAGCTAAACATTTAGTACATTGCTGCAGAAAAACCCTAATTGAGCACATAAATCACTGGAGTATTACAGAACAAAGATCCTGTATATTGTGCAACACAGTAGACGTGTACATACAAAATCACAAACATTAGGAAACATTTCCTGTAGTCTTCTTTTATGTTGTCTAATAAATTAGTGATTGATAACTCTGAAATCATTTGAGAGATTTGGAGATTTGAATGTGTTATTTCATTTGACATGTGCCACCTGGCTGTGAGGAGACTGCATGTGGGTGCGTTGGCAGGTCACAGGATGATAGGGATGAGATAGGCACCTAACCTTCAAGTGACCCTCATGGGGGTGAACAGGTTATTCTAGAATATGACCTGCACTTATCACCATTCGGTTTTATTTGAACTACTCCTGTGCTGTGTCTTCCACCATTTATTTCTCTCCTGTACACCATCTGATTATCTTTAACTGACACCTAAACAACCAAGGAAAGATGCAATCAATAGGATCTGACTACAAGAGATAATGTGTGTTCTTTGTATTTCGGGACTGGAGCGGAAGGGTGTTATTTTCAAGCTTTTAAAAAGCACAATTTGCTCAGTAATAATTTCCTGTCCCTTTCTCACAAACCATTCACAGAGAGATGGCTCCCTAGTGTGACACTTAAATAATGTTCTGTAAAGTTAGAACCTGAAAATCTCAACGCTGCAAATTATACAGTAATAATTTTCACTGCGATGCGGCACTGCGGGTTTCCAATCCACTAATCCATTTTTAATAAACAACAACTTTGGTACAGATTAACAGACAAAAATGTTGATTTACATGTGTACAAGTTAAAGGGATAAGACACACGCCCGAAAGTTGTCATTTTGCATTTTAATTGCCTCGTTAAGGAAAAATTCTCATTTCTTCTCTGTTTTAAATCTTTTGACATACATTTTTTTCCTGGTATATGTGTACAGTCTCACATACTGAGTGGGTGTACTTTTTCAGATAACCTCTAATTCTCAAAAGCCTAAAAGCGATTCGGGGAATGAATGCATTTATCCGTGATATGTGGTCTAGTAACGAATTCATATCAGCCACAGGCAATATTTTAAGGTGCTATTTGCGAGCGAGAAAGAAATAGTTATCACAGTGGCATTTTCTTCAAGAACCACTGCGTTAAAACTATGATGAATGCAAAAACACAGCAAGACAAACAGATGCACTTGGAACCAGAAATAACCAAGAATATCAACATTGTAACAGAAAAATAAAACGTTTCTGATGTGAGAGTGTCTAATGTGTTATGGAGCCATTGGCCAGGTGGACACTTTTGCTGATTTCCAAATATGATGTCCACTTAAAACTCACCCTGTCATCATGGCTTTGATCAGTTGGGTAGAAGAAAGGTATATCTTTCCCTGCTTTATAACCTGAGTGCTCTAATTTTCTAATTACACCTGTGAAATAATAGTTATTGGAACCAAGAGGATCTTAACGATAAGGTGTGATTAAAAGAACTTGATTCCCTACTCCTGTGAGGAAGCTGAGAATCCAATTTATTTAGGAAATAAATCCTGGGCACCATCTATAATTATAGAAACCCATTTACAAGGTTACCAGTATAAATCAATTAGACACTCTCACATCAGATTTTTGTGGTCACCCTTGAAAATTCACCCCTCCCGCAAGTTGCCATATACAATTTCCACCAATCAGCTTTAGTGCTGACTAGGTGAACGCTGTTGGGGTGGGAGGTCTAACAACCCCCCCATGCACGCATGCAAAGAAAGTACCCCCATCGCTTCTATTAACGATATGTAGAAGTAATAGGGTTAAGAGAGCATATTAAAGTTTAAATACTGTTTCAGAGATCTTAAGTAAGAGGAAGAATTTATGTTTTCTGTGAATCTGTCAGGACATTTAAGCAAGGCTTATTTGTCTGAGACTTAACATGTCCATATTTACAAAGATTGCATGACTTAACAGTTAACAATGCTCGCGGAAATTGTTGTTGGATGGATAAGAATTCTAAATAGAGAAAACAATTTATGGTTTTGTGTTAAGGAGCTGGTATACCAACAAAGTTTAACTCTTAAGTATAGATAATGATCATCATCATCTAACTTTCACGCCAAGCAGATTTAATTAAAACCTTCTATATCAACAAAATCTTGTTTATTGATTCAGCTTTACCAAATATATATTACAATGACTTCCAAAGAATGTTTTGGAGCACTGCAGTATTTAGCCAAGAGAATAACACACACACATATATACATACATACATACATACATACATATGTTTATTAATAATACATTCTACATTTCTGGGAAATTAGCCAATTGGGTACATTTAAGTGTGAAAACGACTGATAGTGTCACCCCATTCTTAACTAATCATGATCCTGACCAGATACAGGAAACAATTTATAGGAGAGCTGGGAAATTTCAGTTACAAGATAAGACCAGAAAAGATCTCCACACATAATTAATGGAATGACATGTTTATTACTTTCTTGGATGCTCTTCACTATATTCCAGGCAGTACTTCCATAACATTAGCAATATCAGGTTGATAGCTCCTATCAATACACCTCCAGTATTTATTGTACACAAATCACAGGTAGATAATCGGAAAAAATAAATAAACCCAAAACCCAGTAGAATGGCTACTGAATGAAGGCAATGTGTACTAAGTGCAAAGAAGGTACAATACACCTCTTAGATCACTGTGGAGCAGTACCTATTAATTATATGATCTTTCATTCTCAAGCTCATTTTAAAGATTTTATGGAACAACTCTCTCTCTTTATCGTAATTGTTTAAAAAAATGACTTTTATCATGTATCAAGTAAATAAATGTATATTACCAATAACATATGAAAAGCATGGTACATGCTATTTTTTTACTACAATGTAACGGATGTAGAATGATCTTTGACACCATTTAAATGTACTCTATGATGTACCCCTTAACCAGGATTAAATAAAAAAATGTTTCATGCAGAGCAGCAATGCTTTTAATGCAGCATCTCTATCCCATGCCTCTCACCCACCACACAAAATGTTGATTGTCTATAATGGCTAACTGCATTGTACTTGTCGTTATCTGTAACATTTTCATCTTTGTACAGCGCTGCAGAATCTGTTGACACTTTAAAGTTAAATTATAATAATAAAATAATAATAACTGAACAACGTCACAATTTCCTCCTTAAGAATCCAGTAGCCAAACGCGTCAAGGAGAGTGCATCTTATTTGAGGAAAGTGGAATCTATTCAAAATGCCTTTGTTATTGTTTTTTTTTTTTATTTATTTATTATTTATTTATCTATTTATTTTGTATGACTGTATGCTTTTGAATTAAGGCACCCAGCACTTGAATTAAAGTGAGGGGCTTCTATATAGTGCCTTAAGGATGCACATAGCACTTTAAAGGAGCAAAGTCACTTTAAGGAAACATAACGCACTTCAGAAGAGTTTTCCAGCATCCACATACTGTATACTATCTCAGTATACTATCTCAGAAGCACAAAATACTTTAAATGAACATTTAGAACCTAAGAGGAGCATCTGAAGGATGTATATGCTGTTGAGCGCCCTCATTGTATATTGTGTGGAATTAGCAAGACATTGGAGAGTGTCCTTCTGGGGAATGCTCTACTCTGGGAAAATATTCTTATTTTCACTCAATTTATTCGTATTTAATATATATTGGGGTCTCCACTACACCAATATTAATTTAGTTATATTGTTTTTGATTGGTTGTCTGCATTTATGTAGGCTTAAGTCATTGGTGTTCCATCCGCTATGCCCACCTGCAAGATCAACATAGAATTCTCTATACCGCTGTCGCTATAATCAACTAGGACTTTTTCCTTAACCACCTAATAGATTGTACACTCGCAAGAGCACAACGTCTTATCCTTCTGTACCAGTATGTTTTATCATATGTTAATGTTAGTCTAAATAGTCAAATATTGTCATTGTCTCCTACTGTAACAGCACTACGGGATCTACTGGCGCTACATAAATAAACCTAATGTGTTCTTAAATGAAAGTTCCTCATACTTAACAATTTCCTGATAGACAATATTATAAAAATAACATTTTGTAAATTAATACCGCTTACATATTTTTTTCTCTAACGACGAAAGTATTTTACTGGAATCTCAAACCTGTAAATATTTTTTGGTTGTATCGTTAAATCAACAAGTATGCTAAAAAAAAATAAAAAAAAAAAAAAAATTGGCATTGAAAAAATAAAAACAAACGTAAAACCCGGTAACATTTCTCAAGTAACATAATCCAGTCTCGTATATCTAAATAATTAGATATCATTTTTCATGTCTTAGCTCCTTTATACCATTACAGGCTACTCACAGATGACCTTTATACCGCCAGTTACTGTTGCTTGTAAGTATTTCTAAATGTGTACAATATGCATATTGAGTTAAACGAGCATTTACATATGCTTCATCACATGACAGGAAACCTCTTCAGAATTATTGCCTCACAGGAACATTAATGGGACAATCCTGTGTTTTGTAAACAAGCTTCCTTAAGTCTAGTGTAGAAGTACTTTCTTCCTGATTCCATCAATAACGTTCTGTGTGAAGAAAATTCCACCCCTGTTTGGAAAATTTCTGTTTCCTTTTTATGTCCTCATTCTGCAAAAGTTTTAAAAGCGGCTTTCATTGAGAAAAGTACCATGGCTGGATCTATGCCTCGTTAGCTCCGATTTTTTTTTTTTAAACCTATTAGTGTACAGGCTTATGAAACTTAAGACACTTTAAGCCATGGTAGGTATTATTGTTTAAATAAGGCCCACCAAGACACGGGAAATAAGCTATGAAAGTGAAAAAGAGACCTTATTAGTAATAAGTGACTTTTTTCTGCTCTTTTTTTCCTACG
The DNA here is from genome assembly GCF_027358695.1 of Spea bombifrons. Taxonomy (NCBI): domain Eukaryota; kingdom Metazoa; phylum Chordata; class Amphibia; order Anura; family Pelobatidae; genus Spea; species Spea bombifrons. The sequence goes on from NC_071088.1 coordinate 101,171,368, forward strand.
TTTGCGCGTAATTACACACATAAAACATTTTATGGGAGAAATATACAGGTGGCTTTTTTAGCACAAATAAAGCTGTGTGTTGAAATACGTATTAAACAATCAATAAACAGCATGCATAACCTTATGTTCCTACGTGTTGATTTCTTGCAGCTTCTAATTATACCTCAGCTCTTAAATTTTTATTACAATAATTGTTATTTATTTTCTTTGACCTGTCAGTACATATTTCCTTGTTTGAAAATGAAGAACGGGCGCGCACGATTTTAACAGCAGTAAATTTACATTTCAAGATTATGGGCGCTGATTAACCATTTATGACTGCAGGTCTCTCAATGCATGCAAGAAGTTTCCTATGCAGACTTTTGTAATTTGTAATAAAAAAAGCCAGATCGAATTTTAGCTTTAGATTTTACTATGACACTGCTTAGCCTGTTCCATATAATATCAGGTGAGGCAGGAACTAAACGTGTCTTTATGTAGAACAGAAGGTCAGGAACACAAACAACAAGCTATAAGAGCATAGACTAGGCTACTTGTATAACTACTTTAACGAGAGGGAAAATGGTGAAAATGCAGTCTGCAGGGCATACAGACAAAAGTACTAGTCTTTATTAAGGATCACTTTTGTGTATATATGCTCACTCCAAAAATGTATGCTTTTTCCTGTAGAAATCTGGGTTAGAAGCAGCACTGACCAATGGCGATGAATAAAACCACCAAACATGACCATAGGCTTGAAGCATAACTTAAGTCACCAATTTATACTGTAAATCCAGAGGACAGCTCTGGATCCCAAGGTTTACACATAAAGTGGTATTCAACATGGTTTCCATGTTGCCCAATGTTCAAGGGTCAGTTATATATTAAAGTGTTACTGTCCTGCAATATTTAGGATGTATAACTGATTAACTAATACCATTTTGGGAGTCTCTGGTTGAAGTGCTGTTTCCCTGGGTCTCTGGGTCACCCTTCTCTTTCTCTGGGGCATGGCATGGAAGTGGCACTTAGCCATGCCCACTCCCCATCCAATTCCCGCTCTCCATTTAATGCTATTAGGGGACAGTCCCACTCTTGACTTTGGCAAGCCCAGCTAATCTCATTGCTAGCCTCGCCCTTGTGAATGCCACCTTACAAAGTTACTCGACTCCAGTGAAATGTGTCATAAAATGGTCTATATGGCAACCCCAGATTCTAATATGTATATATACAGTATATATGAAACACAAAGACAAACGTTCATGGCTTTGCTAAAATATCAATTTGTGCTTAAGAATCTCGCGCAGAATAATATATATATATATATATATATATATATATATACATTAAACATATTTGTAATCATAATTACATTTTTTATTATCAAATCTATGCATGTGGGGCCTTGCTGTACTTAGGAAATGTGGTGAACACAAACCTGAGTTTGTTTCTACAGTTACACATCCAAAGCATTGCAAAATATGTTTAAAAAGCAATTTTAAAGTTTGAAACACAATATATAATTTGCATGAGTACACTAAATGAGAAAGAGGGAAATTATGGTTGAACAAGGGTCCTGTTTAGGGTCCTTGGGAACAATTATGTCCCGCCACACATTATATTACTACCCACTCTGTTCTAAGACTTAGCTATGGAGTTCACAGAGGCTTAAAAAATAATAAATATACAGCTGTTACTATGGTAACTGAACAGCTGCATTTGGAGACTCAGACAGTCGTACCCAGCCAAGCTATGCCTGGATGCAGTAAACAGGTGTCATGATAGGCCAAAGCTGTTGGGTTTTTTTCCCTCCATAATATGACACTCATTTTATTGTCAGCTTTAAGCTATACAATTAAGCAAGTGTGTCGGTATAACTTAGAGGAATCCAGACACATGGCAAATGGACATTCTAGCTACTTTCATAACATTACATTGAAAATGGCCCACTTAACGTTTAACTACCTGAGTGCTAGGGCTGTGAACAAAAGCATTGCTCGTCAATGCTTTATACATCCTTCTGGCACTAAGTTTAAATACGCCATGCAAAGTTCATGACTTCCTGTCCCGTGAGTGCTTCTACATGGCATTTGGAGGTCGTTCAACTTCTTTGCTTGCAGGTGAAACACAAAGTCAAACGTTCACGGCTTTGCTAAAATATCAATTTGTGCTTAAGAATCCCGCGCAGAATAATAGTAGAGATACGGAAAGCAAACATAGTATCAAAACTGTATCTGAGTTTAAAAAAAAAAAATCAAACATTACTTTTTTGGCAAGGATACATTTCAGGAAATATGTGAAAAATAAATAGGCATTATGAGCTGGAATCCTGTGCACAGCGGTGAATGAATGTGGTTTAAACATTCGAACAAAAGGGAGAAACAGCAATTTTATTTTTATACATTTTCACAACAGATGGGATTGATAGAGTAATGAAAAGCCCTTTGGAAAATTGGACTTTTGTACATTGATTTTATATATCATGCCAGCAAATTTGTATTTGTTGTGTTTTTTTTATTCTTTTGACTGTTTATTCTATTTACTGTGGTTTTTATTTTATTCAGATTATATACAGTATATATTACAATTGTAGTGTGGCTGTAACCTAAATAATCCTTTCTGATGGCAAAAAAACTTATATATGCAGATACATATTTTCATCTGAAACAATTACCTCCAACAGATTACAATATAATGTGATACGTTTATATACTAATTATATAGATAAGATATTATCTGTCTATTTTTATATATCTCATAAGGTTATTATAAAGTCCTGTTTTCCCTAAAGTCTACTACTTTCACGTCTTGATTAAAAAAAAAGTTTGAGATAATGTTTGTCTGGCACACAACCTGTTGTGCATGTAGCAACCTGAAGAACATTTAAGTAGAACATTTGTTGCTGTTCTTCATTCCGCACCTGCATGTTCATTGGGAGCAAAAGAATACATCCTGTTTATGGAGACATCTTGTTTAGGCAAAAACCACCACCATCCTTTGGGAGGAAGTCTTTTTATGAGAATATTCTTCTGATTTCCTATGTCATGTAAATACTTGCAATAAAGCAAATATAGCGACAAAAGTTTAGCAGTACATTGGATATATGCAGGTGTCACAATTTGTTAACTCTTTTTGTAAACACACTTGTGCAAGAAAACATGTACACAGTTGCATCCTCTTTTTCTACTTATACTTAGCTTCAGAGGACAGATATCTCACAAATGAAGTGAGATATCCGGTCAATTATGCCCAAAGCAAAGGTCGTGACAAAGCATCATTTTGGATGAATACAAGGTAGATGCTATTGATGGCCTAGGAAAACTCATGAAACAAAAGTTATTAATTATATTCAGTTAAAATATTAGCTTTCAGGCATGGTATTGTTGCGCCCGGTACCTCTGTTCAGGAGGGGAAGCAGGGCTCCAGTCCAGGCCCCAAATCGTACTGCTTTTCACTCTTTTCTTTGAAATATGAAGTCATATCCCAGTATTCCACTTTGCTCAGGGATTCAGAGAGCACTAGTGTGAGAGAGTGGGGAACCCTGCTTTCCATTTCCTTAGGATGAAAGGTCTCTGCAACTGTGACTCTAGCCCTGGTGTCCTATTGTAAATGCATAAGGTGTGAGTGCCAGCAGAATTGCTGCTTTTTCAGGAATGCATCCTAAAATGGCTTTGTATTATGCCGGTTTCTGAGAATCCCATGCCTGTGCATCCTGTACGTTTTAGCCATTAATTACTAGAAGAAATAAGATAGTTCTGCGTGGTTTTGCATAATTTTGTAAAATTCTAAGGGTTAATATGGGATTACAGTATATAATGTCTGACAAATAAATGGACTAAAAATATTTTTTTTTGTTTTTATTTTAATTTATGTGATAAATGTCACTATCTCCTATTTTTAATTAAATATTAATTCAAGAATTGAGGTTCAATACTGAGACTAGTAGATTTAAGGTGCACCTAGACGAAGCAACATTGTAAACGAGAAGTCCTCCAAAAAAACAAACCAACATTCTAAGCAAACAAGCCTAAGCAGATCTGGATTTTACTTAATACATTTTACAATGTAACAAAATGTATAATCACCAAAGTCATACTAGCCACAGCGATTTTTACCTCCTGGTAGAAGGGACCAAAATGATGCACATTAGGTATTTATAGAAAGCTGATGAAAAAAGAAGACATTCCATTATTTATGCAAAACACCATTCTTATCACAATGAACTACCCTAAATCTAAATAATTGATAGATATATTCAATAAAATCCATATAACAGGAACATATCTATGAGATAAAAATGAGTGACTTGAATATTGGTCATCAAATCTTTGGTGTGGCCCAGATTCAAGATAATGTGCCCTACTTAGATTAGATTACGTCTAACACAAATAGACAAATAGTTATCTATGAGCCTCAACAACGAAAGTCTTCCTCTTTAACGTACTAATTCATATTATCTGTTCTTCAACAGATCTTACATCGCACCAGATTTTGCAAGTAAGCTAATGCTACCCCCCAAATGTGGCTCAGAGCTTAAAAAGATTCAGAGGCTGAGCTGTATTGGTTTCATTTTGTTTAAATACAAAGTTCAGAATCACTATATGATATATGCAACGAGCCTCCATATTAACACATTTTTAGGAACAAGTGTTAAAATTGACTTTTCTTATAACTAAATGTAGCATTAGATACATCATTCATAATACTGTTGGATGACCAACCTGGGAATGCTTAATGGTCAAGTGACACAAAAAGAGACACGTATAGATTGTTGCTATAGAAACTAAAAAGTCTTCTGTGTTGTTTTTGAGAGATTATTTGTGAGCTTGCGCACAGGGCTGCCTTTACCAAATGTATTGGCTTGTCTTTCGTCTGTCAGTACTAGTTTTGTCATACCCTTTGAATGTATTTACTGCTTAAATTGTTAGTGCTATATAATCATAATAATTAAAAAATAACATAATACCAATAATAATAATAATAATAATAATAATAATAATAATACACATAATTAAACCTTAAGAGGAAAGAATAACATTACAAACTGCTACGGTTCATTTGCTTAACATACTAGAGAGAGAAACTGACATTGTCCAATAGCACATTTAAAGAAGTACCTCTAATAATAGTTTTCACTGCAAAATACCAATGAAACGGGTACTAAGCCTAGAACTGTTGGAATTACCTTTTATTGTGCGTAAACCCCATGCTGAGAAACCCCGATGTACAGTATTACGTATTACAACAGCCTTTTCAGAATATTAGGATACCACTTGGAGACATGTAGCACAGTCCCCAAGGGAACGCGGTAAGTTTTAATTGAAACAAAATATTTTACTCGTCTGTAGAAAAGGAAAGAAAGCAAATGCATCATCCCATTATTCATGGGTACGGGATAATGACCTCAAACAATACTGGCAAGTACATTTTGTGAGCTAGTGCTGAAAAAGGAAAACAAACAAAATCTTTTGTTTTTGTAATTGGTAAAGGAAGTTGACAAACTTAATAGCACACTGAGTTCAGTAAACCGTGCCTTGTGCAAAAGTTATGGAGATATTTTCTGATTAAAATAAAAATAGAAAAATGAAACAAATTCAAAAGCAAGGCAGAAACGCAACATGAGAACAAAATGCCAACGCTAGGTAAAATACAATAAAATCACTATCTTCACAACTTCATTATTGTTTCAGTGGCTATAGGAGCAATTATGGATATGAAAGAACTGTTATAAACAAAGTTGAAGAAGAAGTAGAACAGATTTCAGAACCACTGCAAATGACTGTACAGCTACAGCTTTGATCAACTCATAAAATAAAGGAATTTACAAAACAGTAATTTTCTCTGTGTTGATTAAAGTATAATAACGTTAAATTAAAAGCAGCGTATGATCTATTTTTGAATCTATCATAAATATGGTTGTTTAAGGGTATAAAAGAGACAATTGCACACATCGCTATGCATACCAATTTCATGCCTGTAATTTAATGATGTGGTGTTTTTTGGGGAAAGACTGCCACCACCTGGTACCTGCAGCATTTATGGGATTAGAAAATCAGTAGATCAATATACTGCTATAGGTGGCTACCCCACACACGCTTCTGTTAATATAAGGGTTACATTTTAAGTGAAATGCATAAATGCCAATTAACACCCATAGCCTTATGTATGTGCATGTGGATATATTGCAAGGTAGGCAAGGCTCCACATGCAACTCAACTGGAAACCAAAAATACTGCTCTGCTCTGTGTTTGATTGCTTGCACTCCAGACTACACGTTAATCACAGCCCATGACGGCAAAAAGCAAAATTAAACAAAAATCAATGTTATGTTGGAGAAGACCATAAGCATACTTGTGCAGACCGCTGTGGTTTGTTGGCCATTTTGGTTATTATGAAGTTTTGGTGGCCAAGTGTTATTTTGTACTAATACAGTTTTGCTATATTTCAACCACAGTGTGCTCTTTATTGCTGGTATTCTTAATACTGCAACATTAATTATGTATAGTTTCTGAAGAGTCTGCTGTAGAAGGTGGAATAGATACATCGACCGTTTTTCTATACCACTTAAGTATTTAAACAGTTATGTTACAATGTCTTCATCATCAAATGTTGCAAGACCACTTCAAAGCAACTACAGTTTCCAAATGCTTAAAACCATAATTTGCGGAATAACGTATTTCTGCTTTCGTTCATAGTCATTACCACACACCACTAAAACTCATACACTGGCCTCTTAACACATTACATATATTTGAATGATTTTGTATTTGGCGAAAAAATATTAATCAATAGAGTATATTCATGTATTACCTAAAAAGGGAATTTTTGGTAGAGTTGAACATCACTGAGCTTTACGAAGAGAAAAAAAGAGCTTAGCTGGCACTGCATTATCCATAAGTATAGGAGCTTTCTTCTCGGCTCAACTTCCTACTTCATCTATGCATTATACAAAATCAACCCTTCTGGCAAGTGATCCTTCTGAACGCATAATGATGCAGGGAGTTAAAATGTTTACCTCTCCTGCAAATTCCCACAAACTGAAAAGAATGAAATGATGTGATGCGGTGCTCTTCCTTACTGACAAATTGAAATGATTAGTATCACATACGTCAAATGATGTGGATGTGCAGGGGTGTACCTAGAGTATTTGGCACCAGGGCTGGTTCCTATGTTTGGTCCCCCCACCCCCCTTTCAACTCACTCACCCTTACTCACGCACGCTCATTTCCTCTTTCACTCACTCTCTTACGCTCTCTTACACTCTATCTTAATGTCTCCTCCACTGATCGCAGCTCTTCTTCTTCTCTTGCCTTCTCTTCTTCTCTCCATTATCAGCTGCACTGAATGAGGGAAATGGTATCCACGTGCGTTGTGGCTCTGCCCCTCTGTGGACATACTCCGAGAGGCCTGGTCAACAGAGCTGATAAAAAAGACAAAAGAAGAAGGGGCAAGACAAGAAGCCGAGATACGGAATGAAGACAGGGACACAGAAGTGATTAGTGAAGAAGGTAGAGCTTCCCTGGCTCCCTGTTACGTGACAGAAAGGTTGCCATTCCTATGGACCTGCCTATCTGGGCCTAGTCAGCCACCCTAGGCCAGAACATGCCTCTAATCCTGGCTAATGAGCAATCTAAACGTTTTAATTAAGACTTACAATAAAACCTGGTTATGTATAAACTTGAGCAAAGTTTAAAAATGTTTTTCACTATAGCAACCAAACAAATGGTAAAAACAGCAAAACTATTAAATTGCTTCCTATAGCGATTATATTTCTAACACTTCCCAGTTCGGCTATCATACTCCAACACTAATCAGAGCAAAGGTTGAAATTTGAAATGTAGCCAACCTTGACCGCTTACATATCAGTAGCTTTTAATAGTAAGTGACATACCCCCTCTAACACCCACTGTTACCAACTACAAGCCTTCTACCCAACAGTGACAGGTAGCTGGTTCCTTAGTATTTATATAAAATATGTCTACAAATTTATACCAGTCTTCTAAGCTTCCTTCAATTCCCTCCTTTAGTCACGGTTTACTGTTGGCCACTTTCTGTCTGTTTATCTCTACATTTACACTCAAAAAATCCTTGACTTTATCATTAAGCATTAACCTTTTGGTAGGAATAGATGATTAAAACGTCCACGCTTAAGGGTGATTTTAAACACAAACCACAGCCAATAAAGCTTAGCAGAGTGAGCAACATTGTAAAAGCTATTTAATCACCATCAGAAGAAAGAGAGAATTTAAATACTTAGAATCACATTTACTTTTTCTTACTGGGTACTAGCAAGCAGTACATCAACAATGATTGAAAATAAATTCCCAAGCAAGAGTCAATGCGGATGTGAATGGCTTTGACTAACAAGCAGTTTAAAATGGCAAGCATTCAGACAGCACAACACATACTGGCGTCCTTTGTTAGAAACCGCAGGCTGGAAAAGCAGGAAAGGAAACGAAGTATGTAACAGAGCGTATCAACCTGTAAATTTTGCAGCTAACATACCAAATATGATTTGTGACAGGAACAATACAGTATTCTCTTGTGTATTAAACCAGGCTGAAAAATAACAATTGTATGTGAATTTAATTGAAAATATTGGATAATATGGTAAGCAAGGGCACTGCGTCCCATGGCTATATGATGCCTCCTCACTACCATTATAGAGTACAACATTTTTAGCAGGACATGGGAAACGGAATATATGCAGTGACATGTGTGACCCATTCGCAACGTTTCCAGAAGGTAGGACCATGCCAAATGGTATGTGAGCCATAGATGAACCTCTACAGGATGGCCCATTTGAACAATCATTACAGGGTCTTTGGAGTAGACTCTGAGGTCTTATATAGATGACATTCTTATATCGTCACATGTTTGTTCTAAAGTGCACCGTTCTTGTATTCTTTTGACACCACCATCTGTGTAATTCAGCCTACGAGCTCTACATGCCCCTCTGTGGTGTCCCTCAATATCATTGTTGGAATTCAGCGGTGATGGAAGGACTCTGAATTTAGTGGGGGAGCTGTCTGTGAAGAGCCCATCAATCTGACAATTAATTTCCTTAGCACCCTGTACGTATATGAAGCACCCGCAAGGTACATGCATATACAACACATGTGTGTAAGTGCAGGCATGTCATATTTAACACTTCTTCCACACGAGAAGCCAGCTAACAAACAAAACTGTGTGTTCATCTGCTTTATTCCTGGAATCGGTTTATTCTTATTTAATTATTCTCTGTTTTTTTAAGGTTTAAAGTGCCTTGCACAAAGGAATGTATTCCACAGTGCATCAGGAAATCCCACATTTTGTGGTTCAAGTAATGAATCTATGGATCAATTCTGCCAGTGGCAGTTAGAAAGCACTTAGGTATGATAAATGTATTAGGAGAATACAAAAAATCTGCTGATTTGGAGAAATTAATAATACAGACGTAAAGCTTGAAGGTACAACACAGCAGAAGAGATAAGGGGGGGCTATTATTTCCACTGGGCTGCTCTGATTTGAAGCTATTAGGCTGGATTGAACAGAATACCTATAGATAATTGATCGTTTATTCGTCTATGGGTTGAAATGGAGGAACAGGTTCACTTATTTATAGTTGTTCAGCCCATTGTCTCTCTACAGCGTACCCCCCAACATTTTTGGGACACTATCTTGCTGTTCCAGGTAATTAGCCTACCATACCACTTATGACTTACCTTGACTGGGTCAGGAAGCTGAAAAAATAAATGGAGGTCTGTGCTGTTGCAGCACAAATTCCCATTGTAGCTCCAACTGAATAAGACTATTCCGGTAAAGAGGGTGGGTGGCACACGCCATGCCCTTCCCTGCTATTGCCACATATACACTCAACAGAGCAACTATATGTGTGATGAGAGGGTCTAGATAAGTGGCTGGGATGGGACCTCCAGTCTACCTTACCTAAAAAGCCGCCTCTTGGTGCTCAACTTCAATCTGTCAATGAGGTGGCCACATGGGAGCTTCATTGGTGGTCTGTGCTGTTCCATCGATTGTACAGTTTCCTGGGCCAGGCAGAGGAGATCAGAGGATCTCTCTATCTGACCCATGAGCCCCACTGCCCATACAACCACGGTAGAGGGGCCGCTCGGTGTGATTTATATTCATAATAACATCTAACCATCAACTCAATTTTAAATGGCCTGGATTCCTGTGATTAGCTTTGAAAATATTTCTGAATTATTGTCAGGTATGTAAAACATTTGAGGTCACTAAGTATACAATATTTTAATTAATAGATATTTTTATGTACCATTATGTACCAAGGGCCACATTTTTCTACTCAAAAATATAAGGGACCTTTAATCTTACATAGCAAAGATGTCAATATGCAGCTCAGCAATGTAAGACATCCTGTAAATTAATGAATCAAGAACTTTATTACTCCTATAAATCAAAATGATCACTCAGAATTTGGATGAAATGGAAAATAATTTCTGCAAAATACATTGTTAAGGTAGATGTTTATGGTTTATCACATGGATTCCACGCATTCTTGTAAAAAAAATGTACTGGATGTACTTTGCCAGTGGCATTTGTCATGTTTGTCACTAATAGAGACTTTAATTTGTTTCTCCAAAGGGGCTAAAATTAGACTAATTTTGCTGGAAAATAATGCAAATGAGAACATTAATTTGCGTGACATAATCCTACAACCTTCTCTGAAAGGCATTTAGAGTGTCCTTTAGCTAATGATATAATGCTTTTGAGAAAGCTCTATCATTGAGAAATATTTATATTGTATTCTTGGGATATTTAAGTCACTTTGTTAACCATTGGGGTGCCAGAGCAGTGCAAAACAGCCGCCTGCTCAGTTAGTGCCCAAAGTGTAGTAAAAATTTCACTTAGGCTCCTAGATTAGGCGTTGATTTAATCAGAATTAAACATAGAAATGTATGAAGATTTTAGTGAGATTAAAAAGATGAGATTTAATACAGTATTAAAGTTATTGTGTCACCTATTGTATGCTAGGTTACTTTAACCAAGGAGCCGTAAAGAAAATGTCCTTTTTCTATTGTCACAAATGTTTAAATTCTTTATACACTGGTGTGTTTGTTTCTAGTTAATGTTTGCATGGTTTTTATACTTGCAGGGGTCATAAGTGGAACAATGAGGGTGGGTTAAGGTGCATCTTTTATTGTGGTCAGTGTTTATATATATTTATATGTGCAAATAAACAATTCTTGATTGTAGGTCTTCTGAGATTTCTTTTTGTGCGAGGTGTGGTTCATATCATCAGATGTTTCTTGAGAATAGCAAACGCAAAATGTTTGAGTGTTTTTTTATGTCAAAGTAGCTCTAAAATACACCTCTTATCCCATTTCACTGATTGGACACCAGGTTTGCTAACTCCTGACTCCAATTAACTTTTGTTGAAAGGATTATCCTAGAGGTTCGCATACTTTCCCCAACCCACACTGTTAATGTTTTAATGGTGTATTCTATACGGACAAGCATAACAGAATAATTTGTATGTTGTTAATTAAAACAGATTGTGTTTGTTAACTATGTATGGTTAAATTAGTGAGATTTCTTCAAAGTCTAATCACCCGTTGAATAATGTATTGTGCACCGCCACTTCAGCCCATCTTGCTGGAGGAACTTGCCAGCATTGGGCCTTCATAATGTATAGTGCAGTGAGAGAACTAAAACCACAACTGTAAACTCTCCCCTTAGTGAATAGACCCCCAATATTACAGTATTTTATTAAAGATAAAAAAAAAAAATACTGACACATCTGTACCTTTAAGGGGTCTGATTATGATTGATGGACACAGTTATGGAATATTACAGTACTCCCTGGATCACCTTGGCGTTGTTATTTTGCGATGTCATACATATGCATATAAATGTTTGCGAATGATTAAAAGCCTTTTGGTAGCCAGAGGGCAGATGCCCAAATTCATCATTCAGTCATCTTTCCTACAGGCATAAACATGTTTTGACTGAGCTGCATAAATAATTATTAATATGCATATCTTCCTGTATTATGAGAAACAATAAAAGCTTGACATTGTTGTAAAATATTTTTCTAATTTTGATTTATTAAACGTGCATTATTCCAATGTTAGCAGCTCAGTCAAGTGGGACACTGACAGGAAAGATTAAAAGATCCCAGTTAACAACTCGAATCATACGCATGATAACAACGTGCACTGCTTGACATTGAGTTTTATTTTTTTATATATATCTTTTTACTGATTGTGACACAGGAGATGGTACGGTTTCATTAATCTGCTGTTCCAGATGAGTTAAGCCATTCATTTCAATTTTACTTAATGTAGACTGACTTTTAAATTGGAGACTACTCGCATAATAGGCATAAGATTAATAACGTTTATTTGAGATGCTAAAATTATATTTCAATCACTTCTGTGCAGAGAAACAACAGGGTGTTAATATGGTATGTAGATGCTATATGGTGGCACCAAACACACCCATTCTTACTTGCCCCAACATACTGAGAAGTAACTCTACCTGCAGCATTACTGTCTAGATAGTACTGTCCACCTTTCTCCTGAGATTGTACAACAAAATATCTATGGGGTGTTTAGCACTGACTGGTTTTTGAAAGTTTATGGTATCTATTAGGAAAGCATTTTTGTTCAGTGTACTTATTGGGTGAAAGGTTAGTATTGGTAGCATTTGGTTGTACAGATCTGTCACCAGTGCTACTTAATTGGAAAACTGGTAAAAAAGTACTTCTCTACATCATTTAATTATTACTATGAAAATATGTTGATATTATTTATGGTCTGCCAAGTCTATTGGTATTTATAGATCCAGATATAAATATTTATATGAATCTCTAGTTTTTGTTTAACGAAAGAACATTAGGTTACGCAAAGAACAGCAGGTGAGGCAAGCCAAATCCACAACCTATGTTTAAGTATTTTGCATTCTTCATGGGAAACATGAGTAGATCTGCCACCAGAATGTGTGGGTGACCGATAACTGCCAGTCAGTCATGTATGGCAAGGTAGATAGTTCACAGTAATTGTCACACGAAGACCAAAAGATGTAAAGGAGGAGGACAAACTTTCTTGATGCCTCTTATATGGAAAACCTGAGGTAGGGCAAGTTGCTCTAAACATGACACTTATCCATGATTCCAGAATAATACTCAGGAGTATTTGGAAAGTTGGAGATATGGTCCTCTGCAGTGTCCCCCAAAAACTAAGTTTTTCTAGGACCTGCAAATAACCTGATAATCTCATGGGTGCTTAAGAGAATTCTCTCACTAGATTAAACCCAAGGTTACTCCTGTAAACCCTCATCGTCAGTGAGTTAACCAGTTAATGTTTACTAAGAATCATGTTTAATGTGTCTTGCTTGACTGTATAAATGTGTGGTTTACTTTACAGACATTTGTGATTTGGAAAGTAATTTGAAGCTTGAAGCTTCGTGCTGTTTGAAGGATGTCTTGAAGTGGGCGGAAGTGTTAGGAGTTATGAAATACACCATTGATTGTCATCTTTATGGTAGAAAGAGGAACACCAACATTTCTTTTTTCCAGCTAAATCAATTTAGAGCACATTTTGTTAGAGCATTAGCAAGTACCCTGTTTAGTTGTGGTTGTTGGTTAAGAGAGACCTACAATATATACGAATGAGGTGTTACCCTCTGCTTAGAAATAAAAGGTAAGATCCTAGAAGAAGACAGCATAATCAATCTCCAGGTTTCTTGAGGACAGTCCCAACACTGGAACTTTGTCCCCTGAACAGCTGTTATGACAAGCGCCCTAACAAATGTACAATGCCTCATGTGCTACAAAACCGGGTTTGCTCCTGCAAATGTGTGGGTGCCACCACATAACATAAGTAGAATGAATGTGACATCACTGTTCAGACTGTTCCTCTGGCATAAATTCACTACACTTTTCCTGTTTTGCATTTTCAAACAGGTAGGATACCATACAATCTAATGAAGTAACAGCTGGTACAAATATTACATTTCTTTGGACTGGCTTTGCTCTTTATACATAACTACTACTGTTGTTAGAATGTATTTTCATCTACCACAAAGTTCAGTAATGCATACACAAAAAAGCACATCTTCCAATACATCTACGACACAACTTTTTTTATCTTTTTAATATTTCTATATGGGCATAACATTACATCCAAAGAACAATTAGAACATAGTCCTCTATATTACGCTTTTAGTACATACTTTGGGGCTCATGTTTCATTTACAGACAACATAATTAAAATTTAAGTTATATTAAACTGCTAATCATTAGTGGCTTTGAAATAAAACATATCAAGGCAATTACATTGCTGTGAGCACATTCTAAAGCCTCTACTAATATATATTTATATATATATATATATATAGGAAAATGAATATTAGATTACAATATGTTAGAAAAGATATCTTACAAATATTACTTGTATTAATGTATTAATGTATTAATATTAATGTTTTCACTAATTAAGAATTTACTGCTCATTTATACTATACTAAGTAAAAATCAATGACCTTTAATACAATGTATGCCTAAAATTATTTTTTATGAAATTAGATTTATTTGAGATGTAAAAATATTACAGATTCTGAGACCTCAAGCAAAAAGATGTAAACCATGGATTACTTATACATAAACGAAGGCAAGGAACACATTAATCGTGATTCTTGTATTACATTTGATAAGCCCAATACTGTACCCAATGGGCACAGCATGTTTGGGGCTTTTTATATATTATATCTAAATTATATATAAATATATATATATATTTTAAATTTTAATAACAAAAAAAAGTCAATGCATGTTCTAGGAGGGACAGAAGTAGGGCGATAAACTGATACATCGTAGGCAAAGGCAGTTCGAACCTTTTTATGGGAACTTTGCGAGTTACAGTCTCATATGCCACCTGTTTCTCCTATTGTAGATGCTTCAAGAACTGAACTATAAAAAGCAGGAGTTATTCAACATGTGAACCTTTGAAGTTATTAACTGTGTATTAGAGATTAGCTTCTGAAAGCCATAATTCCTGCTGTGGTTAAATAAGTGGGTAGGCTGTTGGCTTTAGTTAACTGAATTATAGTAGTGGATTGAGGTACAAGGAAAGTGATTTTGAGTTTTCCTTCTTTGAGCCATGCAGCTCAATAAATTATTTTTTCATAGATTTTCAGTCTCAGCCCCCTACTATTTTCGAAAAGGCTTCTTCTAAGGAACTAGCTTCTATTGTGTAGCTAACAAAACCCAGCACTAGTAGAAGGGAGTTATTTGTGTTACTACACAGATGGCTTTGTGGCTTCATTCTGGGGATAAAACATTTTTTTTTTTGCAAACCAAATCATAAAATATTTGAGAGTATATAATTGCCTGAGCTTAAGGGGGGGCAGAAGAACCACTTCTATAAAAAAAAAAGATGATTTTATGGATATCTGAACTTATATGTCAGAGACCCCATGAATTATGGAAAAAAAAGCCACATGATAATAAATAGGAATTACATTTTATGAAGCAATAACACATCTTGGTGTTTTTCCCGACGTGTCGCATTTATGAATTACCATTTGCGATTGGTTTGTAAAGAGGTTTCGCATTGTCAATAGGTACTGTACAGGAGGAAACGTCAAGAATGTATTAAGCTTTAAAGTGGGATATTTTGCCATGGTAGGAGCTGAACTTACAGGCACTGTGTGTCAGATATTTTGTGTATTAATATTTTCATAAAGCAGAGATCACTGTGTGCTCTAGAAGAAACGGAACCAAATATGAGGTTGACCTTGAGTAAATTGTTCTCGGTTCAAAGATAAATAAATTCATAAGTGGCTAGAAAAAAAAACCATCTAACAGAATCATGCACTAAACATTATTTGTGCAACATTAGGTTTTGTGACTAAGTCTCCTATACTAACGTCCCGCATTTCAGTGGTTCTGTGTATATGAATTGAGCATTTGTGTACCTTGATACCTTCCACCAAGATATAGCCCACAGACCTGTTATTTAAAACAGCCTATCTTAGTTCATTTCCCTAAAGATATTTATAGATTGTGCTTTTGTTTTTTCAGTCAATGTAATGTTTAGTTTAGAACTATGGGCTCACTTACCATAGGGTGTTTGAGACATATGGTAAAAGGCAGCCAAACTAGTGAACTAATCAATTTCCCATCATGAAGTCAACTGTCATCTCTCCCCATCATAACAGGCTGCCTGAACCAATCAATATATATCCCAAGAAGTTATGATAGCTGCTCCTGTGGTATTCATATAAGACAGGTTTCAAGGTGCCTCTCTAGGACTTGAGGTGCGAGTGGTGGGGGGACATTTGTTTTTTAATGGCTGCTCCGTAGTCTGCACTGCTATCGTATGTGTAAGACACCTCCCTAGATCATTTAAGCAGTTTCTCTGTGGACCTCTTACATTGAAAGCACTGGCCACAGACTCCAGCTTAGGAACAGAAGCTTAAAGACTAGGGCCTTGTGTGATAGGGATACATTGCCCTGTATGAAAAGAGATTGGGAGCCCAATTTGAAAGAGTGCTTAGGGCCCCATGGAGTTTTAGTCAGGTTCTGCTGATAGTAGCGGTATACAAAGGCTTAATATCTTGTATTATTTAGAAGGTAAGATCAATCAAAAAAGTCTTGTTTAAAAAGTCTTGAGGTGCGCATGATAACAACATGAACAGGATCACCATTTTTTGGAATAATTTCAAGATACTGTAATGTAAACTTATTTGAGCAGGGCCCGTCTCACTTTTTGTTTCAGTCCAGCTTGTTATGTGATGTACAACTTGTGTCCGGTTTAGCCATTATACACTCTTGCAGAAGAAGAAGGTGCTCTAGAAATAAAAATCATAATAATAAAAGAAGATTTACAATACTACATTCCCCACAGTGTACCCGACCTACTTGTTACTTGGTCTCTTCATTTTATACATTTTTAAATATTTGAAACTTGTTTTACTATAAAACGTGCCTTTCCTGGTTTTTGCTATAACACACGCTACTGCTAGGATTTTTTGGGAAAGGTTTGATAAATAATAGGGATAATATTTTTATGGTATGTTTATTTGGTAACAAAAATAAGTAGACTTAGGCCCGACTAGTACCTCTACGTTAACTCTACGTGCATGAGATAAATTCTAATATACAAACGCATATGAAGAAGCAGACAGGACAGTGCAATTGCTGAATGTCTTTTGGGTTTACAAAAGATCAGTTGTACTACTGGACAAAAACCCTCCTCAGCAGGCACAACTATAAAGAATGATAAAAGGAAAGGCCTTTCTTTCCAGAAGAATAAGGTCATCCAAATGATATGAATAAGACAAACACAATGTTTGTGAAGAGCAGATTTTAAAAGAATTCTATGCCTTGTGCTTTCATGGTGTGCACATGGCAGGAATGTTTGATATTACTGTGTTGGAAACGAGGACATATTCATCTGTTTCTCCTGTATACTAAAGTAGAAAAGTTTTAAGCGGCATCAAAGAACAAATCAAAGGGCTCGTTCGGAGGCTTTTAAAGGTAAAAGGGATGTTCAAACACTGCGCCGAGTTTAGATATTTCTCGGCATCCATAGAATCTCACTCTGCAGGAAATAGCGTGAGAAAGGATTTCTGAGTTGGGCTGCTTGCTGCTTATTATGAATGACGCTGCCTAACACATTATGTTTTTTTTTTCTCTTTCTTGACTAGTTAGCAAGGATACCAAGCTGTACATGAAAGGACTGTAAGCAGGAAAACACGGAATTCTTTTCTTCTCATCAGTGAATCGGAGTACAAAATGAGCTAATTTTCCCTCTTTTTTCTTTTTTTTCTTTTCCTTGTTGCAGAGGTTGATCCCAAACTATTCTGAATAGCCAAAGACTGGTTGTTTTCTGAAATGAGGTCAAAATGTCTCTGAACTCACCATATCAGACTGGTTTCCAATACAGCTGCATGTGGCATGCATCAAGGGAGACATCAAACTTTGTAGACTGTGTGCAGCTTTTCTCTTTGGGAGAATATTGTAACACAAACGGCAGACCAAAAATCTGAATTTCTTATGAAATTATCTGGACAAGTCTAACGTGCAAGTGGACATCCAAACAAGATAATGTCTATTAATGTCCATTGTGTGGTCGTGAATTCAAGGGTGGAATGTACTAAGGGCTGTGTTGACAAGACTATCCCAGAAATTAGTATTTTTGTCTTGAGGTATTTACTAGAATACGTGAAGGTTGAACATTGTCCCTTTTCTCAGGAAAACCCCCCAACCTCAGACCCTGGCAAATCCTATAGAAAAATACTAGCCTTTGAGTGGCTTGTTGCGCCAAAAGTCGCTAGGTGAATGGGCAGTTTGCAGAATGCCATTAACAAGCTGCAGTCAGTTAACCTCACAGTGTACAACAGGTCACACTTGGGGGTTTCGTGAATACACCCTATGGGTAGCCAGCTACTAATTACCTTGGCTCATGACTGCTTTTTCCATCTGACAGATAAAAGTAAATGGTGCAATAGTAACACTCAACGAGTCATCTCATTATAGTAAAAAAAAAAAAAAAAAAGTCTCTTACTAGACATATACTAGAATGTTTTAGTTTCTTAGCTAGCATTAGCATTGATACCACAGCCAATGGTAGGCTTTTTGATGGACTTTTCAGTAAGTTACCCATTCAGTATATTACAGACACTGATGTACTGGAATAGACACCTTGCCTTGACACAGAATACTAATGTCTATTATTATTCTCACTGAGAATGTGTCCACCGTTATAAAATCAATTGGACAACATAAATCAAGTAGCCTAGACCCTGGTTTGGCATGTCAGCACAGACAGTGTATGGTACCATGATCTACCTTTTGGTCCTCTGCTTTAGATGTTATGTGTGATATTTGTATAGCTGTATATAGCAGTTCTGAATGCTCCTGACACTGACCACTGTATCAAAGTCAACATGAAACAATACTTCTGATGAGGACTTCATAAAAGGTCAGCACCTCAGGCAGGCACCTATAAACCACAATACCACAAACCCATATGCAAACTACCTATCACACAAGCTAAGAAAGTATTACATTATATATTACTATTTTGTGTGGTAGGCTTTATTAGATTCATGGTCTGCCATTTTCATGCTACTATACAGTAACTGCAAATGACCACAAGGTGTGGTAACAAGCTGAAGGTCATGTATCAAACCAGTATAGTGTAGTGGAAGGCCAGCTGACCACCCACCATACAAAAAGCACCTCTTTGTGGTGCTCGGCTGCAGAGCATTGTGTGGTAGGCATGTGGGCTACAGCACAGACCATTGATTTTACAAAGGCCTTTGCTGGACAGGGGAGATCAGAGGACCTCGTGAACTGGCTGACGATCCCTACCTTCAGCTACATCTGGGGCTGTTGGGAGGTATGCATAAGTTTAAAGTAAGAAGGTCATGTTTCATGCTTCTGATTTATCATACACAAACTCTCTTTCACATTAAGATTTCATTTCATTTGCACACATTGGTCACTGGAATCTTGAACGTATTCACTTTAAATTCATGTGTTCAGAGTTTATCCTCAAAACGTTAGATCATTCAAGGTAAATTTTACAATAGACTCAATTAGTGGTTTAAGACATAGAATTTGAATATGATCAACTGGCATGCTGTACGAGTTCCCGTCTATTTACCTATTGATTTATTTACTGTTTAATGCTAGACTCAGTCACTCTTCCTGATTTATTCAAGTGTAATTTTTCCCCTCTGTTCTTTTTCTGCTGATACTAGCAGGCTGTATACTAATTGGTCTCCTGATGTTTTCCTCTGGCTACGGCTGCCACATACACTGTGCTTAACTGACTGATATGTTTTTTGTATAATTGACTATGTACGTGCTACTGTTGCAGATAGTCTTACTATGTTTAGAATTAACACTAGCTGGTAATTAGTTATACGAAACTGGAAGAACGGGATTAAGCGGTTATTACTCATCATTATGTGTATACGCTGCTCTATGTATCTTAAATCTTAACCAAAGTTTCAATGCCACCTTCACTGCGGATACAATAGTAGGCGTCATTCATAAAATTACAGTATAGAAGAATTGTTCGCTATGCACCATGTTACTGAAGTCAGGGCCAAAATTGCGGCAACAGGAACCGTGCGTGGAGAAAAATAAATAAAAAAAATTCTCTCCCATGTGCTATGGTTGTAAGTAATATAGATGTAAAAGTATGGAGGGTTCACCTTTAATTAAGAGTAGAGTATCTAGATTTTGCTTGGAATAAAGGACTTTCAGTTTAAAATTAATGTGTGGATGCTGATGTATAATAGATTTTCTTATTTTAATTCTGAATACATTTTTTTTTCTATTTTATTTTAGTTAAATTTGATTCAGCTGATGTAAGACTTTATTTTATCCAGCACATTACTACAAGGTGAAAGGAGCTTAAAGTAGAAGTGGCCACAACGTTCTACTTTAACTTTGGTTGGACAACAAAACCCCCGTGATGGTGATACAGAGATCAAACAGATGGCAAGCTTCAGGTTTACTACCCCTATTTACAGGGCACTGATACTAACATGTGCCTATTGCCTACACACACGGAAAACCATGTCAGGAAATGTATGTACCTTTTTAGTCTGCCGCGTGGATCAAACGCTCATAAGTCAAAGCCTGCTTTGCATGGTTTACAATCAGTTTAAAAGCCAATAATGTCTGTGTACAGACAAATATAGCACAGATGGACCACCCTGTCATCAAATGTACTTACTATCTCTACCAAAAAGCAAACATACTTTTATTATTTTATGTCCTACAGCAGTTCATTGAACTGCAAATTGTGCCTTCAACTTTTTCTTATACACAGGTTTGTGTTTCTTAATACCTCTTTACAAATTTGCATCATTCATTCCCCCCCCCCCACGATTATTGTTAAAGTACACGCAACATAAATGCCAAATGTTGACCAATTTCATACAGGACATTTTAAACCAATAATACCAGATAATGTATTATAAGGGCGATCACATGACACCCAAAAGAAGTAGAACAAGGTAATTATCTAAATATCTATATATTTAGGTAATTATTATCTAAATATCTATATATTTGATGTAGTTTGGCTCTAGCTTACGATATTAAGCTATTAGGAGATTTGGCATAACAGGGTACTGTTAACAGCACATGATCTTATAGGAAGGGTGTATTTTTTTTTTTATTTTTTTTTTACACAAACATGGAAATGGATCTGTCACCCAAATCCTATGCACTTCATAAACACGTATAACCAAGTTTACAAATTAATATGTTATATATATATAGGTATTAAATCCACCCATGTGTATACCATAGGGAAAGGAATGCTTTCCATGAGATCTGCTCCATTAAGTTCTCCCATTTTTATTGCAGTACCTGTGGCCAGCAGGAGAGGATAATTGGCGATCCCAGCATGGTCACCATTTAGGTTTGGGCACTCATAGTGTATGAAACGCAGACCTGCCACATCAAATATCAATTTCTAAAGTCCCCATATACCGCTATATAACAATCCAAGAAATGTATTTGAAAATGGAAGGAAAGTTGGTTTATTAAAGCAACCAATGTTTTCTTGTTTGTCTAATGAGAGCAGCCACCTTGCATTAAATTGACCTTTTAACCTCATTCTTAGCCTCGAATATGAAGCTCAGAATGGGTTTACAACCAGAGGACTCTATTGATGAATTTATGTGTCTGACATAAATGTCATTTTGTATGTGTGTATTGTGCAGGTAGCTTTATAAGTCTTATGTCTGGCACTGCAGGAGGTGAAGTGTAACTCTGGGCACAATCTCTTCTCACAATCATTTAAATGAACACAGTGGGGTTTATGCAGAAACAAGAGTCGGTAAAAGAGATATGGTTTCAACTCTCCCACTTCACTGTGGGCATGGGGATACCTGAAATAGCTGTGATTTAACTATACATTATACAGGACAAGTCAAGCTCTTCCTGCAGAAGACAATCACTGATGTTGGAGCTTCATAATGTTAAAAATATTAAGTCATGGAGTTGAAGCCACAACACTCTCCTGCAAACTCTAATGGCAACTCATCCTTTGTTTGCAGTCTCTTCATTAAACAAGGCCAACTGCACCATCTTCCTCCAGTGTGCATGCTCTCCAGGCAGAGGGCTTGATGAGGGAATCAGAACTGCCTAGAAAGGGGGCTCTCCAAGCAAACTAAGCCCAGAAAATCTACCAGAGCTTGAAACAGAAAAAAGATAGGCAGTTAAGGAGAAAGTATAGACAAGGGGTCATCTTAACAGCTTTGATAACTTAAAAAACATATCTTTGGGTAATTTGGGGAAAGCATGGGGGCAATATAATGCTCTATTAAAGCAAAGAAAGTTTAATTTCCACACTTTAAGTGTAACTGACACCCGCACCGCTAGCATCTGCTTACAGAAGAGAATCTAAACCGCCATAAGGCAGACTGATCTTTTGCTTACTGGCCATCAGTGCAAAAATCTTAGAGGGTACTATTATGCCATCTTGGTCTTTTTGGACATGTTCATTATGATGCAATAGTACTAGCAAAGGTCATGACAAAACACCATAAAGAATTAACATACAAGCAATGGAGCAACAAAACAATGCTTTATTGTCTTTTTAAACTCTGCACATACCAAAAATAGAAAAATAAAAATGCAGATGAATTCCAGAATGTGCAAAATCTATAATTAAACATGTTTGCATTCCAAATGATTTTGACAAATTTACACCCCAAGTAATTTTACATTTTGACTGCAAAATTACATACTTATTAGCTTGTTTGCATTAGTCAATAACTTATTTAATCTACACTATTTGAAAGGCAAGAAAAAGAAAAAACATAAGGCTGAATAACTGAAAAAAGTCAGTTTGTATCATCTGTTCCTCTCATGTCTTATTATGAACCACCACCCCCCCACTGGGAAATTTGTATACGTTTCTTCCCAAGCCAGTTTTTCCCATTTTTAAATAAATATGTTGATTCCACAAAAAAAAAACAGTAACTCAACTTTTGTTGCCTTATTTACAATATAACAAACTATAACATACAGTTTCTAGTTATAGGACAGTTAGTGTAAGTCCAACTTGAGTAACAGGAAGACTGATTCAAATCAACTGTCTCCCAAAGTGGTAAGTCCGCATTACGTCACAGCCATATGCGTTAAGCACCAGAGCTTTCCAATGCTAATTCTCAATATTTGCCATTTGTAGCGTGAGGAGCCTTTTTTGTGTTTACGTGATGCGCTTCTCATCATAACTTGGAACTTGCTGGGTTTCACCCAGAGTTTCCATATGAAGCGCTGCTCTGGTGTCTTCTATGTTTGGGCAGGGGAGCGGTGTTTCGTAGCACCCTCTTCCCACCACTCCGGACAAAAAACCCTGGGAAGTGCCCAGGTACTTTTGCTATTGCATACCTGTAATAACGAGACACAGCAGGCAAGGTCAAATTCAATGTTCCCTAAATGTGAACTTTACAAACCTAATCTATACACATGGATAACAACTAACATACAAGTGACAAAGGTTCTAAATTAAAACTGTGCAAACCCGAAGGTAGCCACATTTAACAAGATACTTGTGTTGGTGTACATAAGTTCCTATGGCATTTCTACAGACCCATGGATATGCCGGTTTCTTGACACCCAAGAGCAACAAGCTGACTTTTAAATTTGGCTTTGTATATGAGTGTGGACATGGCTAGCAGAATTTTTGTTGGGTAATGTTTTGCTAACATCCTGCCAATAAAGCGGTTCTTATAAGATTAACTTGGAAGAACCCTTTCATTAACCTTTTAGACCATAAATGCCCACAGAAATGTTTGACACCACCTACCCCTGGGTGAAACACTCCAACCACACCACCAATACCATGGGCCTTATAGAATTGGGGAAGGCAAGATTCCAAGGAAGGACAAAAGCACCTCTTGCCCTATCCTGTCAACCTTTCACACATCCAGCAAATCCAGAAACACTGGCGAAAAAAGCAAAACAGTAAGGACACAATTAACTATAGGGAATCCATTAAGACGTACCGGGTTTCACCATGGGAAGTTACACAAATTCTTATTCGTATTATTTATACAAAAGGAAACGTACCATAAAATCAGATGCCTTACACTTTAGTGCTCTTGTTTCGGGGTATAGACTAATCTCTGAGGCTTGTACTTGGGCTTTTAAAATGAGGACACCTCATCCTCAACATATTAGTGTGTGAATGTTGACTAGCTGTAAACCGTATTCCAGTAAAGTTTCAAACACCCTCATTTCTAGTGGTCAGTAGGGATTGCACACTAGATGGTTATAATGAGGAATGCTTCAATGAGATCATCTTAATATATCCGCCATAGTGATGAAGTTGGGATCTAATAGGTACTTCCCGAAATAAAAAGATCTGTTCCAGTCATAACAATATATAAGCCTTAAATACTTATCAACTGCCAAACATTACTCTAGTTCTCACACGCTGTTAGCCTCCTCACATCTGAACTCATCTTTGTCATTGGCACATTAAGCCCAGTTAGAATTGCTATGATTCTTATTCTTAACAGTGTTCGCCATTTGCAAATGTCACAATAACTCAAACCAAGCAAAAGTAGCTCCCAGGCTGCAGGGAATAAGAGATGATTCTACATGTTCCAGGTTTAAAATCTCAAATATGCTAAAATGCTTTTTTTTGTTGCATATGAAAAAAAGCAGGTTAATAAAAGCTATTACAGGTAATGATTAATAGGAAAAATGTTTCTTGAACTAAAATGAATATTCTAAATACCCACAGAGGGTCCAGAACATATCTCCTTTACAGCACATTAATAACCCAGAGAGCTGTGGTATACTTTTGTATTCTCTACCAAGCTATTCTTTATAATGGAACTGAACCCCTAGGGCCTTATGAATAAACCAAATGTGCTCTTAGCCACACAGAGATAAAAAGAAGAGGGATATATGAGTGGTAGATGGAGTAAATTTAGGGACACCCAGGTACAGTACTCATACCTGGTCATATGACAAAAGAAGACAACATGGCCAGAGTACATTGCCTCCATGTGCACCCATAAATGTATACATCTTATAACTATCCTTGAACACACTATATGCGAGTCGGTCATACAACTCCCTGGGATGAAAAACCATTCCTCTATAGCAATCTTCATATGGTGCTAAAATAAAGAGGTCCGTCTGGCAAACCACTGTCTGATAAAACATATTAAGCCTGGGTTAAATATAAAATATAAAAGTGTTCCATTTTTGTCCACCCAGAAGTTACTGCGATTAATAGACTGACATTACATGGAATGAAATGAAACTGCAGTGATATGTTACAGAAAGAGTGATAACCTAGACATACTGTCTGCAAAAAAAAAAAAAAAAAAAAAAAAAAAGGAACCCCCCCCAAAAAACCTACATTTCATTTTGAATTGATAACACATTATTTAATTTAACCAATAGTGTTTATATGAAGATGCACATTAACAATAAACTGCATACAGGTCTAGTTTTGTTTAAAATATTTGAAATTTGCTTTAGAAAAAAAACTAATCATGCATCCTAGTTTCGAAACCACTAAAATATTTTTTTTTATTTACTAACTACACCAGAATCAATATGTTAATATTTTGATTCACCATTTTAATGATAAATCAAAAAATTTGTGGGTCGCCCCGTTTTTTGGGTTTTTTTGTACATACTGACTGGTGCGTTATGAAAGGAAGAAAAGCTAGTCCTAGTGTTAAGTCTAACATGCTGAAACAAGTATTTTTTTATTTTTTTTTAACCTTCAAACTTGGGAATCGGTTCTTTCAACAAATGTAGCACAAACCAATGTGCAAACTTAAAGGCAATATTTACACGCATATTTAACAGAATGTCCAAAGCCCTATAAAAGTATTAACTCTTGTTCTCTTTCATCTGCTTGTATAGTAGTCTTCTAATCTATTAATCTGGAGGATTGGAGACCTAGTCGGTTCACATTGGAAAATGGAAAGGAATGTCCGCCAGTGTCTGTCTGAAAGAAGAAACACAGTCATTTGCAAGTTGAACAAAGCACTAGTCTGTGAATATTGTGAGATTTAAAAGCACTCAACACCAGAACCCAGTAGCTGAATGTGTGCAGAAGCTCAGTCTACTGGTCCGCCTGCAGCATATAGTTTAAGGAATCTTAAATACTTTAAAACTTACATAGCATTATATCCAAATTGGTAATATATTGGTAGCAGTTACAAATACAGAGACATTTGCTGGAAAGGGCGTGCGTGCATATGTATGCTCTCCTAACAGCTATTACATATTTGTAAAATGACAGCAACGTGTGGGTTTCCAGATGCGTGTTTACCGCTCAGTAACCATGTGGACAGCTAACGTTTGTCTCAGTTAAGGACAACTTTAACTGAGACAACATATAAAAAATGTACAGTCACATATGATTTGGGGACCTCAGAGCTCCATTCAACAGAACAAGATCTCGGAGGTCCCAAAAGCTAATGTGACACATTTTATGTCGGTCCAATAAAAAGTATCACCATCACGTAAAGCCTCCATCCTCTCCTGGGCCAAGAATGCTATATGAATTATCTGTATTAAGACTTGATCTTACGTTACCCTAAGAATGATGATTTTCAAACTAATATGTAGACAAATCACTTTTGACACGGTTGACTTTTGCTGCTCAGTAGGTATCCACATATATATCTTGATATAAACGGTGTTTCTATAATCCGTTTCCCCTTAAATTAAAAGTAGACGAAAGATGTCTTATGTGTTTGGATTTAGTTCTCATTGAGGGAGTGTGTTTCAAATTAAAGTGAACGTGTAGCTTTATTCTGTAAAATTACAGAAAGGACCAAGTACACTCCAAGTAGGACTGTGAACACCAGGGCTGTGATAGGCAGCGTCTGTTCCAGCGTGCCGACTTACATTCATTCACTCTGGAATAATTGAGAACACTTACCGCTAATACAAGTAGAAAAATCTTGTTCTGTGGGCAGCAGCCATACTTTCAGACATGTTTCGTACCTTCAAGTAATTCACAAAGCCCCTAAAGAATAGCAGCAAGCCTAAAAGATAAACATAATGAGGTATTAAGGAACAATGCTCTCGTGTGTGTTATAATTTAGACTCTCACGCCAATACTATAATATATATAACAGAATTATTAAAACTGCTTTGTTGACCTCCAAGTTGTATTGTATGCAAAGATATCTTAACATTCCAAAAGATTCTAAACGATTTGCTTCCATTATGGCTATTATAACTTTTGTATTACACTTGGTATCTGTTACTACCGAGTAGACAGTGCTTTTTATTATTGTATTGGGCAGTATTTGTTAAGCCATGTAACAGACTCGCACGCATTTAGAACTAGACAGAGAATTTAATGAGCCAAGTTCATGTTTTTATGTGTCATGAGGGAAGATAAAAGAATATTAAGTCAGCCGTAAAATGGTAGGAGCCATGGCTTCCTGGCTACTGGGTTTTATCCAGCGTCTCCTGGCAATATGCGTTGGTTCCAGACTTTTGCTTCAATCTAGTTGATTGTTAATCCATTCTTCTCATGGCCACCCTGGTTCTAAGAACCTATATTGGACCTAATAATATTATATATAAGTATAAAATATATTTTTTTTTTAACATGCATTACATGTATTATATAAATATATAATGTTTTTTTTTCTTCAAAAGACTATACAGTACATGACATGTTGTATGAGATTGTCATCCCTCCCTTGACATGCATTAGATTAAAAAACAGCCATTCGGGTATAGTCATGGCACCCAGCCACATAGATTCTAACTGAGTGGACTCATGAGTTGAAGTCCAATCAAGCAGCAGGGTGGCTCTGGGGATAATCTTTTTATTTTGGGAGAAAAGCTATGGGAGCTGCACATATTTTTTTTTGTTTGTTTGTTTTAAACTGAAATAGATCACGGTCATTGGAAGTGGTATGACTGTCTACATAATTAAATGCATCATTTGTAGATGACTTTAATGACTATATTTGTTTATTATATAAACGTTAAACACTGCTGTACTTTTTGAATTCCCAACAAAATAAGAATTTATGTTCTAGCAGCCATTCTACATCCATAGAGGAAATATAATCATAGAGCTGTGGCTAGTATATATATACAATTTTATATACGTCGTTTGGTCATTTGATTTAAAGCAGATATATTTCTTGAAAACGGAACTCATAGAAGAAAAAAGTTGCATAGGACTTTTCTCGGTTTTTGTTGAGTGAATTACACGGCTCAATGCTACCCAGATGGAGCTTAACACCATGCAAAATACACTCAGTGCCAGCCAAATGGAGCTCCCGAACGAACACCTTGGAATCATAAGCTCCAGCAGAAAACCCCTAGCCCAACCAGCATCAGTTTAACATCCTTGGTTCCACTGGATTCTAGCAACCAAAGCTCTACCTCCCTGGTGAAGTCTCATTAAAAAAAAAAAAAAAAAATTTAGTTCCCCTACAGCTTCCTAACAAATTTCATGCTTCTCTGTTACTTCTTCTTTGCTATGCTATTTTACAAGAAAATCCCATTAACGTTTTATTAAATTGATCACATTAAAAACAAATATTTGAAAATATTGTTTTTAGTTTTTGAATAATTCTATTTTTTACATAATGCCTTACGGTAAAAACAAAAATACTGTCTCAGGGACCCACTGAGCCATGAAAGGCTATGGAGGGGGGGAAGACTTTGTGAAATAAATGGGACTTCATTAGCATAGCCATAAAGTATCAGCTCAGTGTGGTGTTGGAGCAGGGAAAGCCATCCAAATCACATGACCGCACACAATGGAGGCCTTGAGTACTTGCAACACAAAAATGACATTGATCAATCCATGACCACGAGGGAGAGACACTAGCATGTACTTTGGCATCAATACATCAATACATTGATGTTTTTACACGTAGAGACTTCCATTAACTAGTAACTTAAGCAGCATTATCCTGACTTGGAGGCATCATTATTTTGCTTTAGACCGTAAGGCAAGGAGACCCCTGGCTTTGGATCATCGCTTTCTTGGAGATTACCATAACATTAGACATGGTGGAATGAGGTTCTTAGTTGAAAGGCAAAACTGGTTAGAAATGCAAACATTACAAATGGAGCCTTCCTATTCATTTTTAATAAGCATTCAACAGATTAGAAACAGGTGTTGACCAAACAACTGATTAAGGAGACTAATCTAACATTTCCAAGCTCATCATCATGCGGGGCAGGGAAAGCCCCAAAGGTAATCTTGTTAAGTGCAAAAGGATAGAAAACCATGATCGCTAAGTAAATATTTAAAGATATATTTCTGGAATCGAGCGGATAGAACGGAAGTCCTGTGATCTGGAAGCATGAAGGCTTTTCGCATGCCTGGCTGAGCACGGCATAATGTACTATGCATTTCAAAGAGTAGTCTCTCGACTCGCAGACACACCACACGGCCCCCGGGTTTTGTAACACTCATGAATGCCATTTTTGGAAACCAGCACTGTAAGAGTTGAAATAATCTATGCTTTAAATGAGGGGACGCTGCAAGCGTTACTTGTGAAGCTGAAAAATAACAGGATAGAAATGAACTCATTGAAAGCGGATATTGCCTCTACGTAGCCTGCGGCACTTTCTATAATGCACATGGCGATTTCTCTGCTCAATGTAAAAATGAGCTATACATTAGGTGTCTCTTTTCCAGAACACAACGAAAAATAGCAAATGTTTGGTGACTGCTTTCACAATCATCATTTCAAAGCCATTGTGTTGGAGCCCAGGATTAGGGGGAAATGAAAAACACCGTGATAGCACAATATATAATGCTGTTCATCATTTAAGGACAATAATGTTTTTTCCACCGGACATAGAATGACCACACAGAGTACCTCTGGTACATCTCACTAGTACAGCCCGACCATTTTGCCCTTTATGATAAATATGTGCATTTTGTATGCTGGTATGCTAACAATGTAATTTATGACTTATGTTAATTTATACTATTGACTGGGGATAACATACTTTATTAGCATTACTGGTGTGCCGACTTTTTTTTTTGTTCTTTGTTTTTTTCTTTTTTTGCAACAAGAAGCAAAACAAATAGAACTTTGATTTTTGTGAATATTTTAGTTATACATACATCA
Source organism: Spea bombifrons (assembly GCF_027358695.1). NCBI lineage: Eukaryota > Metazoa > Chordata > Amphibia > Anura > Pelobatidae > Spea > Spea bombifrons. The sequence goes on from NC_071088.1 coordinate 101,201,446, forward strand.
CCAATAGATTCTGCAGCGCTGTGCATTGAGTTATACAGACAAAAAATAGTCTATTTTACCAAAGTGGTGACTATTAGTTTTTTCATTGTATGACAGAGTTATATAAGGAGTATTTGTGCGTTTGTGGCTAAACCCAAATAGTGCACATGGACCACATGTCTCTCATATGTGCTGCCTATGTGTACATAATAATTCCAAGCTACCAAGTAATGCAGTAAGGAGTATTCCTCAATGAAACACTTCTCACATTGTCCTGAAATACAATGCTTGAGCATTACTGCCCCCTTAAGACTTTTGAGTAGGATTTAGGAGGGATCCAATCTGACTTTCTTCTAGACCTGGAGAAAGATGTCCATCTAAGATGCATTAAGGTTTGGGAGCTGCCCTAGGGATGCACCCAGAGAACCTGCCTCCATGACTGCCATCTTTTCTATTAAGCACCGAGATGTGAAGTCATATCTCGGTGAAGTCATGCAAAAATCGTTTAGTTCCCACTATAGCATCCAAGGAAGCCGTCAATACGCCGGTATTGGAGATAAGTGCAGGGTAAAGTATGCCATGTTGGCTGTCCTTACAGTCCTCCTTAGTGTAAAATGGGCAAGTTTAGGGGATCTGAGATTGTAACCAGCTCACTGGCCAGCAACACATGAGGGAGCCTGATCACCCAACAGTGCTATCTGCCGCTAGCCTTGGCCTGTACGCAAGTCCTAAGAACATGCATAAACAGAAAGTATAGGAGCTAACAGCAGCTTATTTAGAAGCTATGTAAAGTTCTGCTTTCAGAAGGGCAAGGTTGTTTCAAAAAAAATGAATACGTGAATCACCACCATCACAAAAGCACAATAGTTTTATTGCTTGGTGATGACACACGCGGGTCAAGAACATCAGATGTTCTGTACTCTATGTACCGAAGAGGCCTTAGGAATTATACATTTCACTCCAAGACTTTTGTTATTATTCCAAGAATGTAACAATTGATTATCAGCTCTGTACTTTACAGAAAACAGGAAGGTCATAGATGCACAGATAAAAGCAATATTATGTATTTCACTCAGGACATTACACGGAATGTTTTACAAATCAGAACAAAAAGAACTGGTATATTAAAACGGATGTGCACAAACTTACCGAGCACCAGGAATATCCACCACAGCCAGTACTGTCCATTGAAATATCCAGTGAAATAGTCTGAAAACTAAGGAAAAAACAAAACAGGAACATGCTCAACCTTGACCTTGAAAGGGAGCGTAGGTGCTCATAAATAAAGCAGTCTGTCTTCAACTTACTAAATGGATCAACAGATTTTACAAAGACCTTTATCACATTGTTTGTAGATACATTCATTTAACATTTTAATTAAATGCATTAATACGACAGGCAACCAATGCTACATTGTGTTAATTTAATTATTAAGGATCACTAAAAGCTTAATAATAACAGATGAAATGTCACTAGAAATTTCACGGATTCCATAAACGAATTAGTTTTTGTCGACTCTTATATTGTAGTTTTCTACCAAAACACATCAACGTGGTTATAAGGTTCAAGGAGACCTGTCATGTTTCTACATTTTGCAGTTCAGTAAACTTACAAAAATAATAAAAAGAAAACAAGGTAATAGTGTTTACCAGTTACAATAAGAAATATATAATAAAAAGGTATAGCACTGAAGCAACCATTTCAGGGATCTGATTCTTATTATTAAATAGGTTATTTAGGTACGTATTGTTAAGTTCATCGGTTATAGATTGGTACAGGGAGCCTGATCACTATATCACAGTCTATATGTATTCCTAAATTGTAGTTTGACTGAAATGTATATTCAAACATATTATATTATAATATTATTATATATAAGTATTGTATAATTGTTGGAACTGCAACATAATACTTTTTTTTTTTTTTTTTTTAATTTCCCAGATTTGTAGAAAGACAAAACAATTAAAAAAAAAAAAAAAAAAAAAAAAAAAAAAAAAAATCGACAGTATGATTTATTGCATGACTGATGCTAAATAAATATAAATGTATAATTAAAAAAAAATGCAGTATTCCTTCAGATTTCTTAAAAAAAACAAAAAAACGTTAACGCTTTAATTTTTCGACATCAGGGATCAGGTGGAGGGCATTAGGATGGTTTATTTGCTCCCCGCAGAATCAATCGCTTAACATCGACTTGGACTTCATACAACCCATCCTCCAAGGCCAACACTACTCTTTTTGGATATTAGCACCAAAGACAACGTGTACTTTAATCTTAGCAGAATGGGATATGCTACTGACCCTTCAAAACAAAAAAAGCAGCTTTTGACCTTCAGTAACCCCCTATAGCTAAATGCTGCCAAGGATACCAACCTCAAAAGGCTCCCAGTCATTAAAGTCTTTTCATTTCCAAACTAGATGCTCTCGTATTTGGTTCCCAGCAGAGAGCAGAACGGGGGTAAATGAACCTTGAAGTGGTATTTGAGCCGTGTAAACCTACCGTGGTATGTATTCCTGCTCTCAATACAGTAATGTATGCCCCCTAAACAGATTATCAAAGGTTTCTTTGGGATATCATTGTCATCATTTTACTATGTGAGCTCAAAGACACAAATCTTTATTGGTTTTATAAGATTAGTTAGCTATACATTGACTGATTCTGAAACAGAAAGGCGTGAAACATTCTAATGGCCAAGGAGCTGCTATCACTAAAGGACCATCCCTGGTCAGCTTCTCCTGCATGGATGGCCTTCAAGCATTGACACAGTATATCAAGATGGTGTAATGTTCAACTCTCCTGCAAACTCCAGGGTTAGTGAATACGCCACCCAGCCCATAGCCAAACTGTATCTGTGCCAAGAAGGGCACACAGATGGATCATTCAAGATAATAAATTGTTAAGCATTTAAGATTAGCGTATGATAAGCTCCTGCATCGCTGACACGATTCAAACAGTTTCATAGTCTATAACAAATAATCATGTGAGAAACAGATATGGTGACAGATACTGAAATCCAACCTGTGTCCAATCTGCAATATTTATAAAAACGGCCAAGGTTCCCTCTTTTGCCAATCCGTACCGTCCTCACAGTTTGCACTGAAAGATCACTAGATACAGCCAGGATGCAGACATTAGACCATGGAAGACATATCCTGCGCACTCTAACCCAATAACGCACAGCATCTGTCACAGGGCAGGCTATATAATTTTACGTCCACATTACTAGGTTGGAGTGTATGAAATTATTTACCAATAGCTATTGATGTGATCTTCCTTGAGCTTCAAAAATAAAAACGCTGCAAGGAATGCAAAGTCTTGAGCTAATGTGAAGCTGCATAAATAACAGATATAAACCTGTTACTGTGTTATGTATATCCTATCCCTGGTTATTAGAAGCTCCAACACAGAAGCTTCCAGAAATAAATAAAAAGCTATGGGAGTAATAACTGTGCCAACAGTGCCACCAAGTGGCCAAACACAGACACAACAAGAACTAAAGGAGAACGTTAAGAACAAAAGTTAGCTATTTGGAAACACATTGATAATGTCGTTTAAACAATCGATATATAGTTTTTACTTTGCTTTTACATTTTTTTTTCCGTTATTGTACCCTGCGTCTCCAAAATGTTTTTTACGTTGCAGGATAATTACTGGAGGCTACATGAGAGTATGAAAGCCTGCACACGTCAGGTAGCAAGAAAGCTCAGAAGGCTATAGACCAGGGGTGGCCAACCTGCAGCCCTCCAGCTGCTGCAGGACTACATCTCCCATAATGCTCTTCCAGCTAAGGGGCTGGCTGAGGAGGGTGGGAGATATAACTCCAAGGGACACTCTAGTCCCCCATGCAGCCCCACCAACAAAGAATGCATATTGATGTACTTTCATATGCATTATTTTGCTTATATATTTAGACATTATATATATATATATATATATATATATATATATATATATATATATATATATATATATAATATTTAGGAGAAAGCAGCGCACCTCCCCCTCTCTGTTGTGAGACTGTCACACAAGTGTTTGCTGCTTAAAGAAGCCAACCACCGGCAGGAAAGTATTCCCATTCAAATATATATACGAGAGCTTTCTGTGCATGATGTCATATTAGACTGGAACTCTCACACAAGCCAGTGCTGGAGCTGGCTGGCAGGGGTAGAGTGTGTATGTGCGCTACGGTGGAACAGTTCAACTCATGCAAGCCAAGGAACTGTGGGTGGGGAAAGAGAGCAAGACAGATGAATCCACACATGCATTTGGCAAGGGGAGACAAAAAACAATTAAAAGGGACATTTAACTCTCATGAACATTTAAAGGGACAGCAATGTCCATTTTTTCCTTCCCAGGAATCACTGAATGAAAGGGCTTACTTTGATCCTCTATGTCTATCAAGAACACAAGCAAATGCTGCCTGTTCATTTTCTCGGTAGCTGCCACCTGACATCAAGTCACACATCAGCACTCAGTGTCCTAGTGCATTCTGGGAAGGGAGAGGATTAGCAGCAGAAGTGGGTTTTTTTTGTTCCATAAAACAGGAAATCTCAGGATACTTCGCTTTTGTACAAATTATGTGAATGCAAAAACATGATATGATTGCACTTTTAAGTCAATTGCTCAAGTGCGGTAACAGATCTCGAAGCTGGCGTCTCAGTATAAATGCTCTCATTTTATCTCAGTCTGCTAGATAAAATTATGAACGCCTCATTTCTCAACATTGTGCTCTGCTAGGCAATGCTCAGATCTTAGGTCCCCAAGAAGAACACAGAACGAAACAAGATCTAAGGGGAAAATAAATTTGATCAAGGTTTACGAGTTTTAGAACGGCTGCAATAACAATTGTATTGCGTATCCTACACTGCTGTATAACACCATTATATCCGACATTCACAGAAAATACTCATCTGATTTGTACTGTGGAAAAAAGAACGTATCCCGTATAAGAAACGCGCACTGCATCATACTTACCCTCACAATAAGAATCCATTTGATAAGCGACAGGCCAAACCCGCAGATTGCTCCATAGCGTCCCGCAATTGTGTTTGTTATACAGAAGGATAAACAAAATCCAATCCAGTTGAAAATAAAGGCCACTAAAACAAGAAATGAGTTTAATAAGTATGGTATTTATGAAACATACCGCCTCCAAAAATGCAACATATTCTTTAAATTTGCTATAGGCTGTCCAGTAAGAAGAGAAACAGCACTGAACTCTATTCATGAGAATAATTAAATGAATACCCTGTTTCGGGAACAGATCAGCAATCCCAAAAAATACAGATATCCTACACTAAGGTTAATAATGCAGAGATCAAGATGTCATATTAACAGCATTGTGTCAATTAATTTTGGATGTGTGCAGATGAGAGTCTTTGCCTTTAAGCGTATAAAAGAGGCCTTCAATGAAATATCCTCTTATTCCTTAAAATTCTCTCCTCTTAACATCTCCCCACCTATTATAAACCCGAATTAAGTTTCTATCTACAAGTTCCTGTAGCTCATCTATGCTCCACTAGATGGCGGTACGTTACTCTACGGGAGATGCATTAGACAGAGTATGCTTTATAGCCAATTAAAACAAGAATTACCATGTATAACGACTGCTCATTAAATGTGCACACTGGATTCCCCTATAAAAATCAGCAAGCATTTTATGACACTTCTTTATTTCAAATTTACAGAGTACAAATAACAAAACAATAGGTGTCCCGACGCTGGTGGACAGGCTGAGACGAATGCATTTTACAGAGATAATGCTAAACTGCATACTAGCAATCACTGTGAAAGCCCTGATCTAATTTTATAAGGTGTCAGAATAAATATGCACTAGCGCAGTACGCTGTATACTCTGCATACTAACTACCGGCCAGACAGTCACTTGTGATATACCTCGGGGGACGAGTTTGTTTTAATATGCTAAGAAAATCAATACAAAGTTATCAGCAAATATATAGCATTTTATTACATTCTTAGTGTTGTATGTATTAATGTTAGAGAGCACAAAGTACAACATTTTACAGTTACAGCTATCTTTATAACAAAGTTCATGGACATTTAGGAGTAACTTCTTCATAAATGCTTCTTTTAACACCATAAGGAAGCATATATATATATATATATTGCACAGAGACGCATTATATATTTATACGCATACACGCTATATAAAGGCAAAGTGATATTTCTGTTCTATACAAATTACTTACTGAAGAAGGCCAGCATGAAGATGCCATCATTTCCCACTCTCAGCTGATCAGCATCACTAAAGTCATCCCTTGGTGGATATTCTTCTTCCTGTTTTAATATATTTCAAAGTGGGCAAATGTCACATATGCTTTAATATATTTGGAAGGATAGAAACATACATTCAAATCCTATTTAAATATAGATAGTGCAAAGGAAACTACAAAACTGAAATGAAAAAAGGTATATGGAGAGCGTCTTAATAAATAGCTCAGAAAACAATATCTTCTTGCAGGTTAGTTCATTGTCTCCCATTGTAGTTTTGGAGAGGAGTTGGCAGAGGGTTATAGAATTCAGATGAAACAGAAATCCCCAGGCAGTCTTGTAAATGCATTTGCCGTTTTATCCCATGTGGATTGCAACATTTTCAATTACCATTCAAGTGTAATTACACAGAAATCTTGTTGCTAGACCAGCTGAAGAGCAAACATATTGCTCAAAAGTGGAGTATCAATCAACCTTCTGATACCATAATTTAGCGAAATGAGAATCTTAACTCATATTAGCAAGAAAAGGTTCCACCTTCAGGTTACAGGTTGATCTTGGTATTTAGATTTTTTCCCCTAGCTTTCTCTTTGAAGAAATAGAAGAAGAAATTTTTTAGGCCAGACGACTAAAATTACAACATCTGGAAATAGCGAAAGATCCATAGTTTGCGTTAGCGTCATAACTACACTGATCGGCAAACCATTAAGTTATTCCATGGATAAGCAGAAGCTTTTATCACATTAGAGATTGATGATAATGAATATCTTTTATAATTTTAACAAACATCTTCAACTGGATGCCTGCTTAGTTTCATTATGTTTTAAAATCAGTGTATCTCTGTACATTATTTAACAATTCCAATTCAAAGCCTGCATACACGTGTAACTATGTACACACACATTTTATATATATATATATATATATATATATATATATATATATATATATATATATATATATATATATATATATATATATATATATATATATATATATATATATAACACGCACATAAATACATACACACTACAAAAGCGGACTAATGAGGAACAGATCTCATTAACATTGCCAGGGCCGGCCTTACCCTTACAAAAAAATTACTGCAGTTTTTCTGAAGTAATACTGCTATTTTTTGGACATGAAAAAACTGCAATACTGCACTTTTACTGCAGTATTACTGCACATTTACTGCATTTGTACTTCACTGTACTGCAGTTGTACTGCAGTTATTTTTGTACGGAAGTACAAATGCAATAAAGCTGCAGTACATTGAATTACAACTGTAGGTTTGCAATATAAAAAAAAAGTGCGGTAAATGTGCAGTAAAACTGCAGTACAGTGAAGTACAAATGCAGTAAAACTGCAGTAAATATGCAGTAATACTGCAGTAAAAGTGCAGTATTGCAGTTTTTTCATGTCCAAAAAATAGCAGTATTACTTCAGAAAAACTGCAGTAATTTTTCGTAAGGGTAGGGGTGTGCGACCTGTGCGGGCGCCATAGCAGCAGGGACGCATGCCCGGGACTTAAATTAAACCATTGTTTTTTAAAAAAAACAAAAAAAAAACCAAAAACTTTATTTAACATCCTTCAAGAGGCAGAGGGGGGAGAGGTAGTGAGAAGGGCCGGGGGGGTAGTGAGAAGGGGGCGCCAGAGGAGTAGTCCGCACAGGGTGCCAGAACACTTAAGGCCGGCTCTGAACATTGCTATAAAAGAATCAGCTCAGTGTGGTGTTTGAGCGGGAAAAGTCACTCAAAATATCACATGACTGACATCAATGGCAGCCTCCAGGTCTGAAGATAAACAAAGTTTTTTGGAACAAAATTAGATAAAATCAGGTTTTTGCCAATGCTGACCTACATAGCTGTATCCATCCACTTATTTTTGATAAAACATTTCCCCCCCAGGAGACCTTCAGAGAGTTAAGCATATGAGATAGACTGGTATAATTGGTTTAAAGGGAATGGTTAATCCAGTTTTTTCTGCATTGAAAGGAACGAAAAACTAGAATATATCTGTTAAAAAAATGAGAAACAAAATAAAAAAGGTAAAATGGAGAATGACTGCATGTAGAACACATTGATTTTCAATCTATTTCAGGAGACGAATGACCCTTCAGAATAGACTCAGACAGAAATAATCTCCATATTAATTGCGGAGCAATTCTGGTGTAGCAGTAGAAATATTACACGCTACTATTGTGATCGAGCTACATTTAGAACTTTGGAAGAAAATAGCTTTTTTAATAAAAATAAATAAAAATAATATTGGCATAATAGGCCAGAAGAAGAGACCTAGAGAGTCTCGAAAAAGTTTGCAACATGATGGTTTGCGGTAGTGCTCTTGAGAATTGAATATAATTCTTATGGCAAAGAACCTGCTATAGAAAAAATAATAAGAAAAGTACAGGAAAAAGAACCACGGAATCTTTAAAATAATCTAAATTTAGATCTTAAATAGTCTCGGTACGCTGTGTTCCATTTATTTTATATAATGAGAAATGCTCAGGGAATTGTATTTTTTGCCCATCTGGACTCTTTAGATGTTTTTGTGCGAGTCGCTTAGTACTCTTTCATTTAGAAGTCCAAGGTCAAATGTTACCAGACATACTCGTCCATTGTCACGCATTAGTAGAACTAATCGCCCAATCTTTTTTGGGAATAACGGTTTCATGATTAACGCCACACGCGGGTAAGTAAGAAATGTCGTAATAATTCATGTTTAATAACAGGTGATGGCAATGATTCGAGCTTCAAAGGTGGAACAAGTTCTCCAGTAAGTGTCTTTGTTCTCGGGCATGTCACTTGAGTTGGCTTTGAATGACTGTTAGATTTTATGTAAAAAGAATTACTGATTACTTCTATAAAATAAAACCCAGCATTCTTGTGCAATAGCCATAACTGATCAATTCATGAAACGGTAGCTTAGTAAGAGTCGCCGAGTTAAAACAGCACTAGAGTTCTCTGCACAGCAAGAAATACATTTTATATCAAAGTGTGAAATTGTTCCATACCTCTGAAGGACTGAGGAATATTTCATCAAACAGACTCCTAGACTCTCTAATTTGGCCGTGCTTAGCATGGAAAACAGAGACACAAGACAAAAATATGGACATATATATAAATTTGAAGCAGGTATACAGAATGTTAAGCCACCGACTGTACAAAACAACATTTATTTTGCCAAATTTGTAGTATTCTTCAGATAGCAAATTAAATATAGTGGATCACGATGTACTTCAGCACGTCAGATTTAAAAAAAAAAAAAAAATTAAAAAAAAGGTTTTTTTTTTAATATTCTACTGAAGTGCACAGAAAAAAAAATAAGAATTGATTAATATCCTTAGCATCACTACAACAATGGCTGGGATATAATCAATGAATCAACTGGAACAAGACCAGGCTTACATACAGTATGTTTCTTATGGAGTGAAATGTACCGTATTTGCTCGATTATAAGACGACCCCCCAAAATCTGAATATTAACTTAGGAAAAAAAGAAAAAGCCTGAATATAAGACGACCCCAAAGGAAAAAAGTTTTACCAGTAAATGTTAATTCATGTAAACTATTTTTTTTAATAAAAGCTATGATTGAGAAAAAGTTTTTTTTTGTTTTTATTTCTTGTATTTTCCAACCTGTCCCCCAGTTACGCACATCTGCCCCCAGGCTTGCCACTCCAATATGACACTGTGGCCCATGATATGCCTTTTAACCCTCTATATGCCACTGTGCCCCATGGTATGCCTTTTGACCCCCTATGTGCCACTCTGCCTCCAGAAATGCCTTATACCCCTATATCCCATTCTGGCATTTAGGGGGTTAAAATGCATATTATGGGGCAGAGTGGCATATAGGGAGGTATAAGGCATTTTAGGAGGCAGAGTGGCATTAAGGGAGTTAAAAGGCATTGTATAGAGCACTCTGCCTCCAGAAATGCCTTATACCCCTATATGCCACTCTGCCATTTAGGGGGTTAAAAGGCATATTATGGGGCAGAGTGGCATATAGGGAGGTATAAGGCATTTCAGGAGGCAGAGTGCTCTATTAAATCCCCCCTTAACGCCACTCCAGAAATGCCCTATGCCCCCATTTAACACACACACACACCCTATACCACCATTTAACTCACACACACACACACTCTCTCTCTCTCTCTCTCTCTCTCCCTCCCCCCTCCCTTCCCCCGCTCTCCCCCCGCTCTCCCCCCTCTCTTACCGGTGCTTCCAGCCGGGGCAGCGGGTTGATGTCGCCTTCTGCTTCAGCCGGAAGGAGGTGTGGCTAGCAGCGGGGGTTTGTATGCGTCCGTCGCGTATACTTTCCCCGGCTGTCAGAGATCAAAGTTCCCCGCACCGGCACCGGTGCGGGGAACTCTGATCTCTGACAGTCGGGGAAGGTCTATGCGACGGACGCAGACAACCCCCGCTGCTAGCCACACCTCCTTCCGGCTGCAGCGGACGTTGTCTACGCGGATCGCGTAGACGTCCACCCGCTGCCCCGGCAACACAGCAGGAAGCAAGGAAGCACCGGTAAGTGTGTGTAGGATGGGGGGGGGTGAGACAGGAGGATCCAGGTCCCCTGCAGCGGTGCGGGGGATCTGGATCTTAGTCTCCTAATCAGACCTCTATTTGAGGTCTGATTAGAAGACGACCCCGATTAGAAGACGAGGGGTATTTTTCAGAGCATTTGCTCTGAAAAAAACCTCGTCTTATAATCGAGCAAATACGGTATTTTATAAATAAAAAAAAAAAGCAATACATTGTTTGAAATGGTCAGGTTTTATTAAATGTCTTACTTTGCACAAATTATATATAATTTTTTTACATTCCAGCTTTAAGTAAAACAACAAAGTGCTTTTTATCCAACAAAGAGCAGCGATGTCTTTTCAAACCCAAAATATATAGGTAGCAACACTAGATAAACAGCATAAGCTGGACAAAACCACAATTTCATTATCTAGGATGTTAACCCACCTTCTAATCTAATGTGATAACGGATAACCAATGGAACATCAAGCTATAGCGATCCTTATCGAAACCAATGGGAGCACTTTCCTGCCAACCGTTGGATTGTGCGTTAGGCAAGTGCTTTGTTTTCCATATTGTAGCACAAAGTACTTTAATGTGCATCCTTGTAAAGTAGAGGTGTGGGGGGGCGTTAGACTGTCCCTCTTTAAGGGTTCTGCTTAATCCCTTCAGCGTCAGACTGGTTTGGAACAGTCTTCTTTACATATTGCCTCAGTCACCGAAGATGCGAAATACACACACATTCACACGCTAAATAGGTGTTGAGCTGTATGTATTCACCAACTAGTGTTATCTAGTTCCATAAGAGACGATGGCACTTCATTGTGTGTTATTTTGTGGATAGGCCCGATTAGGATGCTAAAATAGCCCTGTAGAACAAGATAAAGCGAAGTGCTTTCCTCTCACGCTACACAGAACACCATGTGATATTATAAAGCCTTTTAATGTGCTTCGCAAACATTTGGCCACCATGTGTCCTGCTGACACCAATTCCAGCCCAAGGATAGATGAGACTATACTCCTAAACGCTATACCCATGACTAGAAATTGCAATAATCAACATGCAGACATAAAGATATGATCCCTTCACTGTAGAAAAACTATTCTCCCCGGAGTCAAGGGACTTTTATATCTGTATCTGCCATGCATATATTTTAATAATCTACCGTTGGAATATGCTTATTTGTAAAGCCCTCTTATACAAAGACAAACAGTTGTTTTAAAGCTGGTACACTTTCCAAAATTATTAATACTAATATTTTGCATACACATGCACAGCCCCTAAATAAATCCCTCAAAAGCGCAATTAAAAAGGAAAGCGGAAAAATATAAGACCGAGTCTGCTCCAATATATCATGGGAGAGGCTACAGGATACTTAATTATTATGTCTGGGCCGGGAAAATAACACAGTCATATATTTACCTCTTCTGTCCCATGCTTTCTAAAAGCTTATGTAGAAAAAGAATAACAAGTGGTTATTGCCCAAAACACTAATAATCTTTTATATCAGACATCTGAAGCAATAAATTTCAGTCCTCTAGTTCCGCGCACTGCTAGGGAAATATAACAAACCAGATGCAAGACTGGCAGAGTTTGGGACCCACGGGACGAAAAGACTGTTTTGTTCCTGAGAAACCCAATTATTTCTTGAGGCATTGTCACTTTTATGTCATTGGTGCTTTATTTCGTTTGCCCAATAAAATGTTTCAGGGCAAACGTTCCTAAAAATACCTAGAAATGAAGCAAAAGTTTTAACTGGTATTCTTTAATGGGGCAATGGACGTAAACTAATCACGTTTGGAAAAGCACTTATTTTAGTCAGAGGTTCGATGGGATTTAAAAATGAATCAACGGTAATCAGCAAAAAGTGTTTTTCCTTTTCACGATTTATTCTATTTTTGCATATATGTCACACTTAAATGTTTCAGATCAATGCACACAATGCCACGATCTAAAGAAATTCTAGAACAGATGAGAAACAAAGTCATCGACATCTATCAGTCTGGGAAGGGTTACAAAGGCATTTCTACGGCTCTGGGATTCCAGCGAACCACGTTGAGAGCCATTATCTATAAACGAAGAAGACCTGAAATGGTGGTGAACCTTCCCAGGAGCGGCTTTGCCTACAAAACTTCCTCCAAGAGAACATCAGTGACTCATCCAAGAGGTCACAAAGCCAGACTAACATGTAAAGAACTGCAGGCCTCACTTGCCTCAGTTAAGGCCAGTGTCATGACTGCACAATAATGGCATCGATGGGAGAGCAGCAAAGGTCAAAACCACAATGGCTCACATTTGCCAAGAAACATCTTGATGACCAAAGACTTTCAGGATAATATTCTGTGGACTAATCGATCAAAAGTGGAACTTTTTGGTAGAAATGGGTCCCGTTACATCTGGCATAAAACACAGCATTCCTCAATATGAACTTCATACCAACAGTAAAACATGGTGGTAGTAGTCTGATTTCTTGGGGCTGCTTTAGGACCTGGGTGGCTTGCCATAATCAATGGTACCATTAATTCTGCTCTCTACCAGAAAATGTGCGGGCATCAGTTTGTAAAGTAAAGCTCACGCGCAGTTGGGTTATATAGGGGGATAACACACAGGCAAGTCCACCTCTGAATGGCTCAAAATGAAGGGTTTGGAGCAGCCTAGTTAAAAGTCTTGACTTGAATCCAATTGAGATGCTGTGGTATGATCTTAAGCCCCCCCCCATGTAGCCGAATTAAAACAATTCTGCCAATTCATGTCCTCCACATCTTTGATTAACTCTTCACCCTAAATAAATGAAATGATCATTTAAAGCTAAAAAGCAGCATTTTGTGTGTACCCATGTTATCTTTGTCTTATATTAAAACGATATAATAAAGCTTGTGGTATGGTGTACTCAGTGGACGGGGTGATTTTTGTTACATCATTGTAAACAACATTTGGTGTATAATCCTGAGTGAGGGTATGAAGAATTTCACCTTAATTATGTAGCCCTAGAAAAAACTGACATACAATTGTCCATGATAAATATGGGTTGGAACACATATATTCCAATTATATATATATATATATATATATATATATATATATATATATATATATATATATATATATATATATATATATTCCAAACGTTTCACCCCGACTAACGTTTGGGGTCTAAAAATTGGGTGCGTCTTATACACTGGTGGTAGTGCGTCTTATACAGTATACAGTTCCTGTTCAAGCAAGGCAGAGGGGAAACAGCGGCCACCACGGAAGTGGGCAAGCGGCAGCAGAAGATCTGCAGTTCAGGTAAGGTGGGGGAGTAAGTGTGTGTGTGTGTGTGTGTGTGTGTGTGTGTGTGTGTGTGTGTGTGTGTGTGTGTGTGTGTGTGTGTGTGTGTGTGTGTGTGTGTGTGTGTGTGTGTGTGTGTGTGTGTGTGTGTGTGTGTGTGTGTGTGTGTGTGGGGCACAGGGAGGGGGAACAGGGAGGCTGAAAGTGATGTGCATGTACTGGCTGCCTGAGCATGATAGGAGTGCAATTGCTTACAGTTGCTAGCAACCAACAATCACACTCACATCATTGCCCCCAAAAATAGGGGTGTAAGGGCAAAATGCAAGTTACATTGCATCTAAGGCATGACACTGGTTATCAATTATATTCAACAGTGAGTTTTACTTTGAAGGTAAGAGGGCGTTTTGCTGACCTCTTCCGTTTGAAAACAATGCAATGACATACTGCGTTACTTAGTTACCCAAGTCTGTCTTATATAAAGATTCGTTGGATGATCTGAAACATTCAAATGTGACAAATAAGAATAATAAAATTGTAAAGGGAGCAAATACTTTTTCACAGCACTGTATGAGGAATGCAAAAGCTATAGTTCATGGCATTTTAAGCTTATGTTCCTTTTAGACTGATTCTTTTAAGCTATGTATTTTTTCCCATTAACACTGCAAAGATTCAGACAATAAGTCAGCCTATGATAAATCTGTTTTCTTTGTTGTAAAACATGGCTGATGCGAGGACCCAGACTTAAGGGGAAGGCATACTTCCTGAAGACATCTACTATTTCAGCCAACACATAGGTGTTGCGAATCTGAACCTCTACAAGTCTTGCTGTAAGAGCTTTTGACTTGCAGAAGGTGTTATCTTTTCACTTATTTGTAGATTACATTGTGCACATGCTACAGTACTGCCGTGTCTCGGGCAGTTTTTTTATTTTCTATTAATTTTGGCCCAGCCAGTTATTTCTCGCTCTCAACTTAGAGCTCTTTCTAGGTTTCCAGCTGCCTGGGTATTTAATCATCATTCACACTATATCAGTTTGGTCTCAGCAGATCACAACTGGTTTAAGGGTGGTTATTGCATATACTAGTCAAGCAAATCACTGTAAAAAACAGGGGATGTGGAACATAAGAGATCAATCTAGTTAGAGTCAGTGAGAACCATGTTCACTAATGCCTTAATGTCAACAGAAAGAGAAATATGTAACACCCTATGGTATACAGTTCAATTTAATTTTGTTACAGTGCTTGGCAGATTTCCTAAAAAAAATGATGACACATCTCACACATCTCTAGGAAAACTTCCTACTGCGAGATTTTGGTCTGGAATTTGGTCTAACTGCCACAACCAGAAAATGAAAAATAAGATAAGAAAAAGAAAACACATCACAATCCTGTATAAAGTTTCAGTCACCAGCAACACCTGACTCAATGACCACAAATGAAAATCAAACAAGCTTGCTTACTTACTCTCTGTGCTGCTTGCGCGGCTGCTGCGGCCATTGCAGCAGCCTTGGCCTTCTCAGCCTCGTCATAGGTTGGAAGGGTGGTTGCTACACTGTAAGGAGGTGGCACAGGGTAGAATTCATTGTGTGTTTCTATTGACAAACAAAAGGAAACGGTCAAGACAAAATAAGAAAGACATTTTAGCTTCTAGAGGTGGGGTTTGGCAAAATCCTTTAGGATGAATTTGCCACAAGAAAAAAAAAATACGTAACGTAAATATTAAATGTTGTGTTACTTTTTTAGAATTATTTACCATGTTGGGATTTATTCCTATGAGTACCAGGAGCTCAGGATCAACCTTTTTCTTTTCTTTAAAGTTTTGTCATAGTAAGATTAAGGTGATAACGTTTTACGACAATTCATAAAGCTTAGTTTTAACGATTGCTAAGGGTTCACCCTGGGTATCACTACGTGGTATATATGTGCCACTACATACCACCAACATAGCTGATATTAACATATCTAAACACACACAACACGCGGGAGCATACAAGAGAAATGAAGGAACACACCAACATAGACAACATCCCATATGTAGATTATCAGTGGACTCTCTTCAATGTGTAAGTGCACTTTCTTCAAGTAAAGTGCTCACTAGCAATTAATCTATCCTAACCTATGGTAACATGCAGCAGCTGGTCTTGCTCCAAATGTAATTAAGCAGTCCCCCCCAACAGACATCTCTGATTGGACTTAAGCAAGCCCACGTTTACAGAGATGGCTTTGTATTATGACCCTGTACATTCATTCAATTAAAACACAGCTTCTATATGGCAAAGGTTAGATAAAGTCTCCTTTATTGCAAACAAAGCATGCGTTTACGTGGGATTACCATTAGAGCAAGTGAATTGACCTCATATATGCTTGTCCTGGGGCACAGAACTGAACACTTTGTTGACTTTTGTCAGGAACATCTACAAAGTTAACGCCATTTGTACAAGTTCCAGTAACGTGTTTTCAAGGGCATTCCACTTTTGGTACTGTGAAGTTATTTGCATTATCTAGGATGATACAACTAGCAGACGCACCTGCATCTGTGGTTCCTTCCACGGCAATGCTGCTGTACGGTGGAGGAGATACATCCACTGTAGAGGAGGTTGATGACTGTGCAGGCTGTGAAGAGGTTGAAGGCTGTTCCGTGGCTGCGGCTTCTGAAGGGTCATCCTCATTTTGAAGCTTAAAAAATAATAAAAAAAAGTAAAAGGTGAGAACAGTTACATCTGCAGTGGGATTTTTCAAAATGGCTGCACAGAACTTCAGACAGACTAGTGTCCATGCATAGCTTACACTATATGACCATAAGTATGTGGGCCCCCGTCCTAATTATAGAGTTTAGGTGTTTCAACTACACCCATTGCTAACAGATGTATAAAATCAAGCACATAGACAAACATCGGCAGTAGAATTAGGGATGCAAAAATATTGGTGCAAGAGGACATGGTAGGAGTTTGTTGTGAACCAAAGCGACCTGCACAGAGCCCTGACCTTAACTGAACACCTATGGAATTGAATGCCGATTGCTAGCCAGGCCTTCTCATCCAACATCTGTGCCTGACGTCACAAATGCTCTTTTGGCTGAATGGAAACAATTTGCCACAGGCACACTCCAAAATCTTGTCTAAAAACTTCCAAGAGGGGCGGAGGCTGTCATAGCCGCAAAGGTGTAGACAACTCCATATTAATGCCCAAGGTTGTTGAATGGGATGTTCAACAAGCTCATATAGATATGACGGTCAAGTGTCCACATACTTTTGGTCACTAATCATAGATCTATAATGCCTAGTGGGCATAATATATTAAGTACACATAGCGTGTCAGTTATATAAAACATGGTGAAAAGTTTGACAACTGGAACAATAATAAATAGAATAGTCTCATCAAAAGGAAACACCTTTGGTTGCTATTGTGCCAGGGCCACTAGGTTCTATTTTTAGACATTTCCCAATGAGAGAGTATGTGTCCGACTGTGGGCACATGCAGTGCTAATGAACCAAGGCACTATGATTCATAATGTTTGCCTCTCAGGTTCCTTTCTTTTAGTGAAATTAGGGTGGATGTCACTCAAAACATTTGTTTACTTTACAAGCAGCTGCTATCCACTTTCAGCCAGGCATTACTAATGCGTGTGCCAAAGTTAGAGACCGGGTCCAAGACCAAACCCTGCCAGTAGCTGTCATCATACTCCCCGACATGTTGGGTGTATCCGAACCAGGTTGCTTTTGTTGGAGAGTGTGGCAGCTCAGACCATTCTGCAGAAGAACAGACCTCCAACCAATTTACCGCTCCCTTGTCTCGTCAGAAAAGTTGGGAGGTATGTCATATCTAGTACATCCGTTTTTCCCGATGTAGAAACTCAAACCTTAATAATTATTTTACTTTGTCTAAGATTCAGGATATCTTTATGGCTACCCCATGCAGGATTAAATTCACTCTCTGTATTAGCCTCTGCTGGGAGGTTCCGTTTATCGTCAACAAGCTTACGTGCCATCAAGCTGTACTGGGTGAGCTAAGAGGCTCACACAGAAACATTGCAGAGCACAGAAAACAATGGTTACTCCTTTAACAAATATCTTCTGAAAATAAGAACTTTGTTACTTAATTTGAACCTGCCTGCCATGGTGATAGATCACAGCTATGTGCACTTGTAAGCCTCTCTCTTTCTGAATCCGCTATAAAACAGATTACCCACATCTAATTAAGAGTTTAAATAAGCAACCAGAAAATTAAATACATGTTGGTAAAATAAGATTAAAAATACATAGGATTTAGATACATAAGCCACTGTGCAATGCGAGAAAGAAACATCACAAAAAGCCAATGTTTTCAAACAAACCACAATGTTGCTTTTTCACATTTATCTCATTATTTTTATATAAACAAAATACTTGCATAATCCAGTTTAACTTGTACCAAACTGCCAACTGTAAACTTTGTCAAGTCAAGGAGCTGCTCCCAAGCGTGCAAAAAGTAAAGACGTAGAATTTGCAGACATTAGGAGAAAATGAAAACAAAAAAAAAAAAACTGAAGCGTAAGAAATACTGATATTTGGTGCCAATTACAATATTTAAGATTTGTTATATAATATACAGTGAAGGAGGCAGGAGGCCCACTGGGCAAAGCTGAAGGCAGGAGGCCCACTGGGCAGGGCTGAAGGCAGGAGGCCCACTGGGCAGGGCTGAAGGCAGGAGGCCCACTGGGCAGGGCTGAAGGCAGGAGGCCCACTGGGCAGGGCTGAAGGCCAAGACCACAGCGGGTGCTACTCCTGTCAGCTAAGAACAGGAAACTGTAGCTACAATTCACACAGGCTTGCCAAAATTGGACAATGGAAGACTGGAAGAACGTTGCCTGGCCTGATGAGTCTCCATTCAGCTGCGACATTCAGACGGCATGGTCAGACTTTGGGCATTGTTTAAATGCAACAGCCTACCTGAGTATTGTTGCTGACCATGTCCATCCCATTATAACCACAGTGTACCCATCTTCTGATGGCTACTTCCAGCAGGATAATGCTCCATGTCACAAAGCTAACATCATCTCACACTAGTTTCTTGAACATGACAATGAGTTCACTCTACTCCAATGGCCTCCACGGTCACCAGATCTCAATTGAATAGAGCACCTTTGGAATATGGTGAAACGGGAGATTCGCATCATGGTTGTGCAGCCGATAAATCTGCAGCAATTGCGTGATGCCATCATATCCATATGGACCAAAATCTCTGAGGATTGTTTCCAGCACCTTAAAGAAAGTATGCCACGAAGAATGAAGGCAATTCTGAAGGCAAAAGGGGGGAACCAACCCGGTACTAGCAAGGTGTACCTAATAAAGTAGCCAGTGAGTATATATACACAGTGATATAGTTATATTAGACTTGTGGATGAAGACGAGTCTGACGCTTGGCCATTTGGCTGAAGTTTGCTAGGAAAAGCATTTTATTCTGGCCAAGTGGACAGCCCATTCCACCACCCAGTCCTCAAAGCACATTAACACTAAAGGATGCAGTTATTACCACATATTTCCATAGGGTAATTCTTAAAACCTAGACAGGATTGGGAACCACTTAACTGATTCACCTTATTTATTCTGTATTCAACTATTAGCTAATTAGGAAGCTCTAAATTATGCAACATAACCTGTATTACCCGACAACCATCCACTAGCACCAGCATGGGCAAATAAGCATCATAGGATCTGAAATTCACCTAAAATCAAAGAACGCTACAATCTGACTACCTCTGATGTATAGCATGTGTACCAGTTATGTAGTGTGTTGGATGTATGTAATATATATCACACAAAAACATATACACACAGTACTATGCAAATATCTTAGGCAGGTATGAAGAAATGCTTTAAAAAAAATAGACATTAATAGTTTATTTTTATCATTTATCAAAATGCAATGCGAGTAAACAGAAGAACAGTCTCAATAGAATCAATATTTGGCCTTCAAAACAGCATCAATTCAATTCTTCTAGGTACACTTGCACAAAGTCATGGATTTTGTAGGCATACAGTTACGCGAATGACTAAACAATAAACAGATGCTAATGATCATCAATTTAATATGTAGCCTAATATACAGTAATTAACTAAAACGGTTACAGTTGTGTAGGAGGAATAAAGCTGGGTGAGGAACAGCCAAACTCACTAACAAGATGAGGTTGCTTAATGTCAAAAGTCACACATCATGGCAAGACTGAGCGCAGTAACAAAACACATGGTAGTAATACAAAAAAAAGCGCTTCTCACCCTAAAAAAGTTGGCAACAAATATATAAACATAATATAAATGGTTTATATAATATAAATGGTTTTGGTTCTATGAATTGGCCAAAGCATAATTAAACTCACCCACCACGTCAAGGCACACTCTCAATAAGGTGAGAAACTACTCTCACCTCCTACATAGTGGGCACACAAAGCAGTTTATACTGCTACCAAAACCTTATTAATGTGTTGGGGGAGGTGCAATTAAACCTCCTCCCTATTAACCCCTGGACAGCAAGCTGCAACCAGACAAATAAGGAGCCAACAACCTCACATATGTGCAAGCAGAGAAAGGAAAAATGTCAGTGCGTTAAGCTAGTCCCAGGTTTAAATTTTAAGCCTGGGCCTAGCTTAGTGCACCAACATTTTTCTTTTCCCTAGTTATCGGTGAGGTTTCTCCTACGCAGAACTTTCAAGGCAGACAAGTTTTTTTCAAATCTTATGTCCAAGCTTTTTTGAAGAAACACAAAGAAATGGACAATGTCGAGGACTGAAGACGCAGTGGTCAGCCAAACAAACTTAGTACAGCAGATGAAAGACACATCATGCTTGCTTCCCTTCGCAATCATAAGATGTCCAGCAGTGCCATCAGCTCAACATTAGAAGAAGACAGTGGGACCCTGGTACACCCATCTACTGAACTCTTGACGTGGACCTACAGCTGAGCTAGAAGCCTCAGTTGCTCCAGCAGTTTTGAACACAATGATTTCATGTCCCCAAGCTGCTTCTCTATGTTGGACTCTCCTGTTCTCCAATAGCAAAGAACTGTTTTTGTTCTTGATTATATGTCCGCTGCTGCCTGCCTGGGTCCGACACTGTGGATGTGTTATATATTTCCCCCTTTTTCAATAAATAAAAAAAGTGAAGCTGCCATTTATCTGGCAACCCTATGTGTAATAAGGCTACTCATCCACAGGATGCATGCATGAGCGTGTATAACAGAAGAATGTATAAATAAGAGATCATTTGCAGAAGGTGTCAGCTCTTGCCAGACAGGGAAATCAAGACAGCAGCTTTATAGCCAAAGTGCATGTAAGAAGAAAACAGGAGCAGCGAGGGTTCAGCTCATAAACCCAATCAGTGAAGAATCTACATGTCTGGGTACAAATTATTATACCTGAATGCGAGTTTATGAAGTCAAGCAAGGGATGAGATGATGGCATTTTTATAACATATGTTGCTGAAATGCTACGTATAGTATTTTGAATAATAATAAAAATATATACCGTATTGGCTCGAATATAGGCCGCACTTTTTTCCCCCACTTTAAGTCTTTAAAGTGGGGGTGCGGCCTATATTCGGGGTCTAGCGCCTGACGCCCGGGACATGCAGTCCCGGGCGACGGCCAGGCAGCGGGGTTAGGATACAGATCCCCCGCAGCGGTGCAAGGGACCCGTATCCTACTGTCTGATACGCTCAGACAGCCTCCCGTGCCAGCACTTCCCACGGGGGTTGCCGGCACGGGAGGTTGTCTAAGCGCATCGTGCGGACCGTCCGCACGATGCATTTTACCTCTGCCCCCTCCCGGACTTACCGGAGCAGACTCCCGGGTGTCTTGCGGGGGACATCTACGCAATACAACTTCCGGTGCGGGCACTGGATGTGCCGGCACCGGAAGTTGTATACGCGTATTGCGTAGATGTCCCCCGCCGGCCCCGCAAGACACCCGGGAGTCTGCTCCGGTAAGTCGGGGGGGGGCAGAGGAGGACAGTGGTAGCATATCTCAGGGAGGGAGGACAGTGGCAGCATATCTCGGGGAGGGAGGACAGTAGGTAGCATATCTCAGGGAGGGAGGACAGTGGCAGCATATCTCGGGGGGGGGGGACAGAGTGGCAGCATGTTTTTTTGGTGCTTTTTTAAAGAAAACAACTTTTTCTTTAAAAAAGCACCAAACTTTTAGGGTGCGGCCTATATACGGGCCAATACGGTATATATATTATATATACATACACACATACGTATATTTTATCCATGGTAAAAAAAAAAAAGTATATTGGGGATAATAGTGGTGCTTAGAACCAGGGTGGTAAAGAGAAGAATGGGTTGACAATCCACGAGACTGAAGCAAAGGTCTAGAAGAAACCGATTATATTGCCAGGAGCATAATGCAAACACCACATTAGCCTTATGGAAGCAAATCATGCTTTAGAACCTTTTAGAATGTTAAGCTGCCCTGGGACACAAACAGAGAACTTGTTCTACTGGGATAGAGAACTTGTTCTGCAAGGCCAAACATTTTAGCATGATACGCTAACTGACAATATACCATACCAAAGCGCAAGGCTTATACTTATTCCTAAAGGTGCTGTTCCACTTCCACTGCTATTTTTATTATTTTTGTTATAAAAATATAACATTAGAAAAGCCATCCAGACTTGTTTTTTTAATCCTGTAAACATCGGCTTTACCTATTAAGTTTGCTGGATCCCGTTTACTTGTTATTTAACACAAAAGCAAGCACTGGTAGAATAATGTGTTAAAGTGTATTAAGATAGCACACCAGCGAGTATAAATGTACGTAAGCGGAACAGCAGCTTTCCCTACAATCCTAACATATGCGCCGGTGTCCTATTAGGTGACAATGTTCACTTATTCGTGAAGTCGTGTTCTTGAACTAGCGAACTTTACACTTCATGATTCACACCCATCAGCCTGAGACATAATGTATCGCAATCAAATCACTGTCTGGGTAATAAAACCAGGATCCCCAAAGACCAAATGCTGATCTGACCACCTTCTACCTGTCATGATATTGAACCGTTTCCACCTGACCGCTCTTTTAATGTTAAAATACATATAAATCTTGAGATCATTGTTCCTGGGCCAGCTGCCAGCTGCCTTTATGCTTTATAAACGCAAGTTATTTCCATGGCTGATGTTACTGTGAATGCCACGGCTCATCGTCATGAATCACATCTTCCTGCTCAGAGTCCATGGCTGAAACCTGAAGGTTCTCTTATTCGAAAGCCATTAGAATGGTTGTCCTCTACTAAAACATAAGTGACGCGTCTTCTAGGGCTTACTGCCAAAGTTACTTTTATGAAGCAAATAAGCGTCATGTGCTGATTAACTTATTGCAAGGGATGCGCAATGATGCTACCCCAAAACTCTTACAAAGAGTTAATTTCCTTAAATATGTACCCGTAGCTTGGGGCACTTACTCTCCTCTGTGTTTCTGACAAGTGGTGCGGCCATGGATTTAGTACAGAAAAACAGGCTCCCACTTTTGGGTTCAAAGAAGACATTTCTACATCAAAGGTCCTCGGTGCGGACGTGTAGCCAACAAGACACAAAAGAGCGTAAATAAGTAACATTAAATGTTTCAAATTCTGGTGAAGTGCTAGGATGTATATATATTTTTTTACTGTTATCCTCACACTATTATTATTATTATGGCCAAACAATTCCTTAACTCAGTAACTCAGGCCATGCTCACTTGGGCGGTTGCTGCCGCACATATCAATCACCCATCATGGAATACGGCACGCTCTGATGTTCTCTAGATGTACAGTCAATTAAAGTTAAAAGAATGACAATAGAATTATGAATCAGGTAGGATGACCACATTGGCCATCAGTTAATGAGCAGCACGCTTAAAGTGAATTCATACACCCAAAGTACTGCAGGGCAACATGTGACATCAGCAACATGTGACAAGTATGTGTTGCCAATAACAAGCAGTCCAAATACTTGACTCCCTTCTTCCGTATTTATATTTGGAATAGAAACATAGAAATTGAAGGGAGACAAGAACCATTTGCTCATCTAGTCTGCCCATTTTTCCTGATGTAGAGCTCTCAATCAGGCTTTGGTCTCGTCTTAGATTCAGGATAGCTTTATGTCTATCCCACTAATCCTTAAATTCCCTCGCTGTATCAGCCTCTACCTCTTCAGCTGGCAGGCTATTCCATTTATCTACCACCATACTGGTAAAGCACAGCTTTCTTACATGACATCATATTTTTTGGAATAGTTCTTATGGGACGAAACAGACACGGGATTAAACGCAGTGCCTCGATGAGCACATTATATGACATAAATCAAGGTAGACAGAAGGCATTTCCCAGGATTTGTCACATTGGGGTTATCTGTGAGTATTTTGGCACGAGGAGTCTATCGATTACATGGTTTCTTCATTCAGTTAACATACAAAGGAACTTACACACAATATCCTATCCCTATCGCAGCTGTATAAATAATTCTAGATCTAATGACGTGTAATAAGGTAACACATGTCACTAAACAGTTATGCAGCTTTACAGATAAGCAGAAACTCAAGGCCTTACAAATGGAAAATGAGAGAACAATTGGACAGCGACTAATCACAGTTTAGTCTGCCTTCCAAGATGGAGACTAAACAACTGCAGGCTGGACGCATATATTACAAGCTACAAGGGCAGGCATGAAGAGCCTACAGAATCGCACTGCAGCGAACGAGAAATAAAGCGTATTGAACCAACACCGCCTCCATACATGACACATAACAGTGACGTCAGCCCAGCTCTTACCACTTGGTATCGATTGGCCGCTTGGAGGTATTGGTGATCCATGGCTTGATGGGGGAAGCCCCGAGCTGGCTGCGTTTACCTATGTAAGAGCCTCAGCCCTTGTGCTCTATAAGTAGCTTGAACCGTCCGCCGTGTTTGCGGGCCGTCCCGTATCTAGCTGTCCCTTCGCTTCCTGTTTGTGTGTGAACCTCTAGCCTCCCGTAATCTACCAACCGCTAGAGAGCGAGACTCTGCCCAACCCCTTCCAGCACGGAAGACCCGCCTATAGGGCGGAGCCAGTCACACCATAGAGGCAGGGTTGAATAATGTTACTATGGATTCTGTAAAAAGCGTCTCGTGTCGTGGCGCACTGTGGTGTCGTCATCAGGAGCGCGTCTCAGGCTTGGGTGGCGCAAAGGCGATGTGAACACGGCGACGTAGGGCTTTCGTGAATTAGATGCATCACTTTGATGACTAGGAATCGTGGGAGTCAGCGTTAACTAGATTGATTTCTAATAATCTTAACTTCACAAGTTGCAGAACTTGATATGTTTAGTTTTTCCTTGTTTTGCATAATTTCATATTTAGGTTTAGTTGGACACAAAGGGGTCTATTTGCTAAAAGGACAGTTTGCCTGATAGTTGTTCTCTATACATTATGAAGGGTAAGCCCCAGCGAGCTCCTGCTGCAGGAACAGCTGGGCTGGCCCTGTGTAATGTATAGTTAAATCTAATATTTCTCCAAAGTCTCCTTGCCTATTGAATTCTGCATTATACAGGGCCACCTTCTTGCTTGGGAAACGTGTTGGCTCTCCCTTAGAGAGCGGACCCCAGAGTGTATTCGTAGAACCCTGCCAGCATTTCTTTAGTATAAAATGAATTGAGATGTCGTCGTTGTGATTAAATTCTTTTATTAGGCATTCCTTGTATCCCGCAATGGCAACAGGGTGTGTAAAACTCCCCAACAACTATAAAAATGCAAAAATAAACAATTTCTAGATTGCCAAGCTGTTTTTTCTTTTCATAATTGACCGTCATTTCGTGCAACTAATATTTGATGACGAGACAAAGGTTGCCACCAGCAGATAACTAAAAGAAAAGTCCCTAATAAAGGCAAACATTGTTCCCTGCGGTAAACTCACCTCCTTTTGATTTTGCACGATGGTCAGAGGGGTTATCGGTACGTCAGCAGAATTCCAGTGCTAATTGTAATTGTAGCCCAGCATTACACGTGCCAACGGCAACCGGCCTCTATTCACACGTTTGTGATCCCCAGCAAAGGTGAAATAATGATTTGATTAATTCATATTAAAAGGGACAAAAAAATTAAAAGTGGAAATTTCATAAACATTTCAAATATTAGGAGCTTCCTGTACCACTATTTTTCCAATAATCCTTCAATGATCAAAAGGAACAAACAAGATTTAGCAGCCTACAATATCTATACAAAAAGAGGAAAAGAACAACAGCCAGAGCTACACAACCTCTACAGTAACACAAAACTTTGGACTTGCATATACACTTACTGGCCACTTTATTAGATACACCTAGCTAGTACAGGGTTGGAACCCCTTTTGCCTTAAGAACTGCCTTTATTCTTCATGGTATACTTTCTACAAGGTGCTGGAAACATTCCTCAGTGATTTTGGTCCAAATGGACATGATGGTATCACACAGTCGCAGCAGATTTGTCGGCTGCGCATTCATGATGCAAATTAATGCTCTTTTGGATTGAGATCTGGTGACTGTGGAGGCCATTGGAGTAGAGTGAACTCATTGTCATGTTGAAGAAACTAGTTTGAGATGATGTGAGCTTTGTGACATGGTGCATTATCCTGCTGGAAGTAGCCATCAGCAGATGGGTACACTGTGGTCATTGAGGGATGAACATGGTCAGCAACAACGCTCAGGTCGGCTGTCACGTTTAAACGATGCTCAATTGGTACTAAGGAGCCCAAAGTGTGCCAAGAAAATGTCCCCCACACAATTACACCACCAGCCTGAACCGTTGATACAAGGCAGGATGGATCCATGCTTTCATGTGGTTTATGCCAAGGTCTGAGCATGTCATCTGAATGTCGCAGCTGAATGGAGACTCATCAAACAGGCAACCTTCTTCCAGTTTTCCATTGCCCAATTTTGGTGAGCCTGTGCGAATTGTAGCCTCAGTTTCCTGTTCTTAGCTGACAGGAGTGACACCCGGTGTGGTCTTCTGCTGCTGTAGCCCATCTGCTTCAAGGTTAGAGGTGCATTCAAAGATGGTATTCTGTATACCTTGGTTGTAACGAGTGGTTATGTGAGTTTGAGTTATGTCGCCTTTCTTTCATCTTTGAACCAGTCTGCCCATTCTCATCTGACCTCTGACATCAGCCAGGCATTTTTGTCCACACAACTGCCGCTCACTGGATATTTTATCTTTTTTGGACCATTCTCTGTAAACCCTAGAGATGGTTGTGCGTGAAAATCCCAGTATTATTATTATTTATTGTTTTATATAACACCATCAAATTCAGTAGTGCTGTACAATGGGTGTACAGGACAAAACAAGTAGTACTCTAACTGACAATATACAAAGCGTAAGGCTTATACTTATTCCTAACGGTGCTGTTCCACTTGCTCTGCTATATTTAACACTTTTGTTATAAAATATAACATTAGAAACCTAACTTCTAGTGAACACCTAAAAGCATCCAGATTTTTTTTTAATCCTTAAACATCTGCTTTACTTAGGAAGTTTACTGGATCCCGTTTACTTGTTATTTAATACAAAAGCAAGCACTGGTAGATGTGTTAAAGTGTATTAAGATAGCACACCAGCGAGTATAAATGTACGTAAGGGGAACAGCAGCTTTCCCTACAATCCTAACATATGCGCCGGTGTCCTATTAGGTGACAATGTTCACTTATTCGTGAAGTCGTGTTCTTGAACTAGCGAACTTTACACTTCATGATTCACACCCATCAGCCTGAGACATAATGTATCGCAATCAAATGACTGTCTGGGTAATAAAACCAGGAACCCCAAAGACCAAATGCTGATCTGACCACCTTCTACCTGTCATGCTATTGAACCGTTTTCGCCTGATCGCTCTTTTAATGTTAAAATACATATAAATCTTGAGATCATTGTTCCTGGGCGAGCTGCCAGCTGCCTTTATGCTTTATAAATGCAAGTTATTTCCATGGCTGATGTTACCGTGAATGCCACGGCTCATCGTCATCATGAATCACATCTTCCTTGGCTGAAACCGGAAGGTTCTCTTATCTGAAAGCCATTGGAATGGTTGTCCTTTACTAAAACATAGTATGTAGTATGTAACATAACAATTTGACTTACAGAGACAACAGGTGAGGAGGGTCCTGCTCAAACAAGTTTACAATCTTGAGGTACATCAGCAGTTTCTGAAATACTCAGGCTAGCTTGTCTAGCACCAACAACCATACCACGTTCAAAATCACTTAAATCCCTTCTTCCCCATTCTGATGCTTGGTTTGAACTTCAGCGAGTTGTCTTGACCACGTCTACATGCCTAAATGCATTGAGTTGCTGCCACGTGATTGGCTGATTAGCTATTTGTGTTAACAAGCTATTTAACAGGTGTACCTAATAAAGTGGCCAGCGAGTGTATATCCTTAATTTGGAACCTTCATTTGCCCAAGCAGTATTCCTGACTAGAGTTCGTGTTTTATTGGGGTTGTTTTGTGCCTTGTGTACGAAACTTCACCAAATGGAATTAAGTAAAAAGTGGAATTTAACTGCAAAATCATATAGTCAGTATATCAAAGGGATTTTCCTGCTAATGACTCACTTTTTACAACTTTTACTCTTTAATCATAACTCATTAAGGTCCTTAACTGGAAGTGACAGGTCCAGGAGAGGTACTGAATATGCAGGTTCGATGAACAGACATTTCAAATATCTCTTGATATCACCCAAAAAGCATTATGCATAGTGAATTAATGACATCATTAACGGTGAGGGATTGAATGTCTGATTGGATTGAAAACAAGTTTGTTTTAGAAAGATTTTTAGCTGTAGGCAGATGTGCAATACATACCGAGATGCTACTGCACAGTTGTAGCTGTTAATATGGGACACATATGTGATATAATGGAGTTAACATCAACTCTGCCCCGGTCTTTTCTTAGGTAAGGTACATTAATAAGTTTTCTGTGTACATTTCTCTAAACAGCTAAGTAAAGATCACTAGATCAGAATATTCCTTCATACAGTACATTACACCACCGCCTAATGGGCCGCACCTGATCCACCAATACATAGAGCTGTCTCTGTCCTTATGGTGCTAGCATGAACAGCAGTGATCAGCCACCCCTTCTAAACCAGTCCACTAGTCACAATCAAGCATCGATTAAACACTGGGCAAAAGAGGTGGCTCCTCAATGTACTTTTAGCACTTTTTCTGCTATTTCCAACTGATGCACTTATTGGGGGAGATTTACAATGTATGTATTGAATTAATCTTCTTCATTCATACACCTGTTGGGGATGTGATTGTGTGAGTTATTTTTTGGTGCAAAAATAAATATTCATAAACCGGATTTGACACTTTTTTTAGAATAATTTTGTGTTGTTTTTGTCCACATTTGTCACATTATCTTGAAAATGTCTCAAAACCATATATGTACTTTGATGTAAATGAATCACCTCAGTGTGTTCTCTTTGGAGGACAATACGTGAGGAGCCTACCAGAGGTATAGCACGTGTTCTACATAAACAAAAATGACTTAAGGGACCTTAGGTTTTTTTTATCACAACAGTAGAGTTAAAAGAATCCACAGGCTTTACTAATAGCAGGCTAATTGACAGAAGTCTCAAGCAGGAACTAAGCAGAGGAACATCCTTTGTCGGCAAGCTCCCGCATTTGTGACCACTTTGAGGCCTGCATTGTCTAGTTGGGACTTCATGTATTCCAGGCCCTGCCTACGTAAATGTCAATGTAACCCTGACATGGAAAAGATTTATCATTAAGAGAAGCATATCTTAAATGTAAACCGTAACCATAGAAACTGAGATTTTTGCATTCAATGTGAGATTTCAATAAACAGCTTCTTGATGATATTCAGAACTTCCTACAATTGACACTGTTCTCAGTGTTCTTTGTGAAATCTACTGTGAAGTATGTTTTTTGTCTTCTGACACGGATCATTTATTTGGAGAAGAAAAGCTCTCAGTTTAGCAACAAAATCAGAAGACTACATGCAGATTTTTCACATCTGGAGAGAGGAGATAAGCCATTTTATCCCATCAACTTGCTTTTAGTAGGGCCACTGATGCATCTGTTAAAGTAGATTATTCTGAATAATCATCTTAATTGCAGAGTTCCAACGTTCTTCCATGCAGTGTCTTCAGAAAAAGAGCATATTCATCGCACACATATGTTTTATGGCACTGCTGACTTGATTATGAATATTTCATTCAGTCAGCTGCATGGATCCAAGGAAGAAAAACAACGATTTTTGTTTTGTTTCTATGAAAGTACTTTGGAAACCTAGTTTGGTTAAAATACTAGTCAAAATAGGCTCGAACACTGCAGGATTCAGATATGCAGAACCCTTCATGATAGGAACAAAATAGCTCCAGAAGATGGAATTAAATCTTGTATGAGCGATTGGTACATAGCACTGAATGTAGGTAATTGCAAGAATAATTATTCTTCTAGATACTGTCCTGTAGAATCATTCTGATGAGCAGGAGTCGGGTTTTAATAAAGGAGCAGCTGTGTCATGCTGTTTCTTTAAAATGTTCTCAGGCTGTCTATTTTTACACCAAACTCGCATCTCTCTTTTGTTATTTTACTGATATTAACATGTAGCGTTTTTTTATGTGAAGGACCCAGCTTTCCAGAGCATAACAATAATTTGTATTATAATATGTATACATTTTAAACAGCAATACATTATATCCATTGCTAGAAAGACATCAGTCATGCAATCAGTTTCAGTTGATAATTGTGCACTTGTATAATCGTACCAATCACTACTTGATTAAAGGGACCCTCCAACCATGGTATGAGTTGATATAATGTATATGATAGCCGAATGTCCCCTTTTCGTTTCAACTCCCCTCCCCCCCTTGCATATCCATTTAGGGATTGTGCAGAACCGTCCACTACACAACTGCATCTTTCTCAGCTCCCCTGACTCCTTGGCTGGCTGGGCACATCTCCAGCTTTCTGCTTCCACACGATAGACCGACTGCCAGTCAGCTTCAGAAATCCGGTGGGAGCACTTTCCTGCCAATGATTGGCAGCTTTAAGCAGCCAATCAGCAATGCGAATACAGGACCATGGAGAAGGCATGGCACGGCGCTGCAGCTTCTCCTAAAAGTTAGTAATTTTTGAACATTTTGAAGAATACATATTAAAGTACTGTGATATCCAACCTTCGTTGGTAAGGTTACATTGGACTCTAGACTGTATCTTTAAATGTTTTTTTTTTTTGTAACCAGGTACCCTGTGTTCACCATTAAGGAAAACAAAGCCACAACACCCCTCTCCACTGCAAATCAAAGCGCCATTTAAAACTGTATCTGTCATACACCTGGGCATTAACCCCTGATCTCATCCCATGACCATTATTAATTATTCTGCTCATTATTTTCGCAGGAAATCACACCACTGTTTGTTGCATGATAGACTTTACACAGACACAATAGGGAAATGGAGAAGAAAGGGAACAACCTAGATTCCACCATTCAGAAAACGTTTGATTTCTGTCCCTTACAGCCAAAGAGCGTGGAAATAGCGTAGCTCTGTATAAATCCAGGGCCGCAGTAACATGCGTGAATGAGTTAAGTGAAATTATGAGAGCTGGTTTCATGTAACATGTGAACTTCCTTCTGACATTTTGAGTACGTTCCCATCACTTGGTGCTGGATCCACCTCATTCAGATTGTGTATCACATTTGAAAGAGAACACTTACCCACCAATATGTTTATATATTTATAGACAGTTTCATCCAACTAGTGCAGAACAAGTTCTATTTTTAATTGAACTGAATGTTAACTCAACTTGAAGTGGTGTTTAGTTTCTGAGACATAGGTCAGTGAGGTTTCACACAAGTGCAAAACACTTCATCAAGTTTCTGTTGATGTCCTGTTGCAGGAAAGCTCTGGGCATGGGAAAAAACATGTTCTTTATTGGACATTCTGAAGGCCATTGTTAGCCTTAACCATTCCTCCAAAGGTCAAATAGTTCAAGGTCAAGACTTGATGGGAAGGTTTCAGTAAGGTTAGACATTATATAAAAATAATTTTAACACATGCCTGTTTTATATTATAATGATGCAACATATGTTGTACCACATCTAAGTAGATTCCTGCCTTCATCCACATTAGCTGGCCCTGTAGACAGGGGAGGACTGGCATGGGAGGCAGGAGGGCATTTGTCCCCTGGGTTGCTTCTGGGCATTTTACTTGTATTTCAACACAAGATTGACTAGAGGGTTTTATTCTGGGTTTTTTGTGTCTCAGTTACAGGACTTAATTCTGTGTAGCCCCTTTTTGATGAATTTATATAGGCCAGCACTGGACACAGTGTGTTGTTTACTAAATATGTTCTAATTTGCTGTGTTAAAGGGCAACTTGGCTTTGCTTCCCCTGGGTCAAATGACCATACCTGGGAACTTCTTGGCTCCGGCTACCCGGAGCCTTCCCTTGTGGAACGCGGCCAGGACTGCCCACTGACGTCGGTGGGCAGTCCTGTTGACGTCTGGGGGAGCTCCCACTGATGGCGGGGGCGTTCCCGCTGACGGCAGCGGGAAACACCCCCATTTAAAGGGGAAAATGTAAAAAATGGGGCGTGTCAAGACCCCGCTCCCGCGACCCGGAGGATTCAGGTCCTGACCCGGAGAACTGGAGGAGCAGTGCTCACTCGGCAATCTCCGGGTCAAAACCGGTGAGTTCCCAGGTATGCAAATGACGCTAGCTCTCCACCTGACTGTAGAGCAGGACTGTAAGCTGTTTATATGGTAGCCCATCTATGTAACATAGGGTGAGATACACTATCATGCAATTGTTTGTCACTTTTTAATACTTTTTTAGCCCCAGCTGTATGGATTGTTATAGAAGTCTCAGAAGGGGAGATATCAGAGACCTAGTTAGTGTGCATTGTTATAGGGAACACTTGAGGGATTATCTGCTGCTTAAAACCCTCACAGATAAGGCCATTACAATGATGCTAGGAGAAGTTAGAGTTTGGAATTTAACCCAAATGAAAGATGGTCTGTCACTTAACAAACCTATATCAACATCATGCACGCTGTAGAAACACCCACCTTGTGCATATAAAGGGAAGTGATATGTTTCTATTCCGTGTATTTTGATGATTTTGCCTCCGTTTCAGTGGGAGATCTTTCCTTCCATCCATATTAAGGGGCACTTTAATATGCATTCTAAATCCTGTTAATTACAACAAATGACTTGCCTTAAGAAGCTGCGGCTAGCTGGTACACCACATGGGCGCAGTGACAGGAGGAGATACGTACTGACAGACACATCTCCTGCAGGCTAAGGAGCTAGGGATTTTGTAGACTCCAAGGAGGAAAAACATTATTTAAAGGGATCATTCGGCTATTAAAATACATATGATGGAGGTCCCTTTAACACAGTTTTAGCCAAAACAACTACACCTGCAGGGGTGTTTTGGTCCAGGAGTAAGGCAGGGAATTGGACCAACACTTATGGAGATGGGTGCTCTGTTGGGTGACATAGTACGATGTTACTTGACCCTAGTATCCAGCTTGCATCGTGTGTGCGCAGCTCTGAAGACAGGCTCAGGGCAAGGTGTGTGTTTATTAGAGTGAGTGGGCGAGTGCCTGTCCTCTCCAAAACACCTATGGCATAAGTACCAACATTCAACCTCCGAATAACAATCATCCATGTGAATCATTCTGTGCTGCCATGTCCTCTTTTATGCCATGGCAGTGTAGGTATTTCCCATATGGCTGTGCTAGCAGACCTGGAAATCAGGACAGTGGCTAGGACAGTAGTCCAGTTTTTCCAGAAACATGGAGCTGTTGAGAGCTGAGTTTGCAAAACTACAAGTTACTATATTGTCAAGACTACATGCAGAAACTGAATGGTGTGTTAACAGAGGAAGACATTCTGCTTTAACTATCCAAAGTAAAAACGGACAAATGGAACTCGATGGGATATACCCAAAATTATTAGAAGAGCTTAAAAGTTTCCTGACAAAGCCATTGCCAGACTTAATCAGATGATTTTGACAGGAGCAGTTCCGGAGAACTGGAAGCTGGCAATTGTAGTAACACTTCACAAAAAAAAAGGTAACAAGCAAGACCAGTAGGTATTAGGTCGGTAGTTAGGAAATTTATGGAAAAGCTAAAGGATTGGATTGTTAAATATCTTGACTTAAATGTGTTGCATGATCAGTCAGCAGCACAGGTTTACTACAGGGAGATCTTGTCAAAGTTGAGGTCTCAGTTAAGGTCAGGGTTCACAATTCTACAATAATGGCCTCTATGGGAGAGCTGCAAGGTGAAAACCACTGCTGGCCAAAAAACTGAGGAGTCAAAAGTTACATCTGGCATAAAGCCAACACAGCATTGCAAATAACAACATCATACCAACAGGCAAACATGCTGGTGGTAGTGTAATGGTTTGGGGCTGCATTGCTGCTTCAGGACCTGGGTGACTCCTCATGAATTGTGCCCTCTACCAGAAAATGTCCAGGTATCAGTTTGTAAAGTAAAGCTCAAGTGCAGTTGGGTTATTTAGTGGGACCATGATCCAAACACACAGGCAAGTCCACCTCTGAATGGCTCAAAATGAACAAAATAAATGTTTTGGGGTGGCCTAGTCAAACGCCCGACTTGAATCTGATTGAGATGCTGTGGCGTGACCTCAAAAAAATGCTCTAAAACCCTCCAATGTAGCCAAATCAAAATAATTTCGCACAGAAGAGTTGGCCAAAATGCCTCCACATCGATGTAAAAGACTCATTGCCATCTATCGCAAACTGTTGATTGCAGTTGTTGCCACATATAGTATCAACGTTTTATGTTGAATAATACATTTTTGCTAGAAGAAAACGCAAAGCAGCCAATTATTGATTCCATTCTTTTTAAAGTCCGATCGGTCCTCGTAATAAATATCTGTTATCGCAATCAGTATATGTAAAAGACAAATTAAACTATCGTGACCTGGTTTAAGATGCATTAAATGAAACAATATAACACGTGTCTCAATTTTCTGAAAAAGTTTTGATAGGTAACAGTGACCTCTAGTGGTAAAGTGAGTGCCGTGCATTGTGAAATTCCAATTCGCTTACACCAACATCTTGGAAATTTTACCTCCAGTCTTGTGGATTCTGCAATTAAATTTGGTGGCCTCCTTCAGCCGTTGATTCTTGTTGAGTCCGATGTTACTCATCAGCTGATTTTATGCTACAGACAGTCTAAAATCCACACCTTAGGTAGAAGCTGCATCTCCCTGCAGTCTTACAATTTTCGCTTTATTATTATTTGTTTTATATAGCGCCATCAAATTCCGTAGCGCTGTACAATGGGTAGACAGGACATAACAAGTAGTATGTAACATAACAAATTGACTTACAGAGACAACAGGTGAGGAGGGCCCTGCTCAAACGAGCTTACAGTCAAGCTTTAAGCAGCCAATCAGTGGCAAGAAAATGCCCTGATTGAAATCAATGTGAGCATTTTCCATGCAGGCGGACGAGAGGGGTCCAAAGAGGCAGCGGGGCCTGCGCTGGAGCTGACTGGTGGTAGTATATATTATGTGACAGGAGGTTTGTCCAGACAAACATAGCTCCTGCGTGGAAAAAAATCTGCAAGGTGGGGGATTCTGCATTTGCCCCTCCCCCCCATTTGCAAGGGGGGCACCATGTCATTTGAAAGGGACCTCTCAGCCATCATATACATTAAAGTGCATATGGCTGCTGCAGTGCCCCTTTAACATGGACATTAAAGGAGATTTTGCAGTAGAGGCTTTTGTTAAAAGATTTGTCTTTGGTGACATTATGGAAAATTTAAGAAAAACTGCAAAAACAAAGTATTACTTGTCCTGGGAAAGCAGTTTTCTGTGGGTACATAAAGAAAAGTATATATTCAGACATCACGGGGTTAAGGAATGACATGTATAAAAAAACAAAAAAAACCAAAAGCACTTAGTGATAAAAATGGGTCTTTAGAGTAAAAAAAAATTCAGCCATAAAGGGGTAAAAGAACCACCATATTTATAAAATCATTCAGTGCAAAAAAAAAAAAGGACTTTAGAGTAAAAAATAACCAGCCATAAAGGGCTTAAGGAAGGAATAGAACCATATATAGAAAAGCATGATTTAGTAATAAAATAAATTCAGCCATATATGACATATATAGAAAGGCGTCATTTAATGAAATCATATTGCAAACCCTTAACTTCCACCTCTAGTGTTTCAGCGCATGTAGTCGGGCTCTTATCGGACAGGGCCTTGCGGTGTATGAGGACATGGAATTTGACGGCAGATAAAAACACTCTTAATATTAGTTCCTCAGGGCACTGTAAATTCGGATGACCGCATTTCCCGCCTTATTCCTCGGGAACACGCATATCCTCCATGTTGGTTAGCGGCACCCAGGAGGCGCGGCCAACGAGTTGCCGTGGACACGAAACGCTGAGCCGTATTAACTGCGTGATGACGTAGCATGCGTGCCGTAGTGTCGCGATTATTGGCGGCCGCCATCTTAGCACGGCGGGGTCTGCGTTTCAAAGTGTTTTATTAATGTTATTATTTTTAAAGGGGGCCATATACGTTATTACCGTGCTGTGGGCACAGAGCCGTGGAAATACCAATACGTTGTTTAGGGGTAATTTCAGTCAGAACGCAG
Source organism: Spea bombifrons (assembly GCF_027358695.1). NCBI lineage: Eukaryota > Metazoa > Chordata > Amphibia > Anura > Pelobatidae > Spea > Spea bombifrons. The sequence continues at coordinate 101,238,078 of NC_071088.1, forward strand.
TGACTTAAATTACCAGTGAGGAGAGCAGGCCGGACCCTGCATTACAGTTCCCAGGTGCTGCCCGGGCCTGAGAGACTCAGGCACCACCATGATTATAGAGGACTTCGAGGCGTTGAAAAACTGGTTGTCAAAGACCTTGGAACCTATGTGAGTAAATAGCCAATGCTGCGGGGGCTTTTGGACGGGGGTATTATTATACCTGCGTATAATTACAGTGATGTATGTAGGAGGATAAGAAGCGCCGCGTATATTAACATCACCGTTGGTTTATGGCTGCTGTTTACTGACATACGTGGTGTTATTTATAAGGAGCAGTTCTGGTGCAAAGTGATAAATGCGGAGCGCGGGCCAGTGACCATGACAACTCTAGATTTGCTTCTGCTGCTTGCTCTACTTTGGTTACTGCGCCAGAGCTGCTCTTTATAGATCACATCCGTTGGGTCAAACGGTAAAGAGTAAAGTCTCCACGGAGACCATGTACGATGATCCATACATTCATGAAACACAGCCCATGAATGGCCCTTATGAGTTTCTGCTGCAGGAAAGCTGGCCCTGAATAATGTATAGTCAAATCTGTGAGGTTTCTCCACAGTGTCTCCTCATTAAATTATACATTATACAGAGCTCAGCCCTTCAATACCGTCCAGTATTGGCCCAGTAATGAAGTCAAGGAATTGAAGCCCCAGCCCTCTCTTTAGTTAATAGACCTCATTAGGTACGAGGCCTCCTATGATTTGCTCAGAGGGGAGATTTAGCTTTCATGACTTTGCATTAGTCAGAGAGTCTTGAGGGTGATGAAGTACCAAGTTGTAGATTGGACTGATGTGGGAAAAATACCCTAAAACTTATCCAGTAAATGTGCGACCATCCAAATATTGTATTTTAGGAAGAATAATATGTGTAAAACAAACATGGTAGAAGTACCCATTTAATTTGTGGAAAGGTGTGCAGTTAAGTTAATGATGAGATTACTTACTGAGACACAGTCATGTAAATGATAATGCGTTAAGATCATTACTGGTAAGTGTTTGCTGTTTGGTAGTCAACATATGATTACAGTAGTCATTTGCCCATCTGCATCCCTTAACCAGGTTACAAGGTTTGGCCGGAGTCTGCAGAATCCTGACCCGTGTATTGCTCTTTCCTTGATGTATGGAGTCTTCCTTCAAAACCAGGAGCTATGGCTTTTTAATTGCTTGCTGACGCGCGCTTTGGTTCTAATCCTCTCTTTTTCTGTTTACAGTTGTGATGCCGACCCGTCAGCTCTTGCAAAATACGTTCTTGCTTTGGTGAAAAAGGATAAGAATGACAGAGAGTTGAAGGCTTTGTGCATAGATCAGCTGGATGTATTTCTACAGAGAGGTAACGAAACAATAGCGAGCGCTGCGAGTTCTGGCGCTTACCAGACAGAATTATGTCATAGAATGGACTCTGTTTATAGAGAATAAAGCTGTATGTTATGAGGCGTTTATTTCTTTTGTAACCTGACCGAATAAATGTCCTTTTCCTCCAGACACTCAAGGATTTGTGGATAAACTATTTGAAGCCGTCGGCAATAAAAGCTACCTTGCTCATGCTGATTCTTCTTCGTCGGCCTCTGTAAAACCAGAGGCATTGGAACAGCAAGAAAAAGAAGTGAAGAAAGAGGAGGTATGTGTAAACGAACACCCCAGCCTTCATATGCACTTTAATGCGTATGATAGCTTAGTGGCCCCGTTAAGGTTTCATGTTGCCCCCTTTGCGTTGGTTGATTATTCTGCATAACCCCCATATGCATTTGCTTCCTTCCCTGCCCTCTGCTTCTAGGCTTGCTGGAGATGTATTCAACAGAAAGCTCTCAAAACATGTTGACTGATACATATAAAAGCGTTCTTAGGTGACGCGGCTGCACTGGGGTGACCCTTTAAAACAAAACGTCTCCAAAATGTGGCTCATTTTTAATATTTTTAATTAAATTGACACAGCAGACATTAAAGCAATCAATGGAGCATGGCGACTGTCTTTAGTCAGTGGTGATGCCTCTGAGGTCCTGGAAGCTTATGCAACTTCACATAAGCTTCAAATGTAAGCTTATTGGCGTTGAATAAAGGTTCCCTCTTCTCTCGGGCTATGGTTTTATCTACTTTCTATTAAACTGTGAAACGGGCCACCAATTTAGATTTAGTGAAACATTTCAGTGTGTTTGCTGTGGATTTCATTCTGTTACTAGTATGTAGGCCTGGCTTCATTCCAGAATAAGCAAGATGCAAATATTTGTTTTCTTTTTAAAGTACACAATATGCAGCCTGAGGTAATGCTGCCAATGTGCGACTAAAGTTACATTTTAAAGAAACTGTGGACATATTATGCCCTAGTGATCAATGTAAGTTTATCTTCTGAAAAAAGCACCTCTTGAACATGTCAATGATAGCAGTTTAAATTTTTAACAACTCTACATTTCATCATACATCAAGGACTGTACGTTTTTACTATGTGATGTATGGAATTCATCAGAAGTCCCCACAAACAATACTTTGTATGATACAAACCTTCCTTTAGACGAGACAGCAAAGAGACACACTAACATTCAAAAGTTTGGGGTCCTTTAGCCGTTTTCTAGCTGCGCTAACATAATTGCAAAATTAGTTTTAAACGATCAACTAGCCTTTTAAACTTGGATTAGCAAATGCAGCGTGCCATCAGCTAGCAGGAGTGATGGCTGCTGATAAAGGGCCTCTGTACGCCTGTGAAGATATTCCATTAAAAATCTGCCTTTCCAGCTACGATAGTCATTTATAACATTAGCAATGTCTGCATTGGATTTTTGATAAACTTGATGTTGTTTTTAATGGAAAAAATGTAGTGTCTTAATTACAATACAAATATTAATACAAATATAAATATGAAACAAAGCAAGAAACACATCTAAGGCATAAATAAACTCACGTCCAGTGCTACATTTTATATATATAGTTACATATATATATATATATATATATATATATATATATATATATATATATATGAGATCTTTCTTTCTTTCTTTCTTACTTTCCCCACCCAGCCCATTAAGTAGTGGCACACCGGGTAGCCAGATTAGCCATAAGGCTGGAACTGCGGCTGTAGGCCTTGGCGCTACACATACACCACTGGGAATGTTATAAAAAGCATAAGCCAGACACATAAAGTTAAGAGCAGACAGGACTAGTATATATTGTACTCTGTCATTTTCTGTTTTCTGGTAGACTCTGTGAGAGAGGTAAGGAAGGCAGTACTTTAATAAAATATAACTATTGTATGAAGCAACCTAACCTTTTAAAGTAATTCTGTTGGGGAGCTGCGGTTAAAGGGATCACGGTATGGGTAGCTATGTGTATGTGAAGACAGATGCATGTTTTCTCTCTTTCATTTATTTATGTTATTATCTTTTTCTTAACTAAAGGTTCCCAAAGAAGATGAATCAAAGGAAAAAAAAGTTTCAAGAAGGGTTAACCACAGTCCTCAGCAATCGAGCACCCGGCATAGAGAAACTAGGTAATGCGTGAAAGAGTAATAATGTGTGGATGTAGCTGAAGGCTATATATCAGGTGAAGAAATATGAGGGATTTAAACATACAGAAAGCTTATCACACGTGAGTTTTGTAGTCCTAAAAGGCCCCGGGAAATGAGTTTGACCAAACAAATGATCAGATGTCTTGGCCCCAAAATGTATACCTTTGTTATCAAATATTTGCCACTGTGATCATTTGGGCTTCATTCCTCATTTTAATGACTTCTCCCTTAAGAATATAAATATATGGCTAAAGTCATACACTCTAGCAACAAAGTATATAACCTTAGGAGGAAAAGACATCCGATTACAAAATCCGCTGATGTGCAGCATACACAAGAGAAGGCGATTCCTCTGCTCCGCCAGAACACGTGTGATCCCTGCGACCAGAATTCATTGTCAGTCCTCCGCGATGCATTGTTTCAGATGCAGAGTTCTTAATTTTCTCCGTGTCCGTGTAAGTCCTCTGAGACTCACGGGACACCCTGTAGAATAAATGTGTGCTGCAGGATCTCCCTCTAATACTGTAGGGGTGATAATATCTCACGTTCTGAAGGTGCTTAACTTTTTTTTTATTTCTGTTGTAAAAGAGAGAACAGTAGAAAAAGGAGCAATTCTGACCGTGAGAGTTCTTCCGTACAAAATCCGTTCAGATCAGCCGGACAGGAGCAGAATGTTGATATTCCACAGAGTCGTTTGAGCGCAAACAAAATTTTAAGTATAAAAACCTCAAGGTAAAATCGCCATAACCTTATTTCCGAACAAATTAATACACTAAGTTGAATATCAAAGTATAAATATGATTAATCTGTTCAGTAGTTCACACGTGACCTGCTAGGGTTGCTGAATTAACTTTTGTACAATAAATGTGTGTATTGTGTAGTTTCTTGTTGCTGCAGAACATTAAAACTCTATCTTTAAGGCATGGGGCTGTGATACAACAAAAGTATAGTCAACATTTATTATTTTATCCCAATCGCTCATGTCATCTTTTTTTTTTTTCCATTTTTAGGGGTAGAGATGATCGAAAGAAAGATGACCGCCCCCGTAAACGGGAATACGACCGAAATGTACCCCGACGCGATTCTTACAGGGACCGGTACAACCGGAGACGAGGAAGAAGCCGCAGTTATAGCAGAAGCCGCAGTCGTAGTTGGAGTAAAGAAAGGCAACGAGACAGAGACAGGGATAGAAGCCGAAGCCGAACAAGAAGTAGAACGAGGAGCAGAGGTAGTAATCTGAATCCAGTTAAGGCCTGTGAAGAGTTTTATTAAATGCATTTAATATATCTTTAATGGTATCTTAACCCCTTCATTTCATGATGCACCATGTCATAACAATACTAGGGTTAAAAACCCTTTATGACAGTCTGGTACGTTGTGCGAAAAGAGATTTAAAAATACAGGGAGCTGCCTAGCACCTGAAACAGGCCATGGGAACCATCATTGAGGCTGTGTGTTGTAAGTCTTCTGTATTTGAGTGTGTTCCATGCAGGCATCATACAAGAGGTGTTTTAATTAAATTCATGTATTACATCCGGTCACGTGACTTTCAGTAAATCTTACTGATTTAAAACGCTTTAAGCTATTCTTGGAGCAGAGACATGCTGGGGTCAGCCCTTCATGACGTATAGTATAGTGAAATTTAGGGCTGCAACTAACGATTATTTTCTGATATGCTTTATACCCCAATATGCCTTATACCCCAGATATGCCACTCTGCCCTTCCCACATATGCCTTATACCCCCTTATATGCCACTGTGCCCCCTGATATGCTTTATACCCTAGTATGCCTTGTACCCCAGATGTGCCACTCCGTCCTTCCCAGATATGCCAAAGTGCTCATAGATTCACAGACTTGTTCACCGCACACTGACAATACTTTTATAAATAAATACAGGATTGATCTTCACCGCCCCAGGATTTAGATTCCAATTGGTCCCCCCCCCTTTACCTCTAACTGCACCTTAAGTGAACCTTATTAAATTAAATTAACCCTCAGTCCTCAGCATTAAATTAACCCTGAAGACCCCGTCAACTATAACTGCCCCTAAATTAACCCTGAAGACCCTGTTAACCATAACTGCCCCTAAATTAAACCTAAATGCCCCATTAACCATAACTGCCCATAAATTAACCCCACCTTCCCTTACTTTCAGCAGCCCAAATATTCATTTTATACTGCTGTCCTTGAAAGTTTTAAATAACCAGATATTTTTCTACATTTGCCGAATAAGACTTTACCATTGTTTTCTGAGCGAACTAACGTGTTCCTGCTTCTGTGGAGCTTTAACACAGATGTCGCTGGGGGAATCTATAGAGATGTAGCACTTAAACCCTGGATTTCTATTATTAAATACTAAGCCACACATTATGTTATCACCAGGAGGACATGCTTAGCTTGAAACAGAATATTACTAAAGAAGCAAAGATTTTGAGATTTTAAAAAATAAAATTTATTTTTCTGTGAACCGTTATTTGCTGGCTCTGGGTTACAGGTGGAGGTGGCTGTCCTTATCGAAGCAGATCAGTCTGAGTCCGCAGGAGGCCTTCCTGTAACGGCGCAATGCCAGGGTACAGCGGTTAGTCTTGTACCGGCGCAATGCCAGGGTACAGCGATTAGTCTTGTACCGGCGCAATGCCAGGGTACAGCGGTTAGTCTTGTACCGGCGCAATGCCAGGGTACAGCGGTTAGTCTTGTACCGGCGCAATGCCAGGGTACAGCGGTTAGTCTTGTACCGGCGCAATGCCAGGGTACAGCGGTTAGTCTTGTACCGGCGCAATGCCAGGGTACAGCGGTTAGTCTTGTACCGGCGCAATGCCAGGGTACAGCGGTTAGTCTTGTACCGGCGCAATGCCAGGGTACAGCGGTTTGTCTTGTACCGGCGCAATGCCAGGGTACAGCGGTTAGTCTTGTACCGGCGCAATGCCAGGGTACAGCGGTTAGTCTTGTACTGGCGCAATGCCAGGGTACAGCGGTTAGTCTTGTACCGGCCAGATGCCAGGGTACAGCGGTTAGTCTTGTATCCGGCGAGATGCCAGGGTACAGCGGTTAGTCTTGTACCGGCGCAATGCCAGGGTACAGCGGTTAGTCTTGTACCGGCCAGATGCCAGGGTACAGCGGTTAGTCTTGTACCGGCCAGATGCCAGGGTACAGCAGTTTTTCTTGTTGTACCGGCGAGATGCCAGGGTACAGCAGTTTGTCTTGTAGTAGTGGCGGGATGCCAGGGTACAGCAGTTGGTCTTGTTGTACCGGCGGGATGCCAGGGTACAGCAGTTGGTCTTGCTGTAGCGGCGGGATGCCAGGGTACAGCAGTTGGTCTTGCTGTAGCGGTGGGATGCCAGGGTACAGCAGTTGGTCTTGCTGTAGCGGTGGGATTCCAGGGTACAGCAGTGAGTCTTGCTGTAGCGGTGGGATGGAAGGTAGTATGTTCTCCCACAAGCTGAAAGCAGACCTACTGCGTGGTTCCTGCCGAGAAGATGTTGAATTGTTCCATTGTGCACCCGCAAAGGAAAACCCATTGAACAATTTCTGATCTTCAAGGTTAATGGGGGTCCCCAGGTCCTCAGGAGGTAAAAACCCTTTCTCCGATCTCAATGCCAGCATCAAGCTCTCCGGAGATGGTGGGAGGAAGAAGAACGGAGGAGCTACTCTTCCTGCCTCAAGGTCTCCCCAATCAATAAACTGAAAGAAGGGATGGAAGTGGATGGTGGCAGCTTCTTTCAGCCTCTTGGAGGGTTTCTTGCACAGCATCTTCTTTATGAGGTCTTTGGTCTCAGGGCTGAGATGGTCAGGGTACAGCGGTGTGTCCTTGATGACCGATCTGGCCACCTCTTTAATGTCTGTCCCGCCGTAGAACGGTATGTCTCCCGTAGCCATCTCATACAATATAACCCCGTAGGCCCACCAGTCTATAGAGGCATTATACCTCTTACCTTGGTACATTTCCGGGGCTATGTATCCCAGGGTCCCAGCCAAACCATCAGCCGTCTGCTCTCCGAACATGTTCTCCACAGCCAGACCAAAATCTGCTATCTTAAGGTGACCCTCGTTGTCCAACAGCACATTCTGTGGCTTCAAATCCCGATGGATGATGCCCTTGCTGTGGAGATACCGCAAACCGCAGACTAGTTCGGCAGCGAAGAACGTGGTGATGTTGGGGTCAAGTCTGCCAAAAGTAGCAAGAAGCTTATCCAGGTCTCCTCCATTTAGGAACTGCATGGCAAAGAACAGGGAGTCCTCTGTCTGGAAAGCGGCATGCATGTGGGTCAGGAATGGGCTCCCCACTGCCGCTTCCAACACGCGCCTCTCCACCATAGTGCTGCTCCTGTCCTCCTCAAGAAGTTGCTTCTTCTTGATTATTTTAACTGCCAAGAACTTTTTGCTGATGGTGTCGGTAGCCAGCATGACTTTGCCGAAGCCGCCCTTTCCCAACAGGCCATGGAACAGAAGGCGCTCCAAAGGAATGTCAGATTTAGATGGTTGGGAACTGGTCTCATCTCTCCTTTTCTTCGTATCACCATGTCCCTCTGTTTTGTCTCGTTTACGCTTTCTGTCCCTGCCTTTACTTTCTTTCCTCGCCTTCTTGGCCTGGTTCTTCACCTGCTTCTTGCTCTCCTTTTGTTTTCTTTTCTTGCCACAGTCCACATTAGCGCATGATGTCCCAGCGCCCTGTCCTAGGTGTTTACTATGGTTTTCTGTGGCCTGTTTTAGCATCTCTGGGTTATCTCCAAGGGGCATTTGGCTTACAGGGGGAAGTTGGTCCCGCTCCATCAGCCATAGGTCTTTTTCAGCCCCGTGGTCACCCATTCTCTGTCGCTCAACCGCTGCCTCTCTCCTTTTCTTATCAGTTTTCTCCATTGAAGTCTTTTTAAACTTCTTTTTTGTGTGTTTCATATTTTTGTTGCAAAATCTCAGGGATTGAGAAAGCTGACCTAATCCTCTAAAGGTTTGAGAGTAATGGCAACGTTGTAAAGCATCGCCTGAATACATGAAATGTCACAGAATCCTTCTGTCACATTATCAGTTGTGATGTCATATGTCTGCCAGTGAATGTGCTGGGCATCCAAGTCTGTTTTGTTATACAGTATATATGAATACTTATCTTTTTTCGCTATTGTTACTTATAAAATTCCAAATATTATCAATATTATCTTCATACAGTGACTGTTCAGGTATGACTATATACAGTAATATACCCCCTAGTGCTGCATGCAGTACTATAACCCCCCCCAGCACTGCATACAGTACTATAACCCCCCCAGCTCCTCATGCAGTACTATACCACCACCCCCCGGCACTGCATACCGTATTATACCATACAAATCCCACCCACCCCCCGGCGCTGCATACCGTACTACACCATACCCCCCGGCGCTGCATGCCGTACTATATCCCCCACCGGTGCTGCATACCGTACTATATGCTTTATACCCCAATATGCCTTATACCCCAGATATGCCACTCTGCCCTTCCCACATATGCCTTATACCCCCTTATATGCCACTGTGCCCCCTGATATGCTTTATACCCTAGTATGCCTTGTACCCCAGATGTGCCACTCCGTCCTTCCCAGATATGCCAAAGTGCCCTCATAGATTCACAGACTCGTTCACCGCACACTGACAATACTTTTATAAATAAATACAGGATTGATCTTCACTGCCCCAGGATTTAGATTCCAATTGGTTCCCCCCCCTTTACCTCTAACTGCACCTTAAGTGAACCTTATTAAATTAAATTAACCCTCAGTCCTCAGCATTAAATTAACCCTGAATACCCCGTCAACTATAACTGCCCCTAAATTAAACCTAAATGCCCCATTAACCATAACTGCCCATAAATTAACCCCACCTTCCCTTACTTTCAGCAGCCCAAATATTCATTTTATACTGCTGTCCTTGAAAGTTTTAAATAACCAGATATTTTTCTACATTTGCCGAATAAGACTTTACCCTTGTTTTCTGAGCGAACTAACGTGTTCCTGCTTCTGTGGAGCTTTAACACAGATGTCGCTGGGGGAATCTATAGAGATGTAGCACTTAAACCCTGGATTTCTATTATTAAATACTAAGCCACACATTATGTTATCACTAGGGCTGAAACAACTAATCGATAAAATCGATAATAATCGATAATGAAAATCGTTGTCAACGAATTTCATCATCGATTAATCGGATCGATTTTTATCGATTATAAAAAGAGGTTTTTTTCAGAGCAAATGCTCTGAAAAACTCCTCTCCTTATATAATCCGACCTCAAACAGAGATCGGATTATAACACCGGAATCCAGATCCCCCGCGACGCTGCAGGGGACCTGGATTCCCCTCACTGTCGGCCGGTCTCTCACTTCCGTCTCTCTCCCCCTCCCATCTGCCTCCTCCCCCCTCCCATACATCACTCTGCCTCTCTACCCGGCACCGTTACTGACAGGCACTTTCCCTGCAGCTTCATAGAAGCCTCAGTGTAAGTGAAGGGCAGTAACGGAGTCTGTCTGTGCGATGCAGACCCCCGCCGGCTGACAGAGAATCATCCTCTCTGATAGCCGGTGAGGGTCTGCATCGCACAGACAGACTCCGTTACTGCCCTTCACTTACACTGTGGCTTCTATGAAGCTGCAATGAAAGTGCCTTCAGTAACGGAGCCGGGTAGAGAGGCAGAGCGGTGTATGGGAGGGGGGAGGAGTCAGAGGGGTGTATGGGAGCCACCCTCCAATACACCACTCTGGCTCCTCCCCCTCTCATACGCCACTCTGCCTCTCTACCCGGCTCCCTGGTGTCTTGTCAGAAACGGAGGTTCACAGGAGGCAGAGTGGAGTATGGGAGGGGGGAGGAGGCAAAGTGATGTATGGGAGGGGGAGGAGCCAACGTGATGTATGGGAGGAGCCAGAGTGGAGTATGGGAGGGGGAGGAGCCAAAGTGATGTATGGGAGGGGCGGAGCCAAAGTGATGTATGGGCAGGGGAGGAGGCAGAGTGGAGAATGGGAGGGGGGAGGAGGCAGAGTGGAGTATGAGAGGGGGAGGAGCCAGAGTGGTGTATGGGAGGGGAGGAGCCAGAGTGGTGTATGGGAGGGGGAGGAGCCAGAGTGGTGTATGGGTGAGTTATAGTGGTGTATGGGGGTATTATGAATTTTTAGGGCATATAGGGGGTATAAGGCATATGGATATTAGGCATATCAGGGGGGCATAAACATGTCTGGGGTAAAAGGTATATCAGGGGGCTCAGTGGCATATAGGGGGTATAAGACATCGATATTAGGCATATCAGGGGGGCATAAAACAAATCTGGGGGTAAAAGGTATATCAGGGGGCTCAGTTGCATATCACTGGCATATAAGGAGTATAAGGCATATCAGGGGCACAGTGGCATATCAGGGGGCACAGTGGAATCTGGCATATAAGAGGTATAAGGTATATATGGGGGCAGAGTGGCAAGCTGGGGGTCAGATGTGCATAACTGGGGGCAGTTTGGTAAATAAAAAAATTTAAACAAGGCTTTTTTCTCAGTTTTTATTAAATATGAAAAATAGTTAACATATGAATTAATATTTACTAATAACTTTATTAAAACCTAGTTTGAGAAGCACTGTGTTTGGGTTCTTGTAGCTTTTATTATTATGTCTGTAAAATAAGAAGGTGAATAAAGAGAGGCCATTGCAATAAAGAGATGAAAGTGTAAATTGTACGTTTTTTATTGCAATTTTTCTTCAATTTAAAATAATGTATTTTTTTATCCGATTAATCGATTAATCGACAAAATAATCGGCCAACTAATCGATTATTAAAATAATCGTTAGTTGCAGCCCTAGTTATCACCAGGAGGACATGCTTAGCTTGAAACAGAATATTACTAAAGAAGCAAAGATTTTGAGATTTTAAAAAATAAAATTTATTTTTCTGTGAACCGTTATTTGCTGGCTCTCGGTTACAGGTGGAGGTGGCTGTCCTTATCGAAGCAGATCAGTCTGAGTCCGCAGGAGGCCTTCCTGTAACGGCGCGATGCCAGGGTACAGCGGTTAGTCTTGTACCGGCGCAATGCCAGGGTACAGCGGTTAGTCTTGTACCGGCGCAATGCCAGGGTACATCGGTTAGTCTTGTACCGGCGCAATGCCAGGGTACAGCAGTTAGTCTTGTATCTGGCGTGATGCCAGGGTTCAGCAGTTAGTCTTGTACCGGCGCGATGCCAGGGTACAGCGGTTAGTCTTGTACCGGCGCAATGCCAGGGTACAGCGGTTTGTCTTGTACCGGCGCAATGCCAGGGTACAACGGTTTGTCTTGTACCGGCGCAATGCCAGGGTACAGCGGTTAGTCTTGTATCCGGTGCGATGCCAGGGTACAGCGGTTAGTCTTGTATCCGGCGCAATGCCAGGGTACAGCGGTTAGTCTTGTACCGGCCAGATGCCAGGGTACAGCGGTTAGTCTTGTACCGGCCAGATGCCAGGGTACAGCAGTTTTTCTTGTTGTACCGGCGAGATGCCAGGGTACAGCAGTTTGTCTTGTAGTAGTGGCGGGATGCCAGGGTACAGCAGTTGGTCTTGTTGTACCGGCGGGATGCCAGGGTACAGCATTTGTTCTTGCTGTAGCGGCGGGATGCCAGGGTACAGCAGTTGGTCATGCTGTAGCGGCGGGATGCCAGGGTACAGCAGTTGGTCTTGCTGTAGCGGTGGGATGCCAGGGTACAGCAGTTGGTCTTGCTGTAGCGGTGGGATGCCAGGGTACAGCAGTTGGTCTTGCTGTAGCGGTGGGATGCCAGGGTACAGCAGTTGGTCTTGCTGTAGCGGTGGGATGCCAGGGTACAGCAGTTGGTCTTGCTGTAGCGGTGGGATGGAAGGTAGTATGTTCTCCCACAAGCTGAAAGCAGACCTACTGCGTGGTTCCTGCCGAGAAGATGTTGAATTGTTCCATTGTGCACCCGCAAAGGAAAACCCATTGAACAATTTCTGATCTTCAAGGTTAATGGGGGTCCCCAGGTCCTCAGGAGGTAAAAACCCTTTCTCCGATCTCAATGCCAGCATCAAGCTCTCCGGAGATGGTGGGAGGAAGAAGAACGGAGGAGCTACTCTTCCTGCCTCAAGGTCTCCCCAATCAATAAACTGAAAGAAGGGATGGAAGTGGATGGTGGCAGCTTCTTTCAGCCTCTTGGAGGGTTTCTTGCACAGCATCTTCTTTATGAGGTCTTTGGTCTCAGGGCTGAGATGGTCAGGGTACAGCGGTGTGTCCTTGATGACCGATCTGGCCACCTCTTTAATGTCTGTCCCGCCGTAGAACGGTATGTCTCCCGTAGCCATCTCATACAATATAACCCCGTAGGCCCACCAGTCTATGGAGGCATTATACCTCTTACCTTGGTACATTTCCGGGGCTATGTATCCCAGGGTCCCAGCCAAACCATCAGCCGTCTGCTCTCCGAACATGTTCTCCACAGCCAGACCAAAATCTGCTATCTTAAGGTGACCCTCGTTGTCCAACAGCACATTCTCTGGCTTCAAATCCCGATGGATGATGCCCTTGCTGTGGAGATACCGCAAACCGCAGACTAGTTCGGCAGCGAAGAACGTGGTGATGTTGGGGTCAAGTCTGCCAAAAGTAGCAAGAAGCTTATCCAGGTCTCCTCCATTTAGGAACTGCATGGCAAAGAACAGGGAGTCCTCTGTCTGGAAAGCGGCATGCATGTGGGTCAGGAATGGGCTCCCCACTGCCGCTTCCAACACGCGCCTCTCCACCATAGTGCTGCTCCTGTCCTCCTCAAGAAGTTGCTTCTTCTTGATTATTTTAACTGCCAAGAACTTTTTGCTGATGGTGTCGGTAGCCAGCATGACTTTGCCGAAGCCGCCCTTTCCCAACAGGCCATGGAACAGAAGGCGCTCCAAAGGAATGTCAGATTTAGATGGTTGGGAACTGGTCTCATCTCTCCTCTTCTTCGTATCACCATGTCCCTCCGTTTTGTCTCGTTTACGCTTTCTGTCCCTGCCTTTACTTTCTTTCCTCGCCTTCTTGGCCTGGTTCTTCACCTGCTTCTTGCTCTCCTTTTGTTTTCTTTTCTTGCCACAATCCACATTAGCGCATGATGTCCCAGCGCCCTGTCCTAGGTGTTTACTATGGTTTTCTGTGGCCTGTTTTAGCATCTCTGGGTTATCTCCAAGGGGCATTTGGCTTACAGGGGGAAGTTGGTCCCGCTCCATCAGCCATAGGTCTTTTTCAGCCCCGTGGTCACCCATTCTCTGTCGCTCCACCGCTGCTTCTCTCCTTTTCTTATCAGTTTTCTCCATTGAAGTCTTTTTAAACTTCTTTTTTGTGCGTTTCATATTTTTGTTGCAAAATCTCAGGGATTGAGAAAGCTGACCTAATCCTCTAAAGGTTTGAGAGTAATGGCAACGTTGTAAAGCATCGCCTGAATACATGAAATGTCACAGAATCCTTCTGTCACATTATCAGTTGTGATGTCATATGTCTGCCAGTGAATGTGCTGGGCATCCAAGTCTGTTTTGTTATACAGTATATATGAATACTTATATTTTTTCGCTATTGTTACTTATAAAATTCCAAATATTATCAATATTATCTTCATACAGTGACTGTTCAGGTATGACTATATACAGTAATATACCCCCCAGTGCTGCATGCAGTACTATAACCCCCCCCCAGCACTGCATACAGTACTATAACCCCCCCAGCTCCTCATGCAGTACTATACCACCACCCCCCGGCACTGCATACCGTATTATACCATACAAATCCCACCCACCCCCCGGCGCTGCATACCGTACTACACCATACCCCCCCGGCGCTGCATACCGTACTATATGCTTTATACCCCAATATGCCTTATACCCCAGATATGCCACTCTGCCCTTCCCACATATGCCTTATACCCCCTTATATGCCACTGTGCCCCCTGATATGCTTTATACCCTAGTATGCCTTGTACCCCAGATGTGCCACTCCGTCCTTCCCAGATATGCCAAAGTGCCCTCATAGATTCACAGACTCGTTCACCGCACACTGACAATACTTTTATAAATAAATACAGGATTGATCTTCACTGCCCCAGGATTTAGATTCCAATTGGTCCCCCCCCCTTTACCTCTAACTGCACCTTAAGTGAACCTTATTAAATTAACCCTCAGTCCTCAGCATTAAATTAACCCTGAAGACCCCGTCAACTATAACTGCCCCTAAATTAACCCTGAAGACCCTGTTAACCATAACTGCCCCTAAATTAAACCTAAATGCCCCATTAACCATAACTGCCCATAAATTAACCCCACCTTCCCTTACTTTCAGCAGCCCAAATATTCATTTTATACTGCTGTCCTTGAAAGTTTTAAATAACCAGATATTTTTCTACATTTGCCGAATAAGACTTTACCATTGTTTTCTGAGCGAACTAACGTGTTCCTGCTTCTGTGGAGCTTTAACACAGATGTCGCTGGGGGAATCTATAGAGATGTAGCACTTAAACCCTGGATTTCTATTATTAAATACTAAGCCACACATTATGTTATCACCAGGAGGACATGCTTAGCTTGAAACAGAATATTACTAAAGAAGCAAAGATTTTGAGATTTTAAAAAATAAAATGTATTTTTCTGTGAACCGTTATTTGCTGGCTCTCGGTTACAGGTGGAGGTGGCTGTCCTTATCGAAGCAGATCAGTCTGAGTCCGCAGGAGGCCTTCCTGTAACGGCGCAATGCCAGGGTACAGCGGTTAGTCTTGTACCGGCGCAATGCCAGGGTACAGCGATTAGTCTTGTACCGGCGCAATGCCAGGGTACAGCGGTTAGTCTTGTACCGGCGCAATGCCAGGGTACAGCGGTTAGTCTTGTACCGGCGCAATGCCAGGGTACAGCGGTTAGTCTTGTACCGGCGCAATGCCAGGGTACAGCGGTTAGTCTTGTACCGGCGCAATGCCAGGGTACAGCGGTTAGTCTTGTACCGGCGCAATGCCAGGGTACAGCGGTTTGTCTTGTACCGGCGCAATGCCAGGGTACAGCGGTTAGTCTTGTACCGGCGCAATGCCAGGGTACAGCGGTTAGTCTTGTACTGGCGCAATGCCAGGGTACAGCGGTTAGTCCTGTACCGGCCAGATGCCAGGGTACAGCGGTTAGTCTTGTATCCGGCGAGATGCCAGGGTACAGCGGTTAGTCTTGTACCGGCGCAATGCCAGGGTACAGCGGTTAGTCTTGTACCGGCCAGATGCCAGGGTACAGCGGTTAGTCTTGTACCGGCCAGATGCCAGGGTACAGCAGTTTTTCTTGTTGTACCGGCGAGATGCCAGGGTACAGCAGTTTGTCTTGTAGTAGTGGCGGGATGCCAGGGTACAGCAGTTGGTCTTGTTGTACCGGCGGGATGCCAGGGTACAGCAGTTGGTCTTGCTGTAGCGGCGGGATGCCAGGGTACAGCAGTTGGTCTTGCTGTAGCGGTGGGATGCCAGGGTACAGCAGTTGGTCTTGCTGTAGCGGTGGGATTCCAGGGTACAGCAGTGAGTCTTGCTGTAGCGGTGGGATGGAAGGTAGTATGTTCTCCCACAAGCTGAAAGCAGACCTACTGCGTGGTTCCTGCCGAGAAGATGTTGAATTGTTCCATTGTGCACCCGCAAAGGAAAACCCATTGAACAATTTCTGATCTTCAAGGTTAATGGGGGTCCCCAGGTCCTCAGGAGGTAAAAACCCTTTCTCCGATCTCAATGCCAGCATCAAGCTCTCCGGAGATGGTGGGAGGAAGAAGAACGGAGGAGCTACTCTTCCTGCCTCAAGGTCTCCCCAATCAATAAACTGAAAGAAGGGATGGAAGTGGATGGTGGCAGCTTCTTTCAGCCTCTTGGAGGGTTTCTTGCACAGCATCTTCTTTATGAGGTCTTTGGTCTCAGGGCTGAGATGGTCAGGGTACAGCGGTGTGTCCTTGATGACCGATCTGGCCACCTCTTTAATGTCTGTCCCGCCGTAGAACGGTATGTCTCCCGTAGCCATCTCATACAATATAACCCCGTAGGCCCACCAGTCTATAGAGGCATTATACCTCTTACCTTGGTACATTTCCGGGGCTATGTATCCCAGGGTCCCAGCCAAACCATCAGCCGTCTGCTCTCCGAACATGTTCTCCACAGCCAGACCAAAATCTGCTATCTTAAGGTGACCCTCGTTGTCCAACAGCACATTCTGTGGCTTCAAATCCCGATGGATGATGCCCTTGCTGTGGAGATACCGCAAACCGCAGACTAGTTCGGCAGCGAAGAACGTGGTGATGTTGGGGTCAAGTCTGCCAAAAGTAGCAAGAAGCTTATCCAGGTCTCCTCCATTTAGGAACTGCATGGCAAAGAACAGGGAGTCCTCTGTCTGGAAAGCGGCATGCATGTGGGTCAGGAATGGGCTCCCCACTGCCGCTTCCAACACGCGCCTCTCCACCATAGTGCTGCTCCTGTCCTCCTCAAGAAGTTGCTTCTTCTTGATTATTTTAACTGCCAAGAACTTTTTGCTGATGGTGTCGGTAGCCAGCATGACTTTGCCGAAGCCGCCCTTTCCCAACAGGCCATGGAACAGAAGGCGCTCCAAAGGAATGTCAGATTTAGATGGTTGGGAACTGGTCTCATCTCTCCTTTTCTTCGTATCACCATGTCCCTCTGTTTTGTCTCGTTTACGCTTTCTGTCCCTGCCTTTACTTTCTTTCCTCGCCTTCTTGGCCTGGTTCTTCACCTGCTTCTTGCTCTCCTTTTGTTTTCTTTTCTTGCCACAGTCCACATTAGCGCATGATGTCCCAGCGCCCTGTCCTAGGTGTTTACTATGGTTTTCTGTGGCCTGTTTTAGCATCTCTGGGTTATCTCCAAGGGGCATTTGGCTTACAGGGGGAAGTTGGTCCCGCTCCATCAGCCATAGGTCTTTTTCAGCCCCGTGGTCACCCATTCTCTGTCGCTCAACCGCTGCCTCTCTCCTTTTCTTATCAGTTTTCTCCATTGAAGTCTTTTTAAACTTCTTTTTTGTGTGTTTCATATTTTTGTTGCAAAATCTCAGGGATTGAGAAAGCTGACCTAATCCTCTAAAGGTTTGAGAGTAATGGCAACGTTGTAAAGCATCGCCTGAATACATGAAATGTCACAGAATCCTTCTGTCACATTATCAGTTGTGATGTCATATGTCTGCCAGTGAATGTGCTGGGCATCCAAGTCTGTTTTGTTATACAGTATATATGAATACTTATCTTTTTTCGCTATTGTTACTTATAAAATTCCAAATATTATCAATATTATCTTCATACAGTGACTGTTCAGGTATGACTATATACAGTAATATACCCCCTAGTGCTGCATGCAGTACTATAACCCCCCCAGCACTGCATACAGTACTATAACCCCCCCAGCTCCTCATGCAGTACTATACCACCACCCCCCGGCACTGCATACCGTATTATACCATACAAATCCCACCCACCCCCCGGCGCTGCATACCGTACTACACCATACCCCCCGGCGCTGCATGCCGTACTATATCCCCCACCGGTGCTGCATACCGTACTATATGCTTTATACCCCAATATGCCTTATACCCCAGATATGCCACTCTGCCCTTCCCACATATGCCTTATACCCCCTTATATGCCACTGTGCCCCCTGATATGCTTTATACCCTAGTATGCCTTGTACCCCAGATGTGCCACTCCGTCCTTCCCAGATATGCCAAAGTGCCCTCATAGATTCACAGACTCGTTCACCGCACACTGACAATACTTTTATAAATAAATACAGGATTGATCTTCACTGCCCCAGGATTTAGATTCCAATTGGTTCCCCCCCCTTTACCTCTAACTGCACCTTAAGTGAACCTTATTAAATTAAATTAACCCTCAGTCCTCAGCATTAAATTAACCCTGAATACCCCGTCAACTATAACTGCCCCTAAATTAACCCTGAAGACCCTGTTAACCATAACTGCCCCTAAATTAAACCTAAATGCCCCATTAACCATAACTGCCCATAAATTAACCCCACCTTCCCTTACTTTCAGCAGCCCAAATATTCATTTTATACTGCTGTCCTTGAAAGTTTTAAATAACCAGATATTTTTCTACATTTGCCGAATAAGACTTTACCCTTGTTTTCTGAGCGAACTAACGTGTTCCTGCTTCTGTGGAGCTTTAACACAGATGTCGCTGGGGGAATCTATAGAGATGTAGCACTTAAACCCTGGATTTCTATTATTAAATACTAAGCCACACATTATGTTATCACTAGGGCTGAAACAACTAATCGATAAAATCGATAATAATCGATAATGAAAATCGTTGTCAACGAATTTCATCATCGATTAATCGGATCGATTTTTATCGATTATAAAAAGAGGTTTTTTTCAGAGCAAATGCTCTGAAAAACTCCTCTCCTTATATAATCCGACCTCAAACAGAGATCGGATTATAACACCGGAATCCAGATCCCCCGCGACGCTGCAGGGGACCTGGATTCCCCTCACTGTCGGCCGGTCTCTCACTTCCGTCTCTCTCCCCCTCCCATCTGCCTCCTCCCCCCTCCCATACATCACTCTGCCTCTCTACCCGGCACCGTTACTGACAGGCACTTTCCCTGCAGCTTCATAGAAGCCTCAGTGTAAGTGAAGGGCAGTAACGGAGTCTGTCTGTGCGATGCAGACCCCCGCCGGCTGACAGAGAATCATCCTCTCTGATAGCCGGTGAGGGTCTGCATCGCACAGACAGACTCCGTTACTGCCCTTCACTTACACTGTGGCTTCTATGAAGCTGCAATGAAAGTGCCTTCAGTAACGGAGCCGGGTAGAGAGGCAGAGCGGTGTATGGGAGGGGGGAGGAGTCAGAGGGGTGTATGGGAGCCACCCTCCAATACACCACTCTGGCTCCTCCCCCTCTCATACGCCACTCTGCCTCTCTACCCGGCTCCCTGGTGTCTTGTCAGAAACGGAGGTTCACAGGAGGCAGAGTGGAGTATGGGAGGGGGGAGGAGGCAAAGTGATGTATGGGAGGGGGAGGAGCCAACGTGATGTATGGGAGGAGCCAGAGTGGAGTATGGGAGGGGGAGGAGCCAAAGTGATGTATGGGAGGGGCGGAGCCAAAGTGATGTATGGGCAGGGGAGGAGGCAGAGTGGAGAATGGGAGGGGGGAGGAGGCAGAGTGGAGTATGAGAGGGGGAGGAGCCAGAGTGGTGTATGGGAGGGGAGGAGCCAGAGTGGTGTATGGGAGGGGGAGGAGCCAGAGTGGTGTATGGGTGAGTTATAGTGGTGTATGGGGGTATTATGAATTTTTAGGGCATATAGGGGGTATAAGGCATATGGATATTAGGCATATCAGGGGGGCATAAACATGTCTGGGGTAAAAGGTATATCAGGGGGCTCAGTGGCATATAGGGGGTATAAGACATCGATATTAGGCATATCAGGGGGGCATAAAACAAATCTGGGGGTAAAAGGTATATCAGGGGGCTCAGTTGCATATCACTGGCATATAAGGAGTATAAGGCATATCAGGGGCACAGTGGCATATCAGGGGGCACAGTGGAATCTGGCATATAAGAGGTATAAGGTATATATGGGGGCAGAGTGGCAAGCTGGGGGTCAGATGTGCATAACTGGGGGCAGTTTGGTAAATAAAAAAATTTAAACAAGGCTTTTTTCTCAGTTTTTATTAAATATGAAAAATAGTTAACATATGAATTAATATTTACTAATAACTTTATTAAAACCTAGTTTGAGAAGCACTGTGTTTGGGTTCTTGTAGCTTTTATTATTATGTCTGTAAAATAAGAAGGTGAATAAAGAGAGGCCATTGCAATAAAGAGATGAAAGTGTAAATTGTACGTTTTTTATTGCAATTTTTCTTCAATTTAAAATAATGTATTTTTTTATCCGATTAATCGACAAAATAATCGGCCAACTAATCGATTATTAAAATAATCGTTAGTTGCAGCCCTAGTTATCACCAGGAGGACATGCTTAGCTTGAAACAGAATATTACTAAAGAAGCAAAGATTTTGAGATTTTAAAAAATAAAATTTATTTTTCTGTGAACCGTTATTTGCTGGCTCTCGGTTACAGGTGGAGGTGGCTGTCCTTATCGAAGCAGATCAGTCTGAGTCCGCAGGAGGCCTTCCTGTAACGGCGCGATGCCAGGGTACAGCGGTTAGTCTTGTACCGGCGCAATGCCAGGGTACAGCGGTTAGTCTTGTACCGGCGCAATGCCAGGGTACATCGGTTAGTCTTGTACCGGCGCAATGCCAGGGTACAGCAGTTAGTCTTGTATCTGGCGTGATGCCAGGGTACAGCAGTTAGTCTTGTACCGGCGCGATGCCAGGGTACAGCGGTTAGTCTTGTACCGGCGCAATGCCAGGGTACAGCGGTTTGTCTTGTACCGGCGCAATGCCAGGGTACAACGGTTTGTCTTGTACCGGCGCAATGCCAGGGTACAGCGGTTAGTCTTGTATCCGGTGCGATGCCAGGGTACAGCGGTTAGTCTTGTATCCGGCGCAATGCCAGGGTACAGCGGTTAGTCTTGTACCGGCCAGATGCCAGGGTACAGCGGTTAGTCTTGTACCGGCCAGATGCCAGGGTACAGCAGTTTTTCTTGTTGTACCGGCGAGATGCCAGGGTACAGCAGTTTGTCTTGTAGTAGTGGCGGGATGCCAGGGTACAGCAGTTGGTCTTGTTGTACCGGCGGGATGCCAGGGTACAGCATTTGTTCTTGCTGTAGCGGCGGGATGCCAGGGTACAGCAGTTGGTCATGCTGTAGCGGCGGGATGCCAGGGTACAGCAGTTGGTCTTGCTGTAGCGGTGGGATGCCAGGGTACAGCAGTTGGTCTTGCTGTAGCGGTGGGATGCCAGGGTACAGCAGTTGGTCTTGCTGTAGCGGTGGGATGCCAGGGTACAGCAGTTGGTCTTGCTGTAGCGGTGGGATGCCAGGGTACAGCAGTTGGTCTTGCTGTAGCGGTGGGATGGAAGGTAGTATGTTCTCCCACAAGCTGAAAGCAGACCTACTGCGTGGTTCCTGCCGAGAAGATGTTGAATTGTTCCATTGTGCACCCGCAAAGGAAAACCCATTGAACAATTTCTGATCTTCAAGGTTAATGGGGGTCCCCAGGTCCTCAGGAGGTAAAAACCCTTTCTCCGATCTCAATGCCAGCATCAAGCTCTCCGGAGATGGTGGGAGGAAGAAGAACGGAGGAGCTACTCTTCCTGCCTCAAGGTCTCCCCAATCAATAAACTGAAAGAAGGGATGGAAGTGGATGGTGGCAGCTTCTTTCAGCCTCTTGGAGGGTTTCTTGCACAGCATCTTCTTTATGAGGTCTTTGGTCTCAGGGCTGAGATGGTCAGGGTACAGCGGTGTGTCCTTGATGACCGATCTGGCCACCTCTTTAATGTCTGTCCCGCCGTAGAACGGTATGTCTCCCGTAGCCATCTCATACAATATAACCCCGTAGGCCCACCAGTCTATGGAGGCATTATACCTCTTACCTTGGTACATTTCCGGGGCTATGTATCCCAGGGTCCCAGCCAAACCATCAGCCGTCTGCTCTCCGAACATGTTCTCCACAGCCAGACCAAAATCTGCTATCTTAAGGTGACCCTCGTTGTCCAACAGCACATTCTCTGGCTTCAAATCCCGATGGATGATGCCCTTGCTGTGGAGATACCGCAAACCGCAGACTAGTTCGGCAGCGAAGAACGTGGTGATGTTGGGGTCAAGTCTGCCAAAAGTAGCAAGAAGCTTATCCAGGTCTCCTCCATTTAGGAACTGCATGGCAAAGAACAGGGAGTCCTCTGTCTGGAAAGCGGCATGCATGTGGGTCAGGAATGGGCTCCCCACTGCCGCTTCCAACACGCGCCTCTCCACCATAGTGCTGCTCCTGTCCTCCTCAAGAAGTTGCTTCTTCTTGATTATTTTAACTGCCAAGAACTTTTTGCTGATGGTGTCGGTAGCCAGCATGACTTTGCCGAAGCCGCCCTTTCCCAACAGGCCATGGAACAGAAGGCGCTCCAAAGGAATGTCAGATTTAGATGGTTGGGAACTGGTCTCATCTCTCCTCTTCTTCGTATCACCATGTCCCTCCGTTTTGTCTCGTTTACGCTTTCTGTCCCTGCCTTTACTTTCTTTCCTCGCCTTCTTGGCCTGGTTCTTCACCTGCTTCTTGCTCTCCTTTTGTTTTCTTTTCTTGCCACAATCCACATTAGCGCATGATGTCCCAGCGCCCTGTCCTAGGTGTTTACTATGGTTTTCTGTGGCCTGTTTTAGCATCTCTGGGTTATCTCCAAGGGGCATTTGGCTTACAGGGGGAAGTTGGTCCCGCTCCATCAGCCATAGGTCTTTTTCAGCCCCGTGGTCACCCATTCTCTGTCGCTCCACCGCTGCTTCTCTCCTTTTCTTATCAGTTTTCTCCATTGAAGTCTTTTTAAACTTCTTTTTTGTGCGTTTCATATTTTTGTTGCAAAATCTCAGGGATTGAGAAAGCTGACCTAATCCTCTAAAGGTTTGAGAGTAATGGCAACGTTGTAAAGCATCGCCTGAATACATGAAATGTCACAGAATCCTTCTGTCACATTATCAGTTGTGATGTCATATGTCTGCCAGTGAATGTGCTGGGCATCCAAGTCTGTTTTGTTATACAGTATATATGAATACTTATATTTTTTCGCTATTGTTACTTATAAAATTCCAAATATTATCAATATTATCTTCATACAGTGACTGTTCAGGTATGACTATATACAGTAATATACCCCCCAGTGCTGCATGCAGTACTATAACCCCCCCCAGCACTGCATACAGTACTATAACCCCCCCAGCTCCTCATGCAGTACTATACCACCACCCCCCGGCACTGCATACCGTATTATACCATACAAATCCCACCCACCCCCCGGCGCTGCATACCGTACTACACCATACCCCCCCGGCGCTGCATACCGTACTATATGCTTTATACCCCAATATGCCTTATACCCCAGATATGCCACTCTGCCCTTCCCACATATGCCTTATACCCCCTTATATGCCACTGTGCCCCCTGATATGCTTTATACCCTAGTATGCCTTGTACCCCAGATGTGCCACTCCGTCCTTCCCAGATATGCCAAAGTGCCCTCATAGATTCACAGACTCGTTCACCGCACACTGACAATACTTTTATAAATAAATACAGGATTGATCTTCACTGCCCCAGGATTTAGATTCCAATTGGTCCCCCCCCCTTTACCTCTAACTGCACCTTAAGTGAACCTTATTAAATTAACCCTCAGTCCTCAGCATTAAATTAACCCTGAAGACCCCGTCAACTATAACTGCCCCTAAATTAACCCTGAAGACCCTGTTAACCATAACTGCCCCTAAATTAAACCTAAATGCCCCATTAACCATAACTGCCCATAAATTAACCCCACCTTCCCTTACTTTCAGCAGCCCAAATATTCATTTTATACTGCTGTCCTTGAAAGTTTTAAATAACCAGATATTTTTCTACATTTGCCGAATAAGACTTTACCATTGTTTTCTGAGCGAACTAACGTGTTCCTGCTTCTGTGGAGCTTTAACACAGATGTCGCTGGGGGAATCTATAGAGATGTAGCACTTAAACCCTGGATTTCTATTATTAAATACTAAGCCACACATTATGTTATCACCAGGAGGACATGCTTAGCTTGAAACAGAATATTACTAAAGAAGCAAAGATTTTGAGATTTTAAAAAATAAAATGTATTTTTCTGTGAACCGTTATTTGCTGGCTCTCGGTTACAGGTGGAGGTGGCTGTCCTTATCGAAGCAGATCAGTCTGAGTCCGCAGGAGGCCTTCCTGTAACGGCGCGATGCCAGGGTACAGCGGTTAGTCTTGTACCGGCGCAATGCCAGGGTACAGCGGTTAGTCTTGTACCGGCGCAATGCCAGGGTACAGCGGTTAGTCTTGTACCGGCGCAATGCCAGGGTACAGCGGTTAGTCTTGTACCGGCGCAATGCCAGGGTACAGCGGTTAGTCTTGTACTGGCGCAATGCCAGGGTACAGCGGTTAGTCTTGTATCTGGCGTGATGCCAGGGTACAGCAGTTAGTCTTGTACCGGCGCGATGCCAGGGTACAGCGGTTAGTCTTGTACCGGCGCAATGCCAGGGTACAGCGGTTTGTCTTGTACCGGCGCAATGCCAGGGTACAGCGGTTTGTCTTGTACCGGCGCAATACCAGGGTACAGCGGTTAGTCTTGTACCGGCGCAATGCCAGGGTACAGCGGTTAGTCTTGTATCCGGTGCGATGCCAGGGTACAGTGGTTAGTCTTGTATCTGGCGCAATGCCAGGGTACAGCGGTTAGTCTTGTACCGGCCAGATGCCAGGGTACAGCGGTTAGTCTTGTACCGGCCAGATGCCAGGGTACAGCAGTTTTTCTTGTTGTACCGGCGAGATGCCAGGGTACAGCAGTTTGTCTTGTAGTAGCGGCGGGATGCCAGGGTACAGCAGTTGGTCTTGCTGTAGCGGCGGGATGCCAGGGTACAGCAGTTGGTCTTGCTGTAGCGGCGGGATGCCAGGGTACAGCAGTTGGTCTTGCTGTAGCGGTGGGATGCCAGGGTACAGCAGTTGGTCTTGCTGTAGCGGTGGGATGCCAGGGTACAGCAGTTGGTCTTGCTGTAGCGGTGGGATGCCAGGGTACAGCAGTTGGTCTTGCTGTAGCGGTGGGATGGAAGGTAGTATGTTCTCCCACAAGCTGAAAGCAGACCTACTGCGTGGTTCCTGCCGAGAAGATGTTGAATTGTTCCATTGTGCACCCGCAAAGGAAAACCCATTGAACAATTTCTGATCTTCAAGGTTAATGGGGGTCCCCAGGTCCTCAGGAGGTAAAAACCCTTTCTCCGATCTCAATGCCAGCATCAAGCTCTCCGGAGATGGTGGGAGGAAGAAGAACGGAGGAGCTACTCTTCCTGCCTCAAGGTCTCCCCAATCAATAAACTGAAAGAAGGGATGGAAGTGGATGGTGGCAGCTTCTTTCAGCCTCTTGGAGGGTTTCTTGCACAGCATCTTCTTTATGAGGTCTTTGGTCTCAGTGCTGAGATGGTCAGGGTACAGCGGTGTGTCCTTGATGACCGATCTGGCCACCTCTTTAATGTCTGTCCCGCCGTAGAATGGTATGTCTCCCGTAGCCATCTCATACAGTATAACCCCGTAGGCCCACCAGTCTATAGAGGCATTATACCTCTTACCTTGGTACATTTCCGGGGCTATGTATCCCAGGGTCCCAGCCAAACCATCAGCCGTCTGCTCTCCGAACATGTTCTCCACAGCCAGACCAAAATCTGCTATCTTAAGGTGACCCTCGTTGTCCAACAGCACATTCTCTGGCTTCAAATCCCGATGGACGATGCCCTTGCTATGGAGATACCGCAAACCGCAGATTAGTTCGGCAGCGAAGAACGTGGTGATGTTGGGGTCAAGTCTGCCAAAAGTAGCAAGAAGCTTATCCAGGTCTCCTCCATTTAGGAACTGCATGGCAAAGAACAGGGAGTCCTCTGTCTGGAAAGCGGCATGCATGTGGGTCAGGAATGGGCTCCCCACTGCCGCTTCCAACACGCGCCTCTCCACCATAGTGCTGCTCCTGTCCTCCTCAAGAAGTTGCTTCTTCTTGATTATTTTAACGGCCAAGAACTTTTTGCTGATGGTGTCGGTAGCCAGCATGACTTTGCCGAAGCCGCCCTTTCCCAACAGGCCATGGAACAGAAGGCGCTCCAAAGGAATGTCAGATTTAGATGGCTGGGAACTGGTCTCATCTCTCCTCTTCTTCGTATCACCATGTCCCTCCGTTTTGTCTCGTTTACGCTTTCTGTCCCTGCCTTTACTTTCTTTCCTCGCCTTCTTGGCCTGGTTCTTCACCTGCTTCTTGCTCTCCTTTTGTTTTCTTTTCTTGCCACAGTCCACATTAGCGCATGATGTCCCAGCGCCCTGTCCTAGGTGTTTACTATGGTTTTCTGTGGCCTGTTTTAGCATCTCTGGGTTATCTCCAAGGGGCATTTGGCTTACAGGGGGAAGTTGGTCCAGCTCCATCAGCCATAGGTCTTTTTCAGCCCCGTGGTCACCCTTTCTCTGTCGCTCCACCGCTGCTTCTCTCCTTTTCTTATCAGTTTTCTCCATTGAAGTCTTTTTAAACTTCTTTTTTGTGCGTTTCATATTTTTGTTGCAAAATCTCAGGGATTGAGAAAGCTGACCTAATCCTCTAAAGGTTTGAGAGTAATGGCAACTTTGTAAAGCATCGCCTGAATACATGAAATGTCACAGAATCCTTCTGTCACATTATCAGTTGTGATGTCATATGTCTGCCAGTGAATGTGCTGGGCATCCAAGTCTGTTTTGTTATACAGTATATATGAATACTTATCTTTTTTCGCTATTGTTACTTATAAAATTCCAAATATTATCAATATTATCTTCATACAGTGACTGTTCAGGTATGACTATATACAGTAATATACCCCCAGTGCTGCATGCAGTACTATAACCCCCCCCAGCACTGCATACAGTACTATAACCCCCCCAGCTCCTCATGCAGTACTATACCACCACC
Organism: Spea bombifrons; assembly: GCF_027358695.1. NCBI lineage: Eukaryota > Metazoa > Chordata > Amphibia > Anura > Pelobatidae > Spea > Spea bombifrons. The sequence continues at coordinate 101,265,144 of NC_071088.1, forward strand.
CCCCGGCACTGCATACCGTATTATACCATACAAATCCCACCCACCCCCCGGCGCTGCATACCGTACTACACCATACCCCCCGGCGCTGCATGCCGTACTATATCCCCCACCGGTGCTGCATACCGTAATATACCCCCCCCAGTGCTGCATACCGTACTATACCCCCCCGTGCTGCATACCGTACTATACCCCCCTCTGGCGCTGCATACCGTACTATGACACACCCCCCCCCCGGCACTGCATACAGTACTATGACCAGCCCCCTCAGCGCTGCATACAGTACTATGACCCCCACCCCGGCGCTGCATACAGTACTATGGCCCCCACCCCAGCGGGTATTGTGGGATATCACAAAAATTCGCATGAAATTCTTTGATTTTGCTGTTGATAGATATTGGATTTTAAAACAATAGCACAAGTGACAGTTGGTTTTCCATTTTGGATTATGAGTTGTTTTATTAAAACAAAAACCTTCTGTCTTCTTTTTTTTTTTATTTTTTTTTTGTTATACTTGCATTTTGAAACTTTTTGTTGTTGTTATTAACCAGACAAGGATTCCGGGAAACCAAAATATGAAGTTGATAGGCCGGACTCTGCAGATTATTCAGCAGGATCTTCAGTGCCCCACATTGCGTCTCCGCATTACCCAGTTCCAACCCTGAGCAGCACCATTACTGTAATCGCGCCGTCACACCACGGAAGCAATGCCGCGGAAAACTGGCCGGAGTTTCACGAAGATCAGGTTGACCATGGTGCTTACGGCAGACCTTCCGTGCCCAAGAAACGCTGCAGGGACTATGACGGTATGCAGATGTGTTTGATTTTATTAGGATTTGTAGATCAGACTGCCAAATTACAGTAGCAAAAAGGCCAGCATATTCAAATATCCACACAGGTAGCAGGAATATTCAGAAACTGTCAATCTCTTTATTTTTTATATTTCTATAGACAAAACCAGTCTATTAAAAATTGTATTCAATGTAATCTGTCGTGTTTTATTTGTTTTTATTTATTTTTAAGCCTGCTTGATTTCTTCAAACCGCTATATTTTATAGAATTGTATGGCTTGTCACCATTGTCACCATTTACCAACTTGCTGCTTCACAGAAAAGGGTTTCTGCATGAGAGGGGATATGTGCCCTTTTGATCACGGCAGCGACCCTGTTGTAGTGGAAGATGTTAATCTACCTGGCATACTGCCGTTCCCGGCACAGCCTCCTGGCGTGGATGTGGCACCTCCACCAGGCCTTCCTCCTCCACCGTCCCTTTTAACACCGCCACCCGTAAATCTTCGCCCCCCAGTACCACCTCCGGGTCCTCTTCCACCCAGCCTTCCTCCAGTCACAGGTAATGTACCAACGAAATCGTTGCTTTCTATAAATTCATGTATGTAGTATCTCTGCCATTCATCAAGATGCAGGATGACATACTAACCAAAGCATTGTTCAAAAATATTAGTATGTTGCCAAATTACATTTTTACACTGAGCAGTGTATGTTGTGTGCCATTTGTGATGTTTCCCACGTCATCTGTGCTCAGCAGGTCCCCCTCCTCCACTTCCGCCTTTACAGCCGGCTGGAATGGATGCTCCTCCTAATTCTGCCACCAGCTCTGTACCCACTGTTGTGACTACAGGAATCCACCATCCTCCTCCGCCGGTCGCACCCCCGTCCCTTTTCTCACCCGGTATGTTGTCTTTTTACCTTGCATTGCAGTAAGGCATTTAAATGTTTTATTTTTTAGTTACGTTTCCAGCATTGTGGTGATGAGACCACTTTTTTTGTAAACTTGAGCTAGAATACATTTTTGTTCATAACCCACATGTCTCGTTTGTACACGTAAAGGACTGACACTTTCCGCAACCATGTGAGTAGTGCTTCCATACGGGGACAACATAACCCCTATGTTTCCTGCCTGGTAGCGTTACACACGCTGCTTTCTGCTCACCATTATTTTATTGTAACAATCTCATTGTTTCTATGTAATCAGTGGTTCATTTTTATTTTGTTTTTCCTTTAATTTTACAGCAGTAACGGGGCCGATTTCCATTTTCCCTGAAACATATGAAGCAGATGGGTATAATCCAGAAGCGCCAAGCATGACAAATACGGCGAGGCCTATGTATCGGCATCGTGTACACGCCCAGCGGCCTAATTTAATAGGCTTGACTTCTGGAGACATGGATCTACGCCCGAGAGGTGCTGCAGCCGTGTTTAACTGCACTGAATACCTTGTGCCATTTCAGTATTATAATTCTCCTAAATCTCTGGGCTGAGACTTGTTTAATACTTCACAAAGGGAAAAAAAACACTTAAAATATTGTTTTTCTCTGCAGAGAAGGTCATCAACAACAATATGAGGGTTGTGGTGGATTCCGAATCTCGTAAAAGAAATCTTGCGCACATGGACTCTGGAATACATCCCAAAAAACCCTGGTTTGACAAGTAAGATCGCGTAAAGTGCATCTAGTTGTTGTATTAATTTCCTTTTGTTAAATTGTGGAGCGACTGCTTCGTTGTCTACAGTTAAATAGAAACTAGTAAATTCTCGTTGTTGTAGGTAAAATTGGTACCTTATTTTAAGCAGTGTATGTGTTTATTATTTTCTTAAATCTATGTAATTGTGTTTTGCAGATCAAACTTTAATAGATTAAACAACCCTGGCTTCCAGAAGAAGGGACCATTTCCAAATGAAAATACTAAACTTGAATTAAGGAGAATACCTCCGGAGCTGAACAACATTAGTAAATTGAATGAGCATTTTTGTAAATTTGGCACCTTGGTGAATGTGCAGGTATCTATATAAATCTTTTTATTTATTATTATTAGAATTGTGTCAGCCTTGCCAGACATGGGGCTGTCGTATGATGACTTTTCACTGCCATGATCCTTGCTTTTGTAATTCACAATCATTGTTATCCATTTCAGGAGACAACCTACATGATTATAGTCTTTTGTTTTTAGTATATGTTAATTCTGTCCCTTGTAATCCCGTTTTAGATACACCATGAGCTTTGGATGTTGTAAATCATTGCAAATAATGTTTAATAGAAAAGTAATATATTGTTTTTTGCGATGTTCAGGTTGCTTATGAAGGCGATCCAGAAGGTGCTCTTATCCAATTTGCAACTTATGGAGAAGCAAAGAAAGCAATATCTAGCACAGAAGCGGTTTTAAATAATCGCTTTATCAAGATGTACTGGCATCGAGAAGGCCACTCCCAACAAATACTAGCTCCAGCTGCTCCGAAGGTATGGCCGTTTCCTATCAGGCACCATCTACACCTGCATTTAACAAAATGTGTTTGAAGGTTTGCCTGCTGTCTTACGTGCTATTGTAATGGATTCAGTTGGGCAGGGGGTGCTTTTTAATAAAAATCAAGGATCTGTATCTTCAAATGCTCACCTTTGAGAGAAGTCAACTAAAAATAAAATTAAACTTATCAATGTAAGAGCTGTTTATGGTGGCATTACAGCTCTTCCAGCTTCTTTTATCTTTTTTCTTTTCTCCTCCTATTGAAGAACCTTAAATAAAATTGTGGTACTTAGAAATCAGGATAGGGATTGCATTTGCTTTGTCTTATAAGATAGCTGTAAAGATTGCCTTCGTTCTCACCCGTTTGTGTACTTTGACTGGATTTAAGGTTGGTCAGCTTACGACGCAGCCACCCAATTTGCCTGTTGTGAAGCAGTCCGTGAAGGAACGTCTAGGACCGGTCCCTTCGAGTAATATGGAGCCAGTAGAGGCCCAGAGCGCCAATGCAGAAACTGCTCAGGTAATTGATACTTGATGCTTAAACTTTTTCCTCTTTAAAACTTAGTTTTGAGTCTCTCTTTGCTTCGGTCACCAATTGGGAGGTTTGAGAAACTGCATAGCTATAGCTTTTTACAAATATCACTTGGGTTTGGCTTTACTGGGATGAAGGTATATTAATACACTACACAGATGGTTGGATCTGTCCTGAACCGTACTAGTTGCTTGGGCAATGATCTATGCATTTGGGTCGTTTTCCATGATGCACACCAAATCATGTTTGCGGGCATCCATGCTATCAGTCACCTTAAGCCCTTGCAGAGTTCCATTCCCAACCCATCAGCCAGGAAAGCTTAAGTGGCTAAATGCAGAACTCTATGAGCGTGTCGTAATACTCTGTAGGTCACGAGAAGTGAGTAACTTGATTTGCCAGCATACAGAGCTGGTTGGTAATGGCGACAACTGCTTTCTAAAAGAAACTCTCTGTAGTAACCCACTCAGAAACTTCATCTGGTGATTGAAATGGAAGCTGTTTGTCCATGCAATTACATTCTTTTTTTCTGAAATACATTGAAATTAACTAAAACTAACTTGTTTATTATTGTATAGGTTCATGGTACAGACATTGGATGGGAATTTCCCTATAATATCCAAAATAACACCTTTCGAGACACTGAAACATCATTGTAATGATTCTGTTCTCATTTTTACCGTGTTTTCACTGCATAGGGTGATAAAATTACTTACATCTTAACGCTTTTTTTTTTCTAGAATGTAACCAAAGTGTCAATCAAAGACAGGTTGGGTTATATCTCAAAACCCACTTCTGCCACCACAGAAAAGGTCAGAAAACATAACTCGTATCTTTTTTGAATAGTTTTCTCAATAATATCACTTTAAGGAGTAACTGTCAATTCACAATGTTCTGTAAATTATTGTATTCAGCGGTTGCGTGGGGATAACTATTTAAAAAGAAAAACCCCACCTTGTGTTACAGGAACAAAACTCTGCGTTTGTCATGGTGCTGTCACTGTACATTTGCACAAGCCATTGGGTTACATTAATGAAGCACCCGTGACTGGAGCGGAAGGCAATCGGGCAGTCAGCGTTTTTGCTGTTTAGCAGCTGGTCCCATGCGCAGCTTTAGGAAAGGAAGTAGTGTATGGGGGCTATGTTTCCCTCTCACATCTAGACCACACGTTTGTAGGTCATCGAGCACATGGTGTGTGCGGACACATTTAGACACTAGTGCCTGTATAGTAGGTGAGCAATGTGCAACTTGCCTTCCATTCTTCAGAATTCTATGGCTTTTTGGGGAGCTCTGAGGACGTGTGCTCTGGAAAGCAGTGTTTTACAGATCCTTGTGTGAATATGGTTGACAAATGATCCCCCTATCCATGCATGCCTGAGCCTTATTGTATACCGTATTTGCAGTAGCACAGATGGGTTGAATGACATTTATGCATTTCAGGGGAAAAGATTTGTTTTTTTTATGTGGAACCTCTACTAAAATCCAGATGCAGATGATTCAATTATTTATAATATACAATGTATATATATATATTTTTTTTTTAGGTATTTCAACCCTTGATTTTGCAAGTTACTGGAACTGCATGTATATTAGTTTTTAAAGTTTTCAATTGTTGAGGGAGTCTCGTCAAACTTGCCATTAAAGTGGCTTTGTCACAGAAATGAACCCTGACATCATCCAGTATGTTAAAAAAAAAATCTTCATTATAAGCTGTTAAAAATATCGATATAGGGAGTTTTTTAAAATTAATTTCAGTTTGTTGTGATAAGCCCCCTTCTAGCTGCATTTCACATTTAAACCATTTTATTTTTTTATTTACTATAAGATCTTATTTTTGTTTATTTTAGCACAATATGTCTAAGAAAAAACGGTCACCGGTTCCTGAAAATTAACTGCTAAATGTAACAAGCAAATTATACCCGAGATTTTATATCTTTATATAAGCAATTTTACTTGGCGTTGGATGCTTTTTGCTTCAACCTCTAAATGCTATTTTTTAAGCTGTGTTGCTACAGTGAGCGTCGGTTTATATACAGTCAATATTCAGTGTTTATCTTGCATCCAATTTAGGTCCTGTCGACCTCCACCGGTCTCACAAAAACAGTTTACAACCCAGCGGCTTTGAAAGCCATGCAGAAGTCCCTGCCCTATCCTCCTTCCATAGACAGCAGCGAGGCGCAGAAAAAGAAACAGGTGAGCAAACTCTTCAGGGACGCGGGTTATGTTTAAAAATACAAGATGTCACGATGGAAGAGGAGGTCTGCTGTGAGTGGTCTTTTATACCTTTTTTTCCCTGTGTGTTGCCTAATCCTCTGTAGGCCAATAATGTGATACACTGAGTGAAAGATGAAATAACAACATGTCGTACTAACTAAACTTTCCTACTGTCTGCTTTATCATTGCCGTATTTAGGAAGCTCTAAAACTTCAACAAGATGTAATGAAGAAGAAGCAGGAGATACTGGAGAAGCACATAGAAACACAGAAGGTGAGGATGCCAAGTATCTAGATAAAGTGATCTCTTTACTGACACCTGTGGATGTCTTGTATCCAAAGAAACAAACATTTCTTAGGGTTTTTTCCTCAAGGTGGATCCAGTATTCTGCGCCATTTATGTTGAGGTTTGTCTTAGCCATTATTTGCTCCTAATGAAGCACTTGATTTGTTGTATTGCTTCTCCCAGTGAGTGGAGCAATGAACACACACTTTTGATGGCTTTTGAGGGAGCTGTTGTCAGGCCGGCATCCCACTTCCCATTTAATGCTTTATCTTGTTTCTGTAGCTTCTTATTGGCCCTCCAGTGTTAAACAGCCTATTGACTAAATCATATTATAGAATCCTAGCCCCAGCCTATGTCACTCTACCATTGTAATATTAACATATATTTATAATAAAACAAACTTTTTTGCCCTGGAACTTCTCTGATTTACACCTTTATTCATAAATGCTTAAAATACCAAGGACAAACTTAAGGGGTCATCAATTGGTTTTATTATAAGTTTGTAACAATAGAATGTGCTTTTTTTGCGTCTGCAGATACTTATATCAAAATTAGAAAAAAATAAGAATATGAAACCTGAGGACAAGACAGATATTTTGAAAACCCTGGAGATCTTGACCAATAGCATTACAAAATTAAGAGATGAATTGAAAGCATCCCCTCCAACTGCAAATGCAGTAAAAAGTAACAAAAGCAAAGCCCAGGTATGGTATATTGTTTGCTTGGTAATGTCTAGTGTTCCATATAACTCTGACCATGAAGAATGCATATTAAAGTATTTTGTAAGTACGTTAATACGCATTCCCTAACCTACATGGGGGGGGAGCATGTGCTCGGAAATGTCATTAGACACGTTGGAACTCCTTGCTTGGCCTGCAATGAGTATAACATGTGTACGCAGTGACAACGCGTGATATTTGGCTGACCTCGAGGTTAGGCACTTGAGAGCAAGGGTTCTAAGGGATCCCTACATGCGTTTGCAAAGGCTGAAATAGTCATTTAAAGGGGACACCCTATGTGCATTAAAGGACATATGATGGCTAGAGCCCCTATTTAATATTTTGAGCATTAAAATTTACATTCCAAACCCAGAACTAATATGCAGCACTATATATAATATACACGTATCTGCAAAACTATTTCAAGACCGTATTTTAAACGCAAGCTTATAGGGATCTTTGCTTTGTTTAGGTCGTGTGTGTGTGTGTGTGTGTGTGTGTGTGTGTGTGTGTGTGTGTGTGTGAGACACGCAGGTTAACAAAATCATCAAAATATTATTCTAGATGCAAAAGGAGCTTCTTGACACGGAGCTAGATCTGTACAAGAAAAATCAAGCTGGAGAGAATGTAGCTGAACTAAGGAAGAAATACACTGAGCTTCAGCTTGAGGTAAGTGGTTTATCTTTTATAGAAGCAGCTGGTTAGCCCTGTGGACACGATACTTACCATAAAAACACTAGCATTGACCAGTCTGCCAGGTGATCTGTATAGCACACGGAAACATATAGATGGCTTATCTGGTCCGCCTTTATAGAAAAAACCTTTATAAAAGCTTTATGCGTATCCTACTATTTCTTGAATTCCTTTACTTTGTGCTATCCCATAAATCTACCACACTTTCTGTAATGTAAAGAAGTGTTTCTGATATAACCTGGACACGACAAACTAGCTACATTCTTTAGGTTAGGGAAATATTTAGTAAGACATGAGAAAAATATAGGACTGGTCTTGGCAATAATAACACACCTCCATAATTATACAGTGGGTATTTGTGTGAAGATTTTAAATGGCTCTTGTTTGTGTTTTATGGGTGCAATGCAGGACCGTGTTTTTCAGCGGCATCCTTGTAGCTGTGAAGCGCAGGAAGCCTGTCTAGAATAAATCCGCAGTGGTTCTGCGTGTGTGTTTATTTTTAACGTGAATGTCTAACATCACTGTTGTGCTGAAAAGGGGGATGTGATTTTTCAGCTTTGCCAGAAGGTGGCGCCAAGGCTCCGTGAATTTCTATTCAGCCAATAGTTTTTTGTTGCCACAGAATCTTTTGGAACATTTTTGTAAAATATCTTACATGTTTGTGGATGGAGCTTATTAAGTGCTCTACACTGACAATGTAACTGTACTGTTTATTTTTGTTTTTTGCATTGTTACATATTTAACTGAAATTATTGTATTGCACCATACGAACATTTAACCATTTTTCATCAATTTCCCAAATAGGCAGCAAAACGTGGAATTCTTTCTTCTGGTCGTGGCCGGGGAGCCCACCAGAGGGGGAGGGGTATGTCACGTGGTAGAGGTCGGGGCTTACGTGGCAGGGGAAGAGGCATTCATCATCACGCTGTGGTAGATCACCGGCCTAGAGCTTTAGAGATATCTGGTTTTGCTGAAAGTGATAGAGAAGACCTGCTTCCTCATTTTGCGGTAGGTCCCAGTGGAGGAACGTGAACATTCATTCTCCAGTGTCTAATACTAAAGCTTCCATGTAGCCATATAGAGCCTTTACCTGGTGTACAATCTAGATGTGCTTCGAGGCCAGAAAGGCCAACTTTCTCTCCAAGAGTTATGCACAACTTTACCTATAACTGAAAGCGTTTAGCTTCGGTAAAACTGGCAAAAGCCAGCTTTATAGATCACCGAATGCATTAGAAGGGAATGCTACTGTGTATGTGGCTGTCGCTCATGTTCGTTATCACGTCTTTTGAATATTGAAATTAGACCTCCTGTCCATGTCTTGTACACATCCTCTCGATCTGGTCGGCTAGTAATCCTCCATCCTTAGTTAAACTCAGTCTGTAGGAAGGCAATGTGCTATCGCTTAGACTAATACTCTCATCTATTTGTATCTTACAAACAAAAAGTTGCAAGGCGTACACTATATTAAAGAAATTGTAGCAAAAATTCCATAAAAACTACTCAACAAGGCTTTATTACAGCTAAATGCAAATAAATGTAAGAGCTTACAGTGTGTGTAACAATATCTGCTTGTTATCTGTTAAGGTTTATTATATCCATATGAAGAACAGAACCTTTTTTTCTTGGCCAAGCATCCAGATACACAAGACTTGTGCAATAAAAACCATTTGTGCAGAGGACTCTGCGGTTCTTGGATAAATGAAGTAACGCATGGAACTGAGAAATACAAATAATTTTTTTACAATTAAAACATTTATATTGTTTTAATATTAGTCGTGGGCAAGACAAACTGGGGCTTATACCCCCCATACCCCTTTAACCTTGTGGTTATTTTGTGTTGTTATGCCAAAGCCCTGTGTTTTTGTAGTAAAACCTGACTGTATTTCTTATTATCTTACATACACTAGCAATTCGGTGAAATCGAAGACTGCCGGATAGATGACTCCGGTCTTCACGCAATAATCTCTTTCCGGACAAGAGCTGAAGCTGAGGCTGTAAGTTTATTCACTCCCGCTTATGTTTTAGTGAATACATTTTTCTTTTTCTTTTTAAATCCTAAAAATGAAATGTCCTCCCAAACGTTACTACATTGGATCAAATTAGGGGGGGGGGGGGTAACAATAAATGAAATAATGCTGAAACTAACAAAAAAAATGAAGAAACTGACCAAAAGCCCCTTTAAGCACACGGCTTTAACTTTTAGGAGTGATTACGTTTGAAACGTATTCTTCATGTACACCACGGAATGCAAAACATTCGCTTAACGTATAATTTTGAAGCTATATAATTATTTGTTTTATAGAAAAAGCACTTGTTAGCTCTAGAGGAGATGGAGCAGTTAGCCGTAAAACATTAGTTTGAAGCCTTTTCTTAGGATTAAAAATTGTTTCTGATCTCAAATGTCGCCTATAAATACTATAGAAAATTTGACTTGTGTGACATTATGACGAGACTACGAACCGAAGACTCACGAGCTGCATGGTAATGAATACAGAATCCTTTAAATATATCATAAATTTCTACGTAGAAATTTAAAATTTATACCTGGGGACTTCAATATCACACAACTCATGTTCAGATGTCACGGAACATGTAATTGTTTCTACATTTCACATTATTCTGTACTTTAAGATTGTACTATAAATCTTCTGTGACTGTCCTAGTTATTTGGATACGTTGCTAACCCTGATTTATGCTAGTTCATGTTACTTTAATTTGAGCGTGCGATTTCCACGGCATGCGCGCCATGCAGCCGATGCTAAGGAGGACTTGACTATTCCAATGCTTGATATTCTTTTTTTCCATTTTCAATTACTGTAGCTATTCCACAGAGGTTATTTTTCTTTCTAACTACAATAGGTTACGGCGATATTCATTTTTATGCCTTTCCCTGCACAGAAAAGGCCGATGAACAACACATGCTCCTTTTATAGTTATTCGTATTGACAATAAGTGATTTGATTAAAAGGAGTTGTATAGCAACCGAATCATGTCGATTTTAATGTTAATTTTCATTGTTCCCCTATTGTAATAGTGCTACAAAACCTACTGGTGCTCCAGAAAAGCCATTCTAATAATAAGAGTTCACGCTGCCCTATGTTTTCTAAATTATTTTATCAGTTCCTATACTGGCCTGTGGTATAGAAGAAAATATCTGTCTCAATCACCCTGATAAATGGATCCCTTGACAGTAAATTTATTTTTTCAAATAATTTTTTTTCCTCTGTAGGCTGCAATCCATGGAGCACATTTCAAAGGACAGAACCTAAGATTAGCCTGGAATAAACCGGTACCACGTGCGTCCAGCGCGGAAGCAGAAGACGCTGAACAAGAGGAAGAAGAAGTAAGTGCTGCAGATCTCTCTCTCTCGATATATATATCCATCTAGATATAGATATAGATATATATATATATATTCTTGAGACAGGCACATTGAGAGCCAAAACGCTGGACCTTCACCAAGTTAATACATTTAAAAAAAAAAAAAAGACCCACTGAGTGCATCAACTTTATTTGCGGTGTGTGTATATGTGTATATATATATATATATATATGCCACATTGCTTGTGGTATTCTTCACAAGCTTTTAGTTAAAGCTGAATCAACCTATTTCACCATCACTGATGGAGATTCACTAAATATTGGGCCGTGGATCAGATCACACCTTCTCACCAATCTCATCACATTAACTATGCAATCACCATTGTGCTTCCCTCCTTATGGCCCAGAGTCATGGGGCTTAAACCCATCTTTAGCAGCCTTTACCATTTGTGTTCCTGTTATGTTCACATGATATTCCTTGTATACCTGTTCTAAATTCTGTGAGAAATATTAACTTCTGAAACCTTTAGTTCCAGGAAGATTCAATAGTGGATGACTCTTTACTACAGGACGACGATGAAGAGGAAGAAGATAATGAATCACGTTCTTGGAGGAGATGATTCGTCTAGACTGAGCGACAAATGCCTTGGATTCACATTCAGATCACCTAATGCACTTTTCCATATAATGTGTTCCTGCATTTCTGTGAGAAAGGTGTGCTGGACTCCTTGGTTTAAAAAAAGAAAGCAGACTTGAAAACATATTTTGTTACATGAATTTCAGTAACTGACTGCACAACGCATCATATTAAACACATATGCAATGGTTTTATTATGCACACTTGTTGGGTGTACAATTATTTTGTCTCTTTGTAACTTAAGGAACTTGTTTAATGCAAGATAAATTTGTGTCCTTAATAACAGAATGAAAGTTTGCGTTAAACTCTGTTTTCAGACATGCCTATATGAATTACTGAATAGAGGTCTCACAATATGTATACTGAATACATAGTGTTATGCGTAGGCTTTACTATGTAGTAGCCTTTTTGTTCAATTTACTTTGTGTACGTATTTTACGTATATGGATTTTAACGACATTGTATGACTGCTTTGGATATAGGTCCGTGTGACTTTAAGATGAATAAAAAAAAAAAGAAAATAAATGGAATGGTAATATAAAAAAATGTAAAAAAAAAATGTTAAAAAAAAAGAATCCATCTATGACAATATAGACGGCCTGTGTGGGACGGGAGAAAAAAAAATAAGTAAAAAAAAAAAAAAAAATACCATTCCAGTGGATACACCTCACCCAACTCACATTCATGAAATAGCTGTTTCACTATGTAGTGGCACTGTAAGCTTTTTTTATGTAACAAACTTTAATTCTGTGAAATCCTACATGGAATGTGCATTATTTTTAATATGGTGATATGGAGGCATCTTTCAGAACAAACATTGTCCAGTCTGGATATATTGGATCTGCGCTTTTGAAGAAGTAACAAAGCTCTGCAGGCCTTGGTGAGTGCTTGAATTAATATATGATTGTTAATGTAGCTTAATATTCCTACGACCACTCAAAGCATAACCGTGTGGTTTTGTGTCGGTGCATACAAGAGTATTTTTTTTTTCCACCTGGTTGCCCTCCAAGTCATTGTATCGACTATCTTAAAATACACATTATAATCAGGGTCTTGTTAGACTTGCGGTTGCTGAAAAATATTTATTTTATTTAATACCATTCTTTTTATTTCCTCTAGCAATTTGAATTTTACAATAATTTGCAAGATACATCAAGAGATGTATGTTAATCGAGAAAAGGTAATGTTAAAGATTTTTTCAGTAAATATTCTTCTTGTAACTGCATTTTGTATTCGTTATAATAAAATATTTAATAGGAAAGATCAGCTTATAGTCCCCCCCCTTAACATAGCAGCAATTTTCCTCTTCTCATTATTCATAGGCATTGTAGTTATATGCTAACTTTTTAGTATTTCCATTATCTACAAGTTGATTTGTTTTGGTATTTTGAGTTTTTGCTTTTTGTCGTCACTTGATTTTCCATAACCCACAATATGCTTCTTTTGCAGGTTGCTGCAAGTTCTACTGCTTTCAGTCCACATTTTGTGTTAAACTGGATATAATCAGGAAACTTTTTATAGTTTTTTTTTTTGTCTATTTTACTAATGTACATGCAGCGGTGTGTTTTTTTTAACAGGATGATTTTTACTACTTGTATATACTTCAAAATCTTTTTATATATTTTTTTTATTTTGTAAAAAAAATTAACTCTGTAGTCCTTGTTTAGGATAACATAATGAAATCTATATTGGCTTTAACTAAGTTACTTACTGAAGATGTGCCTTAATATACATATACATTTCCTGTATGTCTGAGGACCAAAAAATCCACATACTAAGTACGTTTTGTTGGGTAGTGTTTAGGTAAAAAAGGGGCAAAGACTGACAACTGTTGCATAGCGTGTCTTTTAAATCACAAGGGCAATAGTGACACTGCTTATACTTTTTAATTTTATTATAAGGAAAGCCAAGTTCCCCCACGCTATTAAAGGGCATTCTAGATATGTATTGCACTTAACTGGTGGTGGTTAGTGAAGCCAGAGTCTCTACATGTGCGTGCACAGATAGGAGAGAGAGCATTCATTTGTTTTCCTTTTTACCCTGATGCCTATGTTCAGAATTGAATTTAGCTGTGACCCTTCCATACTGCTGGGCAAGCAGTTTCTGATAAAAACTCTACTTGTGATGGTTGTGTCCCGCACAAAAATGCAGTTTAACTCGCTACCAAAACAAATGTAAGAAAACTGATTTTTATCAAGTAAAGTAAAGGCTAGAATAGGATATATCACTTCTTTGTTACATTTTAGAAAATGTATTTTTAAATAAGTTATTCAGTGTCAGGTTAATATAAGCATTTGCAAAGCAAACTGAGCTATGATTCATGTACATATTCTAAATAACATGACAGGGTGATCATTGCTCCATTAATCAGGGAATCTTATAAAACTCATCCTGTAGGGCACAGCTGGTTATAATGCAATTATTGATTTACATATTTTGTCCCTGGTAAAAATAACCACATTTCCCTACCATAATAAGTGCTCTGTATGGACTGGGCTTTCATACCTTTGGGGACGGGGTGAAACAAGCAGCAGCCTTAATAAGCCAATTGAAATGTATATAATTGGATGTAGGCCAGCATAACACAACTATTATCTTAATATATATGTTGACCTTAACAATACTTCTAAAAAGGTAAAATATTAAAGTTCTCGCACAAAAAATGGCAAATTAATGAATCGCCAATGTAAAATCTTTTGTTTTCTATTTTTTGTGCTGGGTACCATATAGCATTTCTTTAATGGGCATATTTATACCTGCACTTCATACACTGCTTCCCACCTTCCGAGTCTTCAAGTTCTGTTCCCATTGACCTTACTGGGACCCCAACAAGCAAGTTCACCTTGAACTGAAATAAGCTGTGTGCGTAAAGTGAGCAAAATAAGAAAATATATGGGAGAATTTTGCTTAATCCCTACCCCCCCCACACCCAATTGATTTGCAAGATGAACACTGTAGATTTTGAGGATACACTTGGCTATCAATCATTAAAGTGCATATGCTGGCTGGGGTGTCCTTTTAACTAGTTTTACAACTTTTTTTTTTTTTCACATTATGCAAGTGTATTAAATTCCATTTCCATGTTCAGTACTTATCTTCTCATAGGTTTATTTGACCCTGGTAATGAACTGTTCAGACCGCTATGATATATAATAAATGTGTTTTTTTTTTTGTTTTTTTTTAGCATAGAGTGCAAGCAGTGTGTTACTTACTGAATAACCCTTAATCAGTGACCACCAACTGTTTTAATTTTACATGCAATCCATTGCTTGGTCACCCGATTCTATAATTTTCTGAATAAACTTGTAATATATACACATACATATAATATCTAACTTCTGCTATATCACAAATGATTTGTATGTCAGTCAATTGTCCAATGCTACACAATATGTTGGAACTATAAAAAAAAACAAAAAAAAAAAAAACTGCTTTCTAACTAGAGTCCCAGTTAGAACGGCTAGCCATGAATTATTTAATACTAACAATGTGTAATTTTTTTTTAAATATAGCATGCAAACACATTGGTGTTGCTACATTTGACTTTTTTTTTTCCCCAAAAAAGTTAATGTACGTTCCCTACACATTCACCGAGTTATTTTTTTATATTTTCTTAATAAAAAAATAAATAAAAGCAATGCAGTTTATTCCATTGTGTTGTGTTTCTGTTTGTTTGTTTGGTAATTGTTTATTTAGATAAATATATACAATAGCAGCAAAGCCAAAAAAATTGAGAAAAGCTGGTGGTAGAATTAGTGCATTTGAAATATTCTGTGGTGTCTAGTTTTCAAAAAATATATGGTTTGCCGGAGAGTAAATTGAATTGGCTGGCTTTAAAGATGTCTCAAATAGGATATGAGCGCATGATGACCAGATTTTAAAGTCAGTCAGAAAAAAGATTTTCAGTTTGACAACATGCGGCCATTTTACCACCAATCTCGAAAAAGGTAAAAGTAATTTATTTCCACAAATGCTTTTTTTGTGTAGGTTATCCAGAAATCCACCAAATCTTTTTTTGGCTGCATCTCAGGATAATGGACATTTTTGGTAGTTTTTTAAAATTTCAGGTCTCATGTTGGAAATATGCCCATTACGCTGGAAACTTTCTTTTCTTCAAAGTACTCCCCATAAAAGTTTGTATTTCTGAAAAAGATGGCACTGGTAAGCTATTTTGGGTCAATAATGCAAGAAATGCTGGGGGCAAAAGATGGTATAGACAAGCCATTTCTGAGCGTTGATAAACATGGCACCGTCAAGCGGTTGAGCACAGAAAACTGTTTTGGGGCAAAGCTGATGCTCACAACTGTTTGGGGACAAAAGTAGCACTGTCGGGCCTTGGGGCAAGGAGACAATGAATGTGGTGAAATACAGGGAGATAATGGTAGGTGAAGGAAATGATGCTGGGCACAAATATGAGGTTATGATTGTGGTGGCTGGAGGATTGTAGTTGGGTATTGGAATGAATTAGGATGTCTGGGGTGTGATGGTCAGGGGCAGCTCTATAATGTCGCATACATACAGTTAGTTTCGGAAATATTTGAACACTGACACAAGTTTAGTTATTTCGGCTGTTTACCAAAATAAATTCAAGTTACAGTTATAAAATGAATAAGGGCAGTCTCTCAGCTTTAATATTAAGGTATTCACATTGAAATTGGAGGAAAGGTTTAGGAATTACAATTCTTTAATATGTAGCCTTTTAAAGGACTTAAAGTAATTGGACTATTAAATCAAGTTGTTTCATGGACAGGTGTGGGCTACTCCATCGTTATTTCTTTATAAATTAAGCAGGTAAAAGTTCTGGAGTTAACTTGGGGTGTGGCATTTGCATTTGGAGCTGTTGCTGTGAACCCCCAACACTCAAACGAGCTGTCAATGCAAGTGAAACAGTCCATCCTGAGGCTGCAAAAAAGAAAAAAATCCATCAGAGACAGCACGAACATTAGGGGTGGCTAACAATAGTTTGATAAATTCTGAGGAAAAAAAAACACTGGTGAGATCTGCAACACAAAAAGGCCTGGGTGTCGACGGAAGACAACAGTGGTGGATGATCGTAGGATCCTTTCCATGGTAAAGACATTACCTACAATGGCATACTTACCTGAACAACCTGAGTTTGATGGGACAGGACTGAAAAAACAGGAGTTAAAAGTTAATGTAAGGTTAAGGATAGAAGTGGTGTGCCAGTTTGGTTAAAGATTTATTAAATTATCTAATTTTCAATTTAATGGGATAATTTCTTATATTAAAGTTATTTTATTTATTATATTCTACCTACAGTGGATATAAAAAAGTCTACACCCCCCTGTTAAAATACCAGGTTTTTGTGATGTTAAAGAATGAGGCAAAGATAAATCATGTCAGAACTTTTTCCACATTTAATGTGACCTACAATTCAATTGCAAAACAAAGTGAAATCTTTGAGGGAGGGGGGGGGGCTCACAATAACCTGGTTGCATAAGTGTGCACACCCTTAAACTAATACTTTGTTGAAGCTCCTTTTGATTTTATTCCAGCAATCAGTCTTTTTGTGTAGGAGTCTATTAGCATGGCACATCTTGACGTGGCAATATTTGCCCAGTCTTCACTCTCCAAATCTGTCAGATAGCAAGGACATCTCCTGTGCACAGCCCTCTTCAGATCACCCCACAGATGTTCAATTGGATTCAGGTCTGGGCTCTTGGTGGGCCATTCCAAAATGTTAATCTTCTTCTGATGAAGCCATGCTTTTGTGGATTTGGATGTGTGCTTTGGGTGGTTGTGCTGAAAGGTGAACTTCATCTTTAGCTTCCTAACATACGCCTGAAGGTTCTGAGCCAAAATTGCCTGGCATTTGGAACTGTTCATAATTCCCTCCACCCTGACTAAGGCCCCAGTTCCAGCTGAGGAAAAACAGCCCTAAAGCACGATGCTGCCACCACCATGCTTCGCTGTGGGTATGATGTTCTTTGGGTGATTACAGTGTTGTTTTTGCGTCAAACATACCTTTTGGAATTATGAGACTTGATGTTTGTTTTTGTAAACTTTAGCCGGGCTTGGATGCTTTTCTTTGTAAGCAAAGGCTTCTGTCTTGCCACCCTACCCCATAGCCCATTCATATGAAGAATACGAAAGATTGTTGTCATATGTAGCACACAGCCTCCCTGACCAGTTTTCATCTCGTGTTTTCATCAATTTTGGAGGGACTTGGTAATGTCTCTGTTGTGCCATATTGTCTCCACTTGATGATGACTGTCTTCACTGTGTTCCATGGTATATCTAATGCTTTGGAAATTCTTTTGTACCCTTCTCCTGACTAATATCTTTCAACAGTGAGATCCCCCTGATGCTATGGAAGCTCTCTGAGGACCATGGCTTTTGCTCTGAGATGGAACTAAGCGAATGCCAGGTAAATCCTACTAGAACAGCTGAACTTTATTTGTGATTTAACAGAGTCACTTTAAATGATGGCAGGTGTGTAATGACTTCTATTTAACATGAGTTTGAATGTGATTGGTTAATTGTGAACACAGCCACAGCCCCAGTTATAAGAGGGTGTGCACACTTATGCAACGAGGTCATTGCCTGAAAACTAATGGGCCAAAAATGAAACGAAAAATTTTGCCTGAACCATTTTTGGCCCATTTGCACATGTCTGCTGAGATTGCATATATTTTGAAATTGCAATGTTATAGAGGCTAGGGAAGATGTCGCTGTTAAAATTTAATTTAATTAGATGTGCAATGTTTTCGACCATCAAAGGGGTGTTTTTTGATGATCGGACAATTTGGTTGTTATGGTGAAAAGTTTGCACCAGAACAGCTCATTATAAATGGACCCCGGCAAAAATCAAATACAAAGTAGCTCCCTGTAACATGGCTATTTCCAGAATATTTTCCCCATCTATATTGAATGTTCCAGTATACTGTTGCGTTCTGCATTAGACACCCTACAGTCTTTATAACTCACTCTAAACCTTTCATTTAAAATGTTCTAAAGAAAAATTACTCCCAATCAATGTAGATTGGTAAGATTAAAATCGTTAAGTAAAAAATGGTTCCTCTACTACATATCTTAAGTGGCAGAATTAAATTTTAATTGAACAGGGAACAAAACTGTAACTAAAATGCAAAGCGTGTATATCACATATACCGACCATTATTGCTCGAATAAAATTTCTAGTAAAACCTCTTTTTTTCTAGAGTGCCCAAGAGTGAAACTTGTCATTTACCTACTCATTCTGCTACCCAGAGTATAGTAATGTTATGATATTGTCTCTGTATAAAATTTCAGACTGATGCTTTCATTGTCTTTAATCAGATAATGGGAAGATGAGTGGTGGTATTTCAAATATTTACTGCAATGGAATCAAGCAAAATGTGAATTTATGCTTCAAGAATTGCTATCTAAAGAGCAATAAAGGCTGGAATTAATGTTTCTAAACTATGTGCTTTATTATCGAAGGGTAGGTCACCGTATAATACTGTCATGGTAAAATACTAATAGGTTCTTAGTCTGTTTTAGCATTCAGATCATGACTGTGAATAAAAACCTATAGTTGGTTAGTTCTATGTATATGGCAGCAGGATATTGAGTCTCTAGTGGTCTTAACTAGTGTAGATATAAAAATACATAGTGTTAATCACTGGGCTTTTTTGTGTGCGCCATGGTACAGCATACCACCACCTCTCTGGTTCCTTCCAAGGGCGGACTGAACGGTCCACCACCGGCAGGACCGGTTGGGGATATCATGGATCTCCCTCCAACCAGCCAAAAATGAAGGTAGCGCAAGGTCGGTTCCTACAGACCTCTGACTCAGCGCGCCTGCTATTGGTGGTGACCACAGGGATATGGCGCCCAGCATTGAAGCTGCATACATTATTAAATATAATAATACTTAATAATGTATATAAACTTTAATACATATTTTGTGTTTAAATTATATATACTTTCCCAATTTACATATAGTTTTTTTTTGAGGTCACCATACCCACATGTAGTGGGTGAATAATATCTAAATTGTGTGTTACAACTACACATTATTTATTTATTTAATGCATCATTTTCCCCCATCTCCTACCCCGTTAACTTTGATCTGCACAATCAGTTTTCCATCAAGCCTTTGTTCGTCTTATTAGGAAAAGGGAGGCATCCAGCCTGACAAGCCGCCCATAATTTCAGACGTTATTTCTTGTATTCATTTCTTTAGGACAATGGTGATATATCTTTAACAGTATGTTCGTCCTTAATGGTTTCATTCCGAATCTTCAATGCAAAGGAGAGCCTTTTAACTTACAGATGCCATAAAACTGCATTCTGTTTTCTTGTAACCTAAAGTGCTCGAAAGAAATCCCATTTCCCTTATGAAGAATGTCTCCTTCTTCAGTATTATCAATCAGAGCAAGAATACAGTCTCTGGAGCTCTGCAGCAATACTGCGCGGACGCTCGGGATATATTTGTATATATTAAATATATATGTATATAAATATTTTTAGCATGGACAACAAGGGATGAAATAATTTACGTAACTTAAATCTGGTTCTGTAACATTTTATACTTCCATTTCCTTTGTTTCCTCCTACAATACATACATCTACGATACATATATCCGCGCATAAAAGTAACATAAAGTAATTTCAACAATGCGAGTTTAAAAGGAGAATTTAAAAAAGGTATCTGAATGAAAGCAGGGGCAACTATTGTATCTCAACAGCGGCAGATAATACTATATTTTTTTTTTCCCCCTCCCGTCTCTAAGAAAGTTAAGGGTTTGATCAAAAACCTAATTGCTTTCACAGCGCCCTCCCGGTGAAGTTTGAAATCAGTTTATGAGGCCTTGAGTGCTGTTCTTGTCATTTATCCATCAGCACTCAGTCCATTTAATCTATGCCTCTCTGCTGTACAGACCACAGCCCCTGTTGTGAATGATCGGGCCGGCTGAGTGCTCCCAGCTTCTGCTGTCACATCACATTTGCATAAAAGAGGACGGATAACCAAATTTGAGCACACAAATGAAAACGCTAAGCGCAGAGCCTGTCACCGTTGTTGTTCAACTAATTGTGAAAAATTCGATTTGCTGGCTTTTCGCTGTTTATCACATAGACCCCCTTTTCGAATTTGCCTTGGTCTGTGCTTCTGAACATCAGGCTTTTAAACTCTATGCAGTAGCATCCCACCCTTGGGATTACTTACCTCACCTACCAGCTTTTAATGTGGGCTCATCTACTTGACTAAATTAGGCCACCGTGGCAAACAAACACATAATTAAAACCTGGAAAAAAAACTACGAGTACACACGCACATTCTAAATTGATTTTGCTGTTCTCACTCATGGGCTCATATTTTACAATTTGATCATGTAACACACACGTACTGTCTATAAGACTTATGTGTCGCCCTGTAAAACAGTGATTTCTAGAACCTTCTACCGTGAACAGGCTTAGCTTTTAAATCAAATTAGTTCTCTCCGACCAAATTCAACCTGCGACAGAATGGAGCTGTAATGAGGTGTGTATATCAGTTAGGTTTTGTTTTTTGCGTGTGACGGTTTTAAAAAGCACGCCAAATCGCCGAGCTTTTTAAATATTTATGCTTTTTAATTTAAAATGAAGGTAGAATGATTTTATTTGCTTTGATGATATGCAGATTATTGTTAATTGACCCTTAAACATGTTGATAATGGATTTTTAGTTTTGTATTGCGCAATATGGCAATGTTAAATTGAAAAGACAGGGAAATTGGTTTTAATCTGTGATACTGTACGGCTTTGAATCAAGAAACAAACCTAACTTTTTAGTTAGTCTATGGTTCAGCCATATTACAACTACAAATATGTGAAGTCAAAGAAAGATGCAATAAGATATTCTGCATAATATTAGTTTTAACCCTAGAAGTGGCACATGCCCAGATAACCTAGGACTCTGGATTAGACAGGGTCAATTAAGAAAATTAACAGTAGGAAATTGGAATACAACGGATTCAGTCCTAAGAGAATATATTAATATCTGTATTAAAAAAAAAACTGCTGTCTGAGCTTTCTGCAGACACTATATTGCCTTTTTACTAATGAATCCCTGCAATGAGCTCAGGTCTTGTAAACTGGTAACTCAATATACTGGAACACAATTGGTTTTATTCACTAAAGGGAGAGTTAACAAGAGAGTTTTCAGGGGACTTATGTTTCAGTTCCTCAACTTCATTTTACATTGTGAAGCGCCAACCCCAGTGAGCTTCCATTGCTGGATGAGCTTGGGTGGCCCTGTATAATGTGTAGCTAAATCAGTGCATTTTTTTCAGCCTCTTTACACATTTATTGTGCATTATACAGGGCCAGCTCTTGCGGGCTCTTTATAAAACCACAACTCTCCTGACAACCTCCCCTTTAGTGAATAAACCCAAGTGTGGCATTCACAGTGATATGATGTTCCTTGACCATCAAGTCTGTAGGAATAGGAACCAAAGTTCCTACCTCAGTTCATAATGCTCCCCTTCTGACAAGCTAGACAGAGCCAGACATTGGACTCCAACCCATGGTCCAGCTGTAATTATGATGAGTACTGCTTATATGGAGTAAAGAATCTCTAGGGCTCCCAGAAGAAAAAAAAACCCTAAGCATAATACATTATTGTCTTTAAAAGTCTTTTTACACATGGGATTTAAAATTGTTTGAGGCTTCATGTAAAAGTCATCTTGAATTATTCACACTAAGTAGAAGTGAGAGCCAAGAATGTGATCCCATGTTTACTAAGTAGCAAGTGCATTGTAACTGGCTTCAGGCTGAAGATATAAAGAAATCCAGTTATTGCATCTTCTGTAACTTTTCAAATATTTGTATACATTTGTATACTCCATCCTTTGTTATTATTTTACCTTTTCAACATTAAAGAAAACTGTTTATGAATTACCTTACATTATAATGTAACTAACATGAGATTTACTAAGATTTTACATGTTTTCTTGTTTCTGCTGTTATTAATATTATTAGAAGTATTAGTAAAATCCCAATTTAAAAGATTTAGGAAATCTTAGGTACTTTAGGTTATCCTGGATATTAATATGGAATTGCCCCCCTACTTCTAGGAAGGCTTTATACAAGATTTTGGACTATGCCTGTGAGAATGTGTGCCCATTCAGCCAGAAGAGCATTTGTGAGGTCAGGCACTGATGTTGGACTAGAAGACCTGGCTAGCAATCGGTGTTCCAATTAATCCCTATGTGTTCAACAGGGTTAATGTCATGGCTTTACATAGGTAACTCCAGTTCCTCCACACCAAACTCATTAAACTCTGTCTTTATGAACATTGCTTTGTGTAAAAAGGCATAGTCATGCTAGAACAGGAAAAAGCCTCCCACAAACCCTGAAAAAATAGCTCCATACCATCATCCCTCCTACACAAAACTTTACAGTCGGCACTATGTATTCCAGTAGGTAGCATCATCCTCCATGGATTCATCACTCTAAAGAACACATTTCCACTGGTCCAGTGGTGTTGTGCTTTACAGCACTTCAGCTGACACTTGACATTGCACATCTTTGGCTTGTGTGCAGCTGCTTGGCCATGGAAACCCATTTCATGAATCTCCTGACACACAGTGCTTTTTACTAAAGCAGTGCTCTGGGGCAGTTTAGAACTGTGTAGAGAGTGATACACTCTCTGCTTCTTGGGTTCTCCAGGGCAACACCTGAATCCTCCGGGTCGTGAGGTCTTGACACGTCCCACTCCCCACAAATTTCCCCGCAACATCAGTGGGAACACACGCTGACATCAATGGGCAGTCCTGGCCACGTCCTGCAAGGGTAGGCTCCGGGTAGCCAGAGCCCAGAAGTTCCCATGCAGCCCAGCTCTGTGAGTGAATGTAGTCTGCACTGCTTGGCTGAGCTGTTGTTACTCCTAGACACTTCCACTTCAAAATAATAGCACTTACAATCGACCAGGGCAGATCTAGCAGGGTAGACATTTCTGACTGACTTGTGGCAAAGGTGGAATCCCATGACAGTGCTACATTTAAAGTCACTGATCTCTTTAGTACAACCAATGGCATAACTACAGGGGTCTCCAATTATGGGAGAGGATGTCACCGCAAGCACCGACATATTGCCCTGAGTTCAAGCGAGGGCAAAATGACAGTGCTTTTGGTGATGTTCCCTCTCCCCATCGAAGTATAGGGGAGAAGTCTTCACTACAAGCGCCGCCATTTTGGCAGAAGTTTCCACGAGGTTATGTCTGCAAAGATGCGGACGAAGAAAGATGATAGCAAATTGGAGATAGAGAGATTGCAGCATCTGGTGGTCACTCTAACAGGTTTTGGGATCTCTGGCTACAATTTGGTACCTGCCTTCCTCATTCAGAGCCGTTGCATTATATGAGTTGCAGCCTTTGGTTGTGACTTTGTCATTGGCCCCTGACCTGTTACGTTTAGCAGCATCCTGTCCGTATGCTGCCGTGTGCCCTGTCTGAGGGCTGTCCTGCCGTATATTATATTAATGGGAGATATATTGCATCAATTGGACCTTATAAAAGGCACCTGCACTTTATTATGTTAGCGAGTGGTGAACAAGTTAATCCACTTGTATGTTTAAGGTTTGAGGGTTGTCTGTTATACAGCCTTGAGGAAGTCCAAGAGGATGAAATGCGTTGGCTTTTTAAAACTTTCTAAAAAACACTTTCTACGAGACACTGTAGTCTGTGGGTGGTGGTGTAGATTTTTTTTGTCAAAATGTATGTACGAAATATACTGATATCATTCATCAGAAATCAAGAGAGGGAGCCTTATGGGCCACTACAAAATGTGATGGTTAGTTTGTGATCTGTCATTTTACTTGATTGACTTTTGCTTATATTAAAACCTGTGTAATTCAGGTAGGTAAGTAGTGAGGTTAGCGATGAGGTTATCAATTCAAAAAAACAAACTAGAGGTTAGTAAGTACAATATAACAGGTATGAGAAGGATATATTTTTAGATACATGATAATTACTTCCCTCCATCATACAAAACATATAATTGTCCAATTGGTCAGCCACTGCTGCTTCCATACCTCAGTTAAGCTGTAGGTGTACCCTTTAACCCCCTCAGAAGACAAATATTTTAGAACCTTGGGCTTCCAATTTTATGTCCCACATTTTAGTGCTCCGACTTACAGGCACATTGGTTCCATTATGCAAATGGTGCATCATTATTGAGCACTTTAATAACTGCCATAATGCTTGGAATATTTTTTTTCCATGGTCAAGAACATGGTCGTTACTCAGAAATACAACTTAAATTGTCTTATATGGCAGTGACACTTTAATAGTTTTTCTCCATCCACTTGAGACATCCTTTATTGGTTTAATTAACTTAAATGTCCTTATTATTAGTCACTAATATAGAGTAAAACTAAATATAGATCTTTTTTTGTGCGCAAGTGAATAGGAGGAAAGATACCAATTAACCCATTTTTCTTATACTTTCTCTTCCCAGACACCTTCGCTGCAGTTGACATATTATTTTAATTTATCCCTCTATTTTGATTCCAGCAGACGGAGGTTAGCAAGTGTAATAATGCTTTCAAGTTTCTTTATCGTGTAAGACACATAATTTTAGGCATTTAATAAGGTAGATTTATTCTAGGTAGTTTGGTTTGCACGTTCACTCAAATGGGCCTCCCCAAAGACAACATTAAAAATGTGATTAGTTAGCTGCCATCAATAACGCAAAATAAGAAAACACTCTCTGAAGGGACAGCTTTGTGGAGGACACGGCACAGTGTGTAGTAAAAATATATGGCCTAATAAGTTTACATTTGCAGGCTCATTTGTTAAAACTCTTGAATTTCTAATTTGTGTCGGTAAGATAAATGAACGAAGCCTGGGTATAGTGTGAGATTAATACTGATGGATGGAGACACTGTGTTTTTGCTAGCCTCTAACTTCCGCACAACACAGTAGGCTGTTTATGTTAAAAACCAAATGTAAGTAAAAAGGAGGACATTATTTACTTTGGTCAAGGCCAATTACCAGCTATATTGCTCTTTTAAACTATACACATCAGATGTAAATCAAGCCAATCTAATTATTGTTTAATGCTTTTTAGCAATCAGCTCTTAGAAAGTGTAATTGGATGCTAAAAAGAATGCCTATCAAACAGTACGTATTAAACAATAGTCAAATTTAAAGTGATGACAGTATATTTGTTCTTCCGTGGGTGGCAACATTGATACAAAGATGTTTTCTATACCGCATCCATAGAATTTTACTTCTAAATAAATTAAAATAAAAAACAGATCATTCTTTGCTTCTTTTTTAATGCCAAATATACATACTTTATCTTTTAATCTGTTTTAAAGCACATAGAAAATGATATCTTATTCTAGATAGTGTTCAGGAAATATTCCCTTCCACTCAAAGGGTTAATCTTAAAATGGTATTTCTCTGTACAAAAAGAGCAGTACAATCAACAAATATAATACATTGTAGAAAAGCATTTTGAAAGAGCTATTTTGATATAATTGTGTTGCATTATTGATAGCTAATTGAGTGAGGAATTTAGAAGAACACTTTGTGTGATTCATTGTATCAACATATTGTGTGCTATTTTAATATACAAACTGGGTTTTGAACTTATTGGAGATAAGAGGTTGTCCATTCCATTCATATTCTATGAGACCCATAGAATATCTCACCAAAATGTTCTATTTCAACTGCATTGCTAAATTTAACATTTGTATAACTAGGTACAGCATTAAAAACATGATTTCCATTACTGTTGAACCCCAAACCCATACCAGTATAATTTTGTCTCAGTCATCCCTTTTGCCAGAAACACTGGTGTGAAACAAAAGGAAGCACTAATAATTTTTTGACATTCATTAAATGAAATAATGTTTCAATCTAGAGAGTGCAATTAAAGTTTTGTCGAAGTAGAACAGCACCTTGAAACTGACCTAGAATTAGGATGTGAATAGAATGATGTGGAAGTGGTGGCCACTGGACATTAAGAATCATCATTGTATTCTGCAAGGGAAATATCACAGAAGGAGTTTATTTCAAGAAAGAAAGAAAGAAAAACAGTATGACCCTATATTATTAGGAAGCACCCTATACAAAATATAATCGAATTAGAACATTGTTAAAATTTCCTTTTGAACATTATAAAGCCTGCAAGATTGGGTCTTGTTCCTGTATATTCTATTCTATACGTCAAGTTCTTAACTAAAGCAAGTTTCATTTGGGGGTTTGTTAACCTTTGAATTTGCATACAACACCATGGATTGTTTTTAACCAAAATCTATAATAATGATGTTCAATAAGAAAATGTATGACAAAAAAAAAGTATCTATGAAAAAGAGTCTTCTTTAAAGAAGTGCCCATAAAGGCATTCATGAATTTGAATGAACTGTTGTCTTAAATAATACATTTCTCAAATAATGTTCCCTATACTGCTGAGGGAATCAAAGGTGAAAATCACAATTTGATTCTAAAAACATGTAAGAAAAGTAAAAGAGCATTTAAAACAACCTAACTCTGATTTCTAAAAGCTCCGATTACACGTCTACAAGCCACTGGCAATAGGTTCCCTTTTATTGGAAGTCATATACATACATACATACATACATACATACAGTATATGTGTGTATTTGTTCAGTTAAACTGAATGCTTTAGTTTTTAAAGTTGCTGTACAACTAATGTATTGGATATAGAGTTTAAGGAGTCCCCGGCTAGGAGAACAGCTTTGATCCAGTACCCCACTGGCAGAGTTTATTTTCATATTTAGCCTCATCATAGGAAAGCTAAGGGTTTGTCAATCACCCCTCTCCTTCTGCCTGCGAGAGAGATCCCCTCACAGTTGCGTCTGTCAAAGCACACTTCCTGCGTCTTACGGTTTTATAGAAAGCATGTTTTCCTTGAACCGTGCGAGAAGTCGTGATGGTTTTTTCACATTGGAAGTGCCATGTGAAGCTTTCTGCTTTGCAACCTCCTACCTTCATCACTCTCTAAATTTTTTATTCCAACTTCAGCCTTTTCAGGAGACTTTCATATTCCACAGAGACCATTATTAATTTAACCCTGTACGACATAGCTGTCCACTCTTCTTTAACCATTTCTATTGCTTCTTGTCTGTAGGAAAAACACTATTAGTAAAGATAAAATGATTTAAAATAAAATTTATATTAGCAACGCTGGTGTTCATTGTCTGTACAAATTATATCCTAAATCAATTATTGCATTGAGACGATCCAGCATTAATACTTTATTGTGTTTCCTTTCTTTTGTTCCTTTGCCGCCATTACTCTTATTTGAAGAATCATGGCTGTCTTTGCCTTATTCTTCCCAAAGGGATTAACAGTGTACACAAGACATGTACAGTTTATGAGTTCCTTTTATTTCAGGGTATATCCATATGCTTGCTATTTCTGTATTACATAAATGAACCAAAAATCAACAATGCTAAAATATTAGTTTCTCAAATAGTTTATGTATACATTAGAAAGGCTGTGAGTTCAATTTATATTCTTATTTCAAAAAGTAAGCAGCCTTCCCTATAATCAGTATTCACTACTTTTGACTGTATAATGTAGTTCCCGGTGTAAAGAGATTATGTAGGAGAGGTTATTATACAATATATAGACAAAAGTATTGGGACTCCTGACCATTACACCAACGGGGACTTTTATTGACATCACATTCTAAATACACAGACATCAATATGTCAGCTGGTCAACCCTTTGTTGCTATAATAGGTATGTCCCCTTCAGCATACCAAGACATTTTGGGCAATGCTATGCTTCCAACTTTGTGGGAAAAGTTTGGGGAAGGCCCTTTTCTATTCCAGTATGACTGTGCCCCAGTGCACAAAGCAAGGTCCATAAAGACATGGTTGGAGTTTGGTGTGGAAGAACTTGACTGCCCCACACAGAGCTCACCTCAATTGCATTAAGGACCTTTGGGATGAATGAGAACGGAGATTGCGAGCCAGGCCATGCTCTACTGGATGAATAAAAAAAAAACACTCCCAAATCTCTTGGAAAGCCTGCCTAGAAGAGTGGAAGCTCTTATAGCTGCAAAATGGGGAATAACTACATTTTAATGTCTTTGAATTTAAAATGTAATGTCATAAACGTCTCTATTGGTGTAATGGTGGGGTGTCTCAATACTTTTGTCCGTATAGTGTTCATCTGTTCTGTTCACTTGATGTACTCCTCTGCTTGTACGTGTCTGTGAATGCATGAACAAAATGGTATGAATTTATGATAACTGGAGAGTGGATTGTGACAAATACCTGCCACATCTTTCAGAAATATTTATATTATATATATATATATATATATATATATATATATATATATATATATATATATATATAATATGGCCATAAATTGCTTCACTATGTCAAACTACCTCAATTTTGGAGTGTCCCATCTATATACCTATATGCTACATTTTTTTCCTTTGCTAAATATAAAAAATAATAATAAAAACATATAGAAATCTAGTGAATATTTTAAGCATTTATACCGTGTAAATGTCGATTGTAAGTAATGACTACATGTATTCATCTTTGTTTATTCTCCCTCACTGGAAGATCAGTACCTATTATTTGAGTAGTTTATCATGGCGACACTCACCCATGAACTACACAGCTAGTTAACTCATTAATCACCAATGACAAACCTGATCATTCCAGTATCTGTTTAATTATATTGGTTTAGAACAGCTTCCCCGAGAAGTTAACTTAATGTATCTTTTTTTTTTTTTTTTTTTTTTTTCAGTAGGACCTAATTTTAAAATTGACTGCACATTAACTTAAATCTTTTAACTTTAAAATTAATGATCCAAATGTCGATCTCCTTTAGAGAGAGAGAGAGAATAAATGTACTGAATTCCATACAGTTCATACACTCTTTTAGGACTGTAGAACGATTGTCTCATACCCACCAAACAGTTTGAGCTCCTAGAAAATGGTGTGGCTACTAAACAGACAGGCTCTGGAAACAGGTTCTGGAAATCAGACTCTCCAGTTTGGAGATATTAACCCCTTCTTTACTGAAGATGTCTTGTGCCCAAAATACCTTTTCAGCATTCAGCATTAGTAATTTTTCATGTACCCACATTATAAATTGTTTTTTCAAGGACAGACAGAGCTTCCTTTTGATACCTTTGTTGGATGTATAGCCCAAAACTTAGTATGAATGATACATTAAAATAATGATAATATTTGGGGATTTTTGTTTTCTAATATTTTACTATGATAATGGTCCTCAAACCAGTTCAGTTGAAAATACAAATAAATATATTAATGTAAGTCTCTTGAATTTGAAAAAAAACAAAAATGCATAGCTTTTTGTTAATGTTTTTTGGAAGTTACGGGCCACAAAATAGAACATGCACATTTTCAAACTTTATTTACATGATATGTTCATTTCACTGCACAACAACACACAGAAAATGGCATGGCAAATAAAGGGTTAAATTATTATTGTTGTTATTGTTTTATATAGTGCCATCATATTGTGCAAAGGGTACATAATAATACAATATTTTTGAAAACTCCTATTCGTAATAAAATAAATTGGTATGAGTGCCCTTTAAAGAGGTTTATTTCCCCACAGTAAACAGTGGACATTTCCTCATCACTTCTTGAGGAGACTAGCAGCATTAACACATCATTTTATTATATACACAAAGTGTCTGACACTATTAACATTTCAATGAATTGTAAATGACCTATAATTAAAAACAACCTTTTAACACTCACAATTTGCCTGATAAAAATTAGTGATGAAAACAAATGCCTAGACTAAGTTAATTAAATAATACTTAACGTTTGCAACATCAATTTCAACTGTAATCATCCTCGTTTATGGTAACACATGTCATAAAATTAGTAGTCTATTTATAAAGAGTTGAAAGTAATGGTGTAATATATGTAGATTTTATTGAGAAACCTTGATTTGACCCAATAATATTTAAGAGAAAAATAACATATTGAAAATGCAGATACTATTAAATAGCATCAAATGAATGAATACAAATTTATTGTTTCAGTGAAAAACAAAAACCTCAATTTTTTATCACTGTAGGTGAAATCACAAAATAAAGTTGGCAAGCATGGACATTTTTTATTACCTTATAAAGCTAGAATATGCCTCTCATTGCCATGAAAAATGAAAAAATACTAGAAAAAAGTAACAATCGTAATGATTTTTAACAGCGTTCACCTATATATCATATGAGTAATGGCAGTAAGGGTTAACATAAATTAAGGTTTAACACCAAATCCAGGAACATATCCAAATATTGATATAGCACATATGTAAACATGGCAAGTTTCTGTAAAAACAGGTTAAAAAAAAAATACATTATACATGGAACAGGCATAGGGAACTGACCTAATTATTGACTTTTGCTGGCCAGGTCAAATGGAAAGTAAAAAAAAATCTAGTGGGTAGAGATTAGATTGGACAATTGTACTAATGAGGCCACAATGCGAGACCACATTGCTCTTTCAGATGTTCTGCCAAATATCCATCCATACTTCTGGATACTTCCAGGTAACTATTCTGACCAATACAATTCCTTTTGTGAATTATTCTAGAATTGAAGACCACCTCCAATTAGTATTTATCCCCAGTTCTGTACAGTCCATGTATTACACTGCATTTTCACATTACAGTACGCATAATCATCGCTATGCTCCAAGTGTTGGTAAACAGTCTCTTTATAAATTGTCTTTACATATTAACACGTAGCCATTACTATTGGAGCTGTAGAGTAGAGCCCTGCGCGGGACTGTTTTTTTAATCCCGCTCCCGCTGATTTTTTGACCAATCCCGATCCCGCAATGTGGGTGTTCCACTCCCGCCCCCTCCCGCCACATTTGTGGCCAATCCCGCCCGCTCCCGCCACATTTGTGGCCAATCAAGCCCACCTCCTTACCTGAACTGTAGATTTCCCGCGCAGTCCCGCAAGGCTGGCCTCGAGTTGCTCCCTCATAGCATCTCTTCTTTTGCTCTGCCCAGGAACAAGGCGGAGTCACGGGAAGTGACGTCACATCACGTGACTCTGTTTTGTTCCTGGGCCGAGCAAGAGAGGAGACACTGTAAGGGAGCAGCGAGAAGGCAGCCTTGCGGGATTACCGGGACCCACAGGTACAGTGCCTGACCGCCCGCTCCCGCCAGCAGCACCAGCAAGACCGCCTGCGTACGCAACTTTCTTGGTGGGACTCGCGGGACCCGCCTCCCAATGCAGTCCTCTACTGTAGAGTCTTTGGCCATGACAGTGAGAAGAGAAAAAGCAGGCTACATTTTACTGAAGATCTTAATAAGGAGAACGGATTTACGTGACGTGAATTATTCCCTGGCTCATCCAGAAACACACATTTTTAATAAATTAATTATGGGAGCAAAGTTAATTGTTGTGCTGAAGGATAATTGAGAAAATTCTATTGCCTCATGTTAATTTTCCTTTAAGTACATTAGGGAGGGGAAAAAAGGCATGAGTTCTAGCTGGGCATATTTTTTGTTATCAAGCAAAATAACATTAGACGTCTGATTAAATCATAGATCTCATAAATCTAAACCCACTGCTGTTTATGAACCAACTTTATAATGATGATGATGGTTATCAGGATCCATACCAATGCAACTGACAGTTTTCTTTATGTGGGAACCAAACTTTGGATCACTTTACTACTAGCGACTGATTGCTCACGCTTGAGGTTTGCTAATGATTGGACCCGTCACCTTAGTCACCTTAAATGCTCAATAAACTGATTATATATATATATATATATATATATATATATATATATACCACAGGAGTGAATTTGCCTTATCATCCCCATCCTTTTAAGTAATTCCTCCCCTTTGATGGAGAGATTGGTTATGTAATTGATTATAAGCTTAAGGTAAAGATAAATGAGAAAATGTATTGTTATGTTAGTTGTAACATTAATTATTTTCATTGTACAAATACATTTTTTTCCTTTGTCTAAGTGAAATATAATTGGTGTATACTTTCACTGATGGTATTATTATACATATGCTGCTGCATTTATTGTTTCATGATATGTTCAAAGCAAATTAAAGATTTAAAAAGCACATATGTGAGAATGGCAAGTTTCTGAGAAAAGTAATACGATCATTTATACTATATATGTTATGCTAGAAAAGGTATTTAAATTTCATAGCAACATTCCCGCAAGACTTCAGCTTACAAAAACAACAAATTTCTCTTTCCTCGTTGATATAAAAGTGTTAAACTATATGATTAATACTAGAATATGTTATACTATGTAACATCTTTTTCCAATGTAAGTATTTGTAGAGCTATTACACTAAACTTTGAATGGAGATTCTGCAGTTTCTTGAGTTTGAGCTTGAGTTATCATTCAGTAATACAGATTTAACCCCTTAAGGACAATGGGCGGTCCCTAAACCCATTGAAAACCATGCATTTTAAGCCTGTACATGTATGGGCTTTTTCATTAAGGGGTTAATAAAGATTTACTGAAAGCAAACAACAACCATTCAGTCCGTCTTGTTTGCCCATTTCTTCTGATGTAAAGACTCAGAACTTAATCACTCCTTGGCCTTGTCTTAAATTCAGAATAGCTTTACTCTTATACCATACATATTTACCCAGGCTGCTTGAGCTTTTTTATTTAGTTGATAAACGAGTGATGAAGTCCGCTTTTGAACTCCTGGATCAAGGGCCTCTTCATATCCAGACATTAAAGTCTTGATTGCAGTGACATCGGCCAGAAGGTTGTGGGAGCTTCAAGCTCTCTAATAGGCATCCCTTTCTGGACTTTATGCCCAAGGTTGATTCCCACATATACCAGGGAATACATTTACCTACACTTTATCCTAGACTTCCTTCTCACTAAGAAAGCTTATTTCTCTGGACTTTCGCAGATGTTAACTAATCTATCTACAAAGACTAAATGCTTGGAGGACAGGCCCCTTCAGATCTCTAGGCTACTTGAGAAGCTCTTATTGTCACTGCTGCCGAGGATGACAAGGGAAATGGAGGCTAAAACTTACCGGGAGTCCCTTTTCCTGCTTATCTCTTTATAGCATTTTCCCTGTCCTACCTGGCTGGAGTATCTCACCTATGACTGCTGGTAAGGAATGGGCACATATAAATAGCTAATATTATTGTTATTACTTATTGTTTTATGTAGCGCCATCATCTTCTCTGGGAACTTGTGGACACGGCATGGCCTGCTCACTGATGTCAGTGGGTGGTCCCGCTGATGTTGTTGGAAAGAATTGGGTTTGGAGTGGGACGTGTCAGGACCCCGCTCCCATGACCCTGAGGATTGGGGTGTTGACTTCTCCGGGCGAAACTGGGACAGTTCCCAGGTATGGCCATCATATTTCACAGTGCTGTACAATGGGTAAAGAGGACATAACAGGTAATATATAACTTAACAATTATACTTACAGAAACAACAGCTGGAGATGTGCCTGCTTAAATGAGCTAACAATCTAGGGGGTGTTAGGTTGTATTATACAAGAGGTAAATATGCCACCATTAGAGATCAGCCACACTAGTATAAGTATTGCAAGAAACGTACTAGGAAAGGTGAGCTAAAGGAATATTGGCAGAAGGACATTAATATGTAAGTTTGTTGGATGAAAAGAAGGTTTACTGAATTACACTACTGGTCCTTTTAAGCCCTCCTAATTAGGCCAGGTAACACAATAACATATATTAATAATTATAACTAGATAAATACTAGAACTTTGGTTGCGTGAGGACATAGAAGGACTTACATGAACAGAACCTTCACCCAACCTCCTAATAGAAAAAAATCACAAAATGAATACAGTTTTGTTTTTATTTCTAAAATCTATTTCTTTCAGTATGAGTTAAGGGTTGGTCCTACACAAGATTGCACCCAAGGCAGGAATACACTTTGGTGCCCCACCCTCGTTTATTCCCCCATTTTAGATGACATTATATTCTTACACAATTATTTTATTTTTACCCATTTTCCTTTATAAAATGTTTGTTTAACTTGGAAGATTAGCAAAACATTACTGTGACTTTTAGGACCATGGGGTCAGACAGGATAATTTACTCCTAGGAAAGGTCTGCAACCACTTTTGATTCAACTCACTTGAGAATATATGTGTAAGTATGCGTTAGCATGAGTGTGTAAGTGTGTGTTTGTGTTAGTGTACGTATGTGTGCACCTTGTGTGGGTAAGTTTGTACAAGTGTATATAAATATGTGGACAAGGGGCTGATGGGGGGCACTGCCCCCCCCGGGCCAGAAGGTGCCACCCCGCCTTTTCAATATAATGGCATTCTTTCTTAATATAACAATGCTCATGGTAGCTCCATGATATGATATATATGATTATATCTATACGTTGATGAGGTGATAAGTCCAGGGTTATAACAATTAAATATATTATGTATTCGGTTTTTTTTTGTTTCATTTTTTTCTCTCAAAATAGTTCAGTTTTTCAGCAGGGTTCATATACCTAAATTGTCCAGAATATTATGACATCAACACCATGTTTAATTATAATACGTATTATACAATAATCCAGTCTAAATTCAGAATGGTCTGTGAGCTAGCTAAATTATGGTAATAAAACAATTGCTTATGTAGGCGCTTTATTGTCCACATTCTAATTATGTGCCCTCAATCTCATAATAGCTATACACTTTCATTTTATGTTGGATGTTTACATCAAAACAAAGAATACATATCTTTATTTCATTGACCACAAAGCAAGATAGAAGATGTTTAATAATTACTGTGCGTGAAGGCTATAGTGGTTTAACAAACTCAGACATAACTTTGTAAAGAAACCATCTATATTAAATTATCATATGCATTTTTACATTTGAAGCTTTAACTTTGTTTGCTCTATACTAATAGTTATAGCTCAATGTTATGCGCTTTCTGACTTGACTAATGTGCAGAAATCTTATACTGTGGTAAAATTGTTAAGTATGCAGTTTAAAAGCACTAATACAATAGGTAATGAATCTTTGACATTTATTGTACATGGTAATTCCATACCTCTATAAATGGCAAGTTGCAATGTGACCAAACAAAATTAGAACCATAAATCAGATTAGCCTTTTGCTTTTTCCCCTTACAAACCAACTAGTTCAATAAATCACTCCATGTGACTCACGCATTATTCTTCATGCAATTGTTATGTCTACATCAGCACAACAGTATACTGTAAAATGGGATCTGATGTATGCAAAGTGAATCAATGAGAACACAATGGGAAAATGCATCATTACTTGGAATGCTGTAGTGCGGTTGGGATTCCTCTTGTGTGTTGAAAGAAATGTAGAATTTGTCATTGGTTTGTTAAGAAGAAGATAATCTTAGGAAGATGTCTTTTTGTCAACAGTATCTCTGAATTTATTCCATCCTGAAAATATTTATCATAGAAAATAGCACATGGGATTCCTAATATATACCAGGTTTTATTTAACAAAACATGGAACATTCAGGAACACATGTGCTCTACATTTATAGTCACATATGGCAGTTAAATACTGTGACATAGAGGCACAGATACTGATCTATGACATTAGATAGAATCTTTTTTTTAATAATATAAAAAAAGAAAATCGAAAATTGGGAAAATGGTCCCAATTCCCCTTAAACTTTGTGAAACAACCAAATACAAACTATGAAGAGAAAAAGGCTTAAGGGGCAAGAGAAGGGGAGAGGAGGATTTAAAATCAGACCATTTTACCACATATGAAGTTCTCTGGGATAAAGTTACATTGAAACACATAATTTGGAGGTGGATGCGAGCCATAAAGTCCATCTAGTCTGCCCATTTGTCTTTATGTACATGCTAAAACATTAATCAGTACTCGGTCTCCTCTAAAATTCAGGATAGATCTCATGGATGTTTAAATTCCATCATTCTATTAGCCTCTAACACTTATTTACCAGCATCTCATGTACATCATATCTAATGGACAATCGAGTTTTATATCATCATCTCTCAAAGATTTATTACCTATTGTATCAATGATTTTATTTCAAATTTCTCCTCCTTTGAAATTAAAAGTTCCACCTGTGCCTTGCCAAAACCCTTTATATATTTTAATGTTTCTATCACACCCCCTCTCTCTCTTCTTTTCTCCAAGCTATACATATTGAGATACATTTCCTGATCATTTTTATCACACAAACCATTCGATTTTTAGTTTTGGAGTATAGAAAGCTAATTCTTTTCATAGGGTTACATGGAAAGGATTATGATTTTAAGTTGAATGGCAGGCACCATGAGTTTTTGATAGATTTATAAGGGTTCAATGGAGACCCTCTTCTTCAATCAATAGACTCAAACTTGAAGTTGGAGAGCATTTCGGTGACATCTTACTAGCGTTGTAATAGAATTTAAACAAAATATTTGTACTAGGTCACAGATATAGTTACAGCTCAGATCACTATTACTATAAATAGTTTTGTAAAATAAGTTTTTTTGTAGATTTAATATATATAAAAAGCATAAATAAGCTTTAATCATTGCACAATGTACAACAGGGTATTATCTGTTATATAGGAGACTTTGTAGCATATTATGAGTGCTGTGGATCAAAATATGTATTTGACATGTAATATTAAATGTAAATAAAATCAATCATGCGCAGGGAAGTCAAGTAAATTACTCATGAATACTCTGGTGTAAAGCCGACTTTGGAAAACACCAATAGTCACGTTTGCTTTGCTTATTGATTGACAAGGAATTTTAAAAATCAAAATTGATTTAATAAACTTAACATAGTTAAAATAAAATGAATATTTATGGATGCAAAAGGCAATAACTCAATGTAAAGGACAACTGCAGAGCTACAGCACACATTCTGTATATATCTCAATCTTTGTAGTGAAATAATAATAATAATAATAATAATAATAATAATAATAATTTGGTAAATAGTCACATAGAAATGTAACCCATTCTGTGACTCTCACCTACCGCCTCCCTTATCCGGCCCTTACCGGCCATTGGGGGTACTAACCCTTACCTGGCACAATTTTATCCCAAGTGAGGATAGTTAAATTAAAACTGGTACCTGTCCTGCACCTCATTCATGGAGCCCCTCCGTCCAGTTCTTTCCCTCCGGGGCTGTTCTTGAATTTCCTGCACAAGTTATTAACTTGAAGGTAGTAATGATTTCATAACGTGTCTCTAGAGGATTTGTCATATTTAAGACATTAACATTTTTTAAGTTATTTGAATAGTGCACTATAAGTAAATAGGGAGGGAAAAGTTTGTAAGGGAAAATAAGGGCAATGCAAGAATTAGGGCAGAAAATGCTTCTGTTTTAAGCAGGTCCCTATCACAAATGAGGAGTTAAAGGGTGAGTCCGATTCTACTCATTGCCAGAATTACATTATGTGTTGTGCACAATAATATGGTGGGCTGCAATAATAGTTCAAGTCTATCTAGTTTATCAATGTTGGGTTAAAAATATAAATAAAGATGTAATAGAATTAAATAGCCTTTGAAATGTATTAAATAGCATTTAATATCAGCATTATGAAGATGAAACACTATTCCAAGAAGAAAGAATAATGTCAATATGTGAAGCTAAAAAAAAACCCACATAAAAAATAAAGTTTTAGGTTGTTTTACAGAAATAATAAAAAAGCAGATAATATGGGCTTAGTGTTTTTATTTTAATATCTCATCTATGTTTGTGTAAATACAACTTTGAACCCAATTTCTCCAAAAAAGTGTTGGTGTTATTTTTATTCTCCTGAAAACAGAGTAGTTATATGTGTCATAAATGTACTAGTAATTTTGTTTGTTGAAACCATATAAATCAGCTGAAATAAACATACAGAAAACCAGATATCAATTGATTAGCTAATAGTGGCTTAATTTATAAGCTTGCACGTGATTTAATAATGACTTGGCAAAAGGCTGTAAATCTCTTTATTATTGACAAAACTTGATAAAAATGCA
The DNA here is from genome assembly GCF_027358695.1 of Spea bombifrons. Taxonomy (NCBI): domain Eukaryota; kingdom Metazoa; phylum Chordata; class Amphibia; order Anura; family Pelobatidae; genus Spea; species Spea bombifrons. Next base: position 101,303,729 of record NC_071088.1, read on the forward strand.
TGTTTTTTTTTCTGTGTAAAAATGTACACACTGTTAAATATTTTTGGATTGATTTCTCCACAACAGTTTGATGCAAATGAACATACTCGAGGGACATGCATAATACCGTTGTTTTTAAAACAAATACTTAACCTTATCTAAATCTAGATACCGCACTTGTAATATCGACTGTATTACAAATAAATCTTCAGATGAAAAGGTTTAGGGTAAAATCTCTTGTTTTAAAAATCCTATAGCAATTAAATTGCAAATAGCATATTTCTCTTGTTTACTTGTCACTGTATGTAATTTGAACCATCATGGCCAGATTGGGTATTAAAATTGGCTCTGGCACTTTCAGGCCCGTGACCGCTAAATGACAAATGTGCAATTGCCACCTGGATAGGCGGCAGCCACTATGGTTTGACACACTTTATCACAACGTACAGCTGCGTGTATCCAGCCAGTTGAAGCACACTGAAGGGCCAGACCTGCTGATTGAATCACAGTAAAGACCGTGCAGAGAAACTGGACACCGGCAACCAGTCATTTGACCAGTTTGCTAGATGGCCAGTCTGGTCTGCGAACCTTGGAGTTTAGAAGCCAAGTTTCTTGGGCATTTTCACATTTTCATGGATCTTCAAGTCATTAGAATAATTATGCTTATTATAATTTCATAAACCTGACTAAAGATAGGCAGTAGTCTAGCAGAGGGAAACTGTACCAGCCATCCATTCTGTTCCTCTGTCACTGGTTTTACAACAAAGCTCCTCGTTTGTGCAAACCCTTCAATATCAGGCAGTTTGGACCTGATCTCATAATCCCCGAGAGGATGTGGGTTTTGTAGGGAATTATTTTTGTACTAGTAGCAAATTAAAAATAGATTTTCAAAACTATTGTGTTGCGTTCTTTTTTAGCACAATCCTAGTTTTTGCATAATATAATATTTTCAGACAGTTGCTTAGAATGAATTTGTATTCATAACAAAAGAGAAATATAACAATTACAAAGAAAGGATGCCATGCTTACAGGTGCATTTCAGGTATGAGAACGACATGGAAACAACTGAATATCACATGCAAACCATGCATTGCACGTTTAGCTAAACTGAGATAAACAGTTTAGCAGGAATGCCTATAGCATTTTTTAAATAAATATCCAAATTTGATCTTCAATAATGTGTATAGTGTAGAAATGGCTGTGTATGAATGCGCAAGTGAATGGTGTTAGAGTGGCTGTGTGTGTGAATGTATGTATGTATGTATGTGTAACTTGATAGATTGTGTGTGTGTGTGTGTGTGTATCTGTAGAGCTCCCCCACCCATAGTTTAGAACTAGTACATCATGTCCCCCCAAACACCATATTCATACCTCCCACCACCATCATTATCATTATCTCTATGCCCAGCATTATTTGCCCTTCATACCCTCCCCCAGCATGCATTGATTGATATTTTGTTGTATGTCAATCACCTTAACCTCTCTGTACAGGGCTGAGTCTGTCAGTCTGCCTACCTGTGAGTCTGTGGTGCGTTCTTAATCATCGTGCCATATATGATGTCATATCCAGTGACTAGCAGATGCACAGTGGATGGGAGAACTTTCCAGGTATCTCAGTCTGGCTTGGGCAAGTTGCTATGCGCAGAATAAAACTTGTGGCGTGACGGATGTGGTCTACGGGCTATAGTTTGAAGACCTCTATACTAGACAAACAGCCTTATTATCATACTGTCTGTGACAAACAACATAATGGCTCATTGTTAATCACACAACTGACTAATGAGTAATCATTTCTATCATAATAAAGTCTAAGTATGAAGGGACCTAATAGTGTTTACATAAATAATCAATTCAGTGTGGCGCAGAGAAAGACACACAATGACCAGTGTTCCCTCTAAGCTGTGCGCGCGCACATAACTTTTAGAAAGAGCGGGCACGTCCCAAAATTGTGCACACAGTACCTAACGGGGAACTAGGGAGTGGGCAGTCCGTCCAGGGTGCCGCTCATCACGCTGGCACTCCTCCAGAGAAGGACAGTAATGTCCGCCGCTGGAGGAGCAAACTCGGTTGGGGAGATCAAGGATCTCCCTCCAACCGGCTTAAAATCAATCAAGGGAGCGGGAGGTCTGTTAATGCAGACCTCCGATCCTGCTCCCTTGCGATGCGCGCGGCAACTGATGCTTTGCGTCAGGATTTGATGTCAGATCCTAGCTCACAGCACTGAAGCCACACCCACCACCTTCACTGCACCGGAAGGACAGGACACAGAAGAAGAAGAAGAGTCAAGAGGAAGAACGAAGAGGAGGAGGAAAAGTAACTAACAGAGGAAAGGTAGGAAAACATTAAGTGAGAGTGGATAAGTAAGTGTGTGAGAGTGATGGGTGTTATGCTGTAGTTTATGCTGAATGTTTATAATATTGTTGTTGGGGTTTTTTTTGTCCAATTTTGGTGTGTTATTTTTAATAAACTGTTTTGTTTTTTTTAAAGGGGGTGTCATTTTCAGTTTCGGTCAAGTGAATGCAGAATTTTCGGTTTCGGTCCAGAAGTTTCATTTCGGTGCATCCCTATATACTAAGCAGGATACTGAAGCGGTAGGCCTACACCACATCAATGTTTGCCTCAGTATATAATGATAGCAGTTATGCTGTACCACCGTCAATGAGTGCCTCAGTATATAATAACAGTTATGCTGCACCACTGTCAATATTTGCCTCAGTATATAATGATAGCAGTTATGCTGCAACACCGTCAATGTCTGCCTCAGTATATAGTGATAGGTGTTATGCTGTACCCCAGTCAATGTGTGCCTCAGTATATAGTGATAGGTGTTATGCTGTACCCCTGTCAATGGTTGCCTAACGACAGAAGCTATGCAGTTTTTCCCAATAAAAAAAAAAATTATATATATATATATATATATATATTGATCCTTTATGCAGCCCGGAGCCCCCGCTCATGATTCGCACGATTAACTTTTGCAGTGAGAATTTCACCTTTAAAATAGACAATGGAGTCAAAAGGGTTGGAAATATATAGCTCCATCCCCCTTGCAATGTGATCCACCAACTTCGCTTTATATGGACTTTAGAAGGATATTGTGCGCACAAAATTTTGGCTCTGGGAAAATTTTTGCACAACTAAAATTTTCTGCGCACACCACCTAAGAAAAATTTGAGGGAACATTGAATCCAGGAGTTACTCACTAGCTAAAGTATGTACATCACATGCATCATGTATTCCTGGTACATGTTCTTTTCCTGCTTATTACATATATTACTTTTCTTTTCTAACTTTACAATAAATTATTAGTAACATACCAAGTACCTCACAGATAAAATCAATATCATTGAACCAGATAGCTTAATTGAGTTGTAAGACTTTTTATTAGAGTTTAGAAAGCATAATAAAGAACACTTTTTAAGCTAATTCATTATTAGCAATGGATGTCATTAGTGCCCACTTTGAACACCCCACATGAATGCCTTCATGTCTTCCTAAGACCCATTATGGTTCTCTGTATATAACTGATTAAATGTTTCCTTGTGTGAGTTTACTCATGGAGTTGAAGTTCATAACACAAGTCTTCAGACCTCACAGAGCTCTTCTTCAGATGGAATTTTTCAACCAAAATCCAAATTTTCCTTGAAAGAAGGCATTTGCACTTCCAATGGCAATCAATGTTTTCATTATACAGACTCAAACACAAACACTAGTAAACTGCAAACGCCCTCTGTTGCTTGAACTTACATTTTACTTACTTCAGTTCTGATGCGTTACGAATAGCTTAATTAACCCACCTTAGATAAGGAAGTAACCAAACCATTGCTCTTCAATTATTTCCCAACCATCTGGCCCTCAAAGTCAATGTGGATTTTTTAAAAATATTTATGAACATTAACATTATTGTTATTTCTGCATTGAGCAATACAGAATAATAATTCCTTAAGGTTCTAGTTGTATGCATCCACTAGCTGAACAATCACCATTATTGATAATTCTTGTGATAATGTTATTGACCCATTGTCTACAAATGGAAAGCATCTGGCTTTGTGTTTAATGTGTCTGCATTGAACGTTCTCCGGCAATGAGTGTTAATTTATTAAAAGATGATAACACAAGCAGCAATATGTGCAGTCTTACTTTAAATAACAGACGGTGATGATTACATGTTGACCCTCTGCTTTATGTTTAATAAAGTGCTAATTCGAAAACTCACATTTTTCTTGATATCCAACATTTCATCAAATTTTAGGGTACATACCTCAATTAGTCGTACAGTGATGTCTCTTGCTAGCTAAGCACTTCTGGACAAACAAGGAAAGGCAGAATTCTACAATTAGATAGAAAGATCAATTCTAATGTACCATTTTCCCTTCACCCTGCTGCTGTAATAAAGTGTCCAGAGTCCTCCAGGGGGCAACTCAAAATCCTTCTACTGATATTTCTAAATTAGCTGACTGTGTGACCTTGTGGGTAATTGCATTAGTTTATCAATGTTCAACACAATTTATTACTCTCCAATATGTACTAAAGTGTTTATCTCTCTGCTCTAACAATATTAAAACATTGAAAGGCAACTCTATCCGTCCTGCCGCAGAAAAAAAAGCCAAGACACAGAAGTAGAAAAAAAAGGAACAATTATTGTCAGAGGACATTTGTATTGAACTTGCAAATATGATATATGACTCTATATAGCACAATTTTTGTTATATACCTTAATGGAGTACATATGCAGTAAACTAGACTACGGGGTTTCAGGTTTTAAATTAAATTGACAAGATGATGAAGGGCACCCATTCTGGAAACTATATATGTAAAATAAACATGCTGTATGTGTTATAGCTAGCAATTACGTTATATGTTATAATTGGCGTAAAGAGTATTTGTAATTTTTTTTCAAAAGACATATTTAGAAATAAGCTTATTTTTAGAAATGTTTTGAAAAATAATTATATATATATATATATATATATTTACAATATACAATAAATTATACACTATATATATAATAGTGATTTCATGTATAATGTAAAAAAAAAAATTCTATGCTATATCTCACTGACCATTGAAAGCAATGTATGATGCCTATCTGACCCCAAAAAGCATAGCCAAAGATTTTTTTCTTTCAATAAAAATATTTCTATCTAGACTAGTGAATTATAGATGGTCTGCACAATTCCTGTGAAGATATCTCCTGTCTTATTTACTGGCTTAACCTATTCAGCACTACATAGGTGTAATGAAAACAATGCACTCCAATATTGAGAGCATTGAAACACTCTACCTCTATTACAATGTGTTTTGGTTTAGGTAAAATTACCTATACATCATTATAATTAATAAAAGATTTGCATTGCAATACTTCTTTATCCTGACTGTGTTGAGGATGGTTAAGAAACAACTATGAATTAAGAAATAATTTATGTACTCAATTTAGAAAGAGACAGAAACTTGGAATCCATGTTTATTTATTGTCATACCAATATACATGTAGGCTTTACAGTGACCTATTCATGTAAAAATCACATCTTTTACATTTTCTTTTATCTGTTGAGATATGGCTTATTTGGAGACCAGCCCCGCATAAAGCAAGCAGTTAAAACAAAAAAATAGGACCCGTTTTGGAAGAACCCTATATATCAGTAGACATGCATGTAGGAATCTGTGCAAGCAGTTTTCAAAGAAAGCATTTTTGAAGCAACCCACACATTTGTATTGCCTTGTTACCCAAAACACAGAATCTTTAAGGGAAAAAAAGGTGACACATACACATTTTGTTTTATTGACATGAGTCCCAGAACAAACAAGCAATAGGTAGATGAAGCAATTGGAAGCAAGAATTATTGAATATGTTAAGGATAAGAAGTTGTTTTTGACTTAGGGCCCAACACATACAAGCACGGAATCTTTAATATATTGGAAGGAGCCTGGTCTTTTCCTCTTGGGTTAAAAAATGATGGGGTTAATCTGTATTATTTATGCTTATATTATGGCATGAATACGGACACATTAAATAGCTTTCCAGACCTTAGAACACTCATGTTGCATACATTTCACCTATAGATTTTTGGAATCTATCATTCTACATAATCTCTGTAGACAGAAAAATACTTAAATGGAAACACTTGATGAATTCTCCACAAGCTGCATGTAGTGAATATATATGATTTTGTAGCTGAAAGAGTTGGGAAACCAAAATTGTTACACTTGCAAACAACAGGTATTTGCGGCATTGTAGTAAGGAAGGAGTCCTGGCACTGCTTCGCCAAATCATTTATGATATTCCTCATACTGTAGGTCCAAGGGTCAGTTTTCTAGTAAAGTGTGGACATCAATGAACCTGTAGGATGCCATATTTACCCGTGATCAATGAAGAGCTTCATAAGCAATTACACTATCTTGTTTTTCTTCATTGGATGTAAAATAAAACCCCTAAACTGTATCAGAGGTTTCCACTAATTGTTTTTGTTGTCTGTCTGTTATATCTTAAAATACAACATAAAATGAAACTGCAGTAGACCTCCTTGACAGGGTGTTTTTCTTTTTTAGCACATTTGTTGGAAACAATTGTAATTATACCCAACATTATATATTATATTAACATTGCTTATATCAGTAGAAAAAAATATGTACTGCAGGTTAGGTAATTTAGGAATACCATTAAATGAGACATCGGACAGCTCTTAAACATCAAGAAGTACCACTAGTTTTAGTCCCACTGAAATATTGGAACATAAATCTATAGAAATCTACAAATTATTTCTCATAGCTTATACATTTTATATCTCCTGAATATTCATAACGTGTACCCTCAAGAATTGGAGCAACTTATCACTTATAGTTGAGGGGGATCAATACAAGCATTAAACTAAAATGTAATCCCATGTGATCGTGGATTATCCAAAAGTGTACTGAGAAGATACAGTGTGTTTTTCGCTTAACAGCATCAATTGTGGTATGAAATCTAGTAATATTCTTGCCGATATCAATAATGTTATTATAAATTAAGATTTACAGAACAATCCAGATACGAACAATATCTCAATATAATAATCTTAGACGATATACCAAGAATAGATACCTCTCTGAGTAAAACCAGGTAAAATAGTCCCTTGACAATTTCTGTACGGAAGTTATTATATGTATTAAAGACTAAAACACTTAACTCTGGATAATAAGGGATAAAGTAAACCAATATCAATCAAACAGATTCATACAAGCCAGATAATTTCCCCACAGACCTAGATAATAACTAAATTGAATGTGTGTGGCAGTAACAAAAACATGCCTATTATGTTTTTGTTCTTGAAATATATAAACTAACACAAGCAGTTGTTGTAGGGGTTGTTGTAGGGGTTTCCTATTGGCTTTGCTACCTGCCTGCAGCATTCTTTGTTTTACCCCTATTCGGGCCAGCAGTGGGTGCAGAAAGTGCCAGGGCCAACAAGCCATCCCTAGTCCGGCCCTGCTCCTGTTTGTACCTGAGGAATCACTTTGCAATTGTAACTTTTGTAATTTACTGTTGCATATTTGCATATAAATTTGATGCACAGTTAGATTTAAAGCACTGTTTAGCACTAAAAATATCTAGTGTCCTTTCCTCAGTTGGTGGAACATGCATGGTAACGGGTAGGGTCACCATTGTGCTCTACATCCTTTCTTTCAATGGCACATCTAAAATATGAACTTTAGGTATATGTCTTGTCTGCCTTATGATTCCAATATTATACACAGCACATATAGCATACGTATATTTAGTGTTTGTAAAACACAAAGGGCTTGATTGAATGGCCCTTAATTATTTTTAACACGTGTTATTAGCACATTGTTTATGATTCAATTACCTCAAGCATGGAAACTAGCTGATGATTGGTAGAAAATTGCTACAATGAAACCAATAGAAACATCTGCAGTCAATAGATGGATCCGTAGAAAAATAGCGCCTGTTACTTAAACTCACAAACACAAATTAACCTTTTATTGTCAGATTAAATTTAATATGTTCCAACATGGAAACGCATTACATAATAGTGTTGTTTACTGCAGGTGTATATAATTAAATAATCAATAATAATAATTCTGCTAATAACCTATTAATAATTCCCTGGACTTTGTTTTATAATGTACAAAAATACCAGTGTTTTTAAAATAATGTTTTTACATTTTTTCTAGACTTTATGCCAGCAGAATCCTGTTAATATTCATTGGTGAAATTCACATGAAGATATTTTCCATTGCTCAACTTGCAGTAATGTTATAAAGTTAAACAGGAAATGTAATGGTCATCTTTTCCCAGAGTTTACTTTTTTTATTTTATTTTTTTAGCTTTTCACAGTTTAGTAAATCTGTCTCAAAGTGCTTATTCATGAATTTATATTGAAAATGCTGATCAAAATGTTAACTAAGAGCTTGCACAGTGAATGTGTAGTCAATATCTAATATTGTTGCATTATATACTTATAACAGCTTGGTTGTCTATGTATATTAACAACAGTTTATATATATATATATATATATATATATATATATATATATGTTTTGCTTCAAAATAATAGATACTTCATAAATTTCAAATGGCCAAAGATGGACACTTGTGTTTGGGTTGTCGTTAAAACATTGCTCAAGGACAGGGCTTCATTGAGAGATAATTCTGGGACTGTTGATAGACATTTATGTAACTAAGGCTTTTACAATATCAATCATCTATTTTACACATTTACACATTTACTACTATTAATGCATTATTGTAACTTTAAGGGCTGAAACATACAAATTTTAGCCAAACATTCTGAACCCATAGAAAAGAGTAACCAGTGGGGGGGGGGGGAAGCGTAGCATCAGTCAGTTAGGGAAAGAGAGACAGAGGGACTCGGGACTGACCCTTTCATTCAGGGACACTTTGCATACATGAAAATGGATATTATTATTATTATTATTACTTTACATAGCACCATCAGTGTATAGGCTTTTATTTTAACATTTCAAAATATATGACAAAAACTACTACTGAATATTTTGTAGTATGAAATCAATGTCAAGTAGTCGGAATCCTTATGACCCATAAAGACATTGTCATTGAAAAGGTCAAAGGTTTGATTTCATTTTCAAACAAACTTGAAAGGTTATTCTAGAGAACACTATATACAAGAAGAATTATACTACCAATACATTGACAAACAAATGGTTTATAGCAGGTCAAAACCTCCTTGCTTCCCCTGAGGTAATGTCTAATGAGATGGCAGCAACTAATCCATGTGGAATTCTACCATTGCCTCGTGTTAAACATCATTAAAGGGTGTGATATTAAAGCATATCATTAGGCGTTAATTACATATAGAAATAATAGTTTGCTGTCTTGTTAAAGCCTGAGAAATATAACACTAAAAATTTGAAATTTTATTACAAAAATGTTTTTGCTTGGTATAGTATTTAAATATAGTTCCTGTTATGGTCTTATAAAGCATTTGAATACAAAACAATTACTATAAGGTTTAATAGTTAAAAAGCAGTATTATAGTTGGTTTTGATTATTGATTTGTTTGCATGGTCAGTTAATATATACAAAATTACAAAATTCTTGTACCAAGCTATAGTGTATTTAGTATATTCCAATAGAAAAGATTTTATGAAATAAAATTATGTATAGTTATAGCATTGTAATTTTCACCATGTTAACAACATACAAAATATTGTTTTTTAACTCTAAATTAGGAATACATACATATATTGTAATTCTTAAATTAGCAATTCAATCAATAAGTGGTAACATTTTTACATTAGCAATTAAATGAATAAATGGCATTATTTAGCGGCAGGGTTTATGGAGGAAATAAATGTATGGCGTGTTAGCAGTCAACTTAAAAAAAAGTGCAGACTAGATGGGCCAAATGGTTCCCTTCCTTCATATTCTACATTTCTATGTCATTTAGAGCATCAGTGCATCTGGTTGTGTACTAAAAACCATTGATGGCCATTAAAGCTTAAGGACCCTTGCAGGGGGGCATATATAATATATATATATATATATATATATATATATATATATATATATATATATATATATATATATATATAAGTAAACTACAAGGCAGTGGCATCATCTTGAATTTCATTTATAGCTGTATCGGACAGGGTAAGTAATCCAAAAATATGTTAGTTGCATGTTGGAAAACAAATTTTTTTTACAAATTGTCTACCATGCTTAATCAAATAAATTCTAAACAAGAAATTTCCATCAACAATTATTTACATTTTCCTAAGGGAAGTAATAGCAGATTGTTTCTAAAGGAAAGGAACAGTTTTTTTCCCCCTTCCGATTTGTATACTTTTTTTTCTCTGAATTATTAGTTTTCCGCTGAAATCATGTTCACCTGTAATATCATGCAGCCGATGCAATTACATTTATGTAGATAACAATGAATAATTCTAAGGCCTTTGTGTTTATTGTGTTAATGATTTCCTGTGACACAGATCTGTATTCACTAAAAGAGATTCATTAGTTTGATTTTTTTTTTTCCTGGCAGCTTTTTATTATTGCTTCTCGCATTTCTAGGTTCCTTCTTTTAGATAAAAACATGCATATCAGCTTTGCAGTTTGATTGCCTTATGGGCAAAAAGCTTTGCATATTTACTGCCCATGAATCATACCACTATGTGAAATCGAGTGAAGATTCAATTTTTCCTGCTAGATGCACCTCAACCCGTTTAATTAAAATATGTATTATTAATAAAACTATATTTAAGTCATATTTTTCACCGATATGACTGAAACATTAAGTGCAAATTGTTTCATACTTTCATAGTAATTTGCTCTTAACATTTTAAGCCTTAATCATGGTAATGCTGTATTTTGCCAAAGAAGCCTTTATGACTTTTAGGGATAAAGAGGGCCTTGGAAATATGTAAGTATTTGTCCTTCACACTAATAAAAAAAAAAAAACTTAAATTTGAGACAATGTGGAATCATTATTATTTACAGAAGATTAACCCTATATGTTAAAGGAGAAATGCATTGCACAGCTCCCTGAATTTCAATGGGTTAAAGTTTTAGGCAGTGTTTGTGTTGAAGGGAGCAGGTAAAGTTAATTTCTCAATTTGAGGGTAATAAAAAAGTAGTAGAGGGTAAAACACTTGAGATATACATAAAGCTTTCCTGAATTTAAGACAAGAAAGTCAAGAAAATGGCCAGACTAGATGGGCCGAATGGTTCTTATCTGCCGTCATATTGTATGTTTCTCTACAACAAACAATTTCAAGGAACAAAAGGAACTATTTTTTTGGTCATAATTTCTTCTTAGTTCTATATTAACAAAGTTTTGTCCAACACATATCTGCAATATACTTCAATAATGAGGAACCTTCTTTTGTCATTTCCATTTTTATGGAATATATATATTTTTAAAGTCACGGGGATAGTGTTTGATACTATATATTTACCATCAGTTAATGAAGCTAAAAGTGCCACCCAGACGATAGAAGGTAATTATCTATAGCAAAGAGTGAATGGGGCATACCAGGTTTTCATTCACATGAGAGCTATGTACAAAAAGTTGCCTTCTTCTATCCTACTGGATAGTTTCATAACGTGAAATCATCAATGTCATACAGTTACATGCGTTTATTAATATGAAGATTAGAATTGTTTAACTTCATAATTTCCAGGAAATCATACTCAGAATTAATACTTTACCTTTACGATTAGAGCAGCAAATTATTATTTTTATTATTATTTTATATAGCGCCATCATGATCCGCTGCCTGCAAATGGTGAAAGATTTTTTGGGGAGGGATCTTTCGTGATTAACTATAATTTCTTTTTATATGCCTAGAACATGAAAATACACTCGTTATATATATTAGAATTTGCCAATTAAAATTTGTTTAATATGTGAATAAAGCCAATAACTCCCTTTTTTTCTATTGTCTTTTAGGTATTCAAATATAGTTACAATTGATTATTAAACATAATATTGTTGAGTAAATCTACTAGTAGTGTTGTTGCCATGTTATGTTTCCAGTTGCGTTTTTATATTCTGAATTAAGATAATGGTTTTGTTCAAGAGCAATTGGTTGCTAAAATCTCTGTTGGAAAGCATTAATTAATATTCATTTAAAAACTATATTTTCACAAAGAAAGGGGGTTTAAATAATATATTCAAATGAATAATCTAAATGAGTAATGATCGTGTTAAATTGTTTTGTTATATAAAGGCTGTTTAGTACAATTTGGATAACATATAGCAGTGGATAGAAGCCTAGTGACGTTTTATCAATATTCCTTGTCAATGCATGGTAATACATTGACAGGATAAGTTTGTCTCAGTCATCTTAGTGCAAAATGATTTAATTATTAGAAGAAAAAAAAAATAACCTGCAGTACAATTAATGAAAGGTTAACCAACGTAACCTCCCACACAGTGGGTTAATAGTGCTATTCTATGAATATAGAAAAACATTTATATAATTGCCACAGATATGCATACATTATGAGGAGGACAGCATTCAGTTAAATAATTTGTTTTTATGTGCATTTTCTAAAATTATATTGATATTGGCAGAATTGCACTTTTTAACTACTTACTGTATGTTGCTTGTTCTAAAGCTTGAAGTTTTAAAAAAAAACAAAACATAAGCATCAATATAGCTCTATACCATGATATTAATTTTCAGAATTATCTACTAAACCATATATCTTTTCGACAACACATCTTTAGTGGAAACTGCTTTGAACTTGCCTATTGTGAAACACGTATTACGCAGAGTCTGTACTGCACAAGTACAATTTATTTGTTATTGTTTCTTTTCAATTTTATTATACTTTCCAAAAACTTGATATCTCAAAATTTGAGCCTAAGGAAGTCCTGTAGTGTAATGATGTGCTCTTTTTCAGCTTGCTGACATCTCCCAGCCTTCTAGTTTTGGGGCTAAATACAGTCAATTATAATTATTTTATCAACAATAGAGGTATGGAGGAATCAGGAGGGCTGCATTCTAGCCCTCCGCAGTCCTTACTTTTTGCATTCCTTACCAGATAGAAACACGCATAGTCAGAAGGATTCGAACCTACGCAGGGAATCCCCATTAGTTTTCAAGTCCATTCAGCATTGTTCAGTTTCTTGGAAATATCGCTCCCATCGTTACATTACATTTTACTTATTGTACACCAGCTGTTCTGTAGAACTAATGCAAGAGAATACAAAATTAACAATAATATTAAAACCGACAATATAAGAAAATAACAGTAACATGAGCACGTGTTAGGACATATTGGTACAAAAACCCTGCTTTTTGAGATTTTATAATTTATTAGAAGGTTGAGGAACATGACAGAAGTTGAAGGACTGCCTACACAAGTATGATTTGATTGTTGTGAAGGTCATGTGGATGTCAGTAGCCTGGAGATCTGGAAGATGGTGGTAGTGGTAGGGGGCAGATGGTTTCTTTCAGAATCCCAGTTGTGGGTGTTAAGAAGATAGATTGAATGTTTTATGAGTATTTAAAGATATGATACGTAGGGTATAGGAAAATGCTTTAGAGAATTTCAAAGAATAGGTATAGAAATCCTTTCATGGGCAGAGTAAAGATGCCAATTAGGAGAATATTTAGATATAAGAGCAGAGATATAGTGGGTTTAGTGTAAACTCAGTAGGGAGGACCCAATGCTTAAGTTTAATTTTGGAACGCTTGGGGAGGGATTGGCATTATGGGGCAGAAGGTGGGATAAGAAAATCTTGCAGAGATGTTCAGAAGTTTTAGGAGGGGAAAGCCAGTTAGTAGGGTGTTATAACAATCCAGACTGGATATCACAAGGGAACTAATCAGACTTTTTATTGCATCTTGTATGGGGAAAGGACGAATCAGAGAAATATTTTGTGGGTAACGGCAGCAGGATTTGATGAGTGATTAGGCTGTTGGGTAGATTGTGGAATCCAGAAAATTAGAACCAACCTCTTCTGTATGCCATTACATATTGTGATGTACTTAAATGGTCCATTGTATGTCCAGATGACTTCCAAACAGTTCATGTCAAGAAAGTCTGAATTCTTTAATATATGTGGTAACCACAATGTATAAGAGAATATATTCCTGCCTATACATTTTACATTTTGTTTTAATGATGCAAGTGCTGAACTGCACAAATATACAACTGTATATTGCTCCTAGCTGTTTTAAATAACAAGAGAGCCCACTGAGCATATCAATAGAATGTAATTTATTTAGCTCTACTGTTGGGTAATGCTGACATTGATTTTATTGGAGTAATTTGCTGGAAATGATTTTTTTGAATGTTAGATTTATTACTAAGGGACTTCATTGTCAGATAATTGAACTAAATTGTATTTTTAACAAGCAAAATGAAAGAGCTACAAAAAACAGCTGTTATTTAACTTTGTGTCAATCTTGTCACAACTAAATTTCAAGATGCAAGAAAAAAATATTATAGGCATTGCAATTACACATGTAATGTAAATACTACCTTCCAATTTGTCACTCGTTTGATGCTAATGGTAGGCAGTTTTCAAAAGATAGTCCCTTTGCTTCCTTAAATGATAACAAACCTACCTGTTACATTTTGGAATAGAGATTGTATATTCAGTCACCTCAGTTGAATTGTTGAATATATATTGAATAGAACATTTTCCATCTGTACCAGTTACAACCAGTGGATTTGTTTTTTTTTTCTTTTCCAAGTAACTTAGATTTATTTATTGCAATGTAAATGAGTACGATAAAGAACAGTAACACAAGGAGCAAATTAATCCTTTTGTCTCAGAATAACATTTTTCCCTTAAAAAATCCAATTGTGTCATTCTATAATGTAGAAGCGCCCAGGACTTCCAGATTGGCCACAGCAGCATGAAAATGTACAGCGTATCGCATGAATACACTTTTTTGACATTTTTACGAAAGTGACTCCAGTTTTTAAAAGAACTCCTGGTTTCTGTAAATGTACAAGCTCAGTTACTGGAGTCCATTTTTTTTCTTACATCCTCTTGACTATTTTATGGGCTATAAATACATTTGGTAGCAGGAGAACATACGCTAGACCACACATTTTCATACATTTTATTATCTACGAACATGGAAAGGCACATACAACATCAGTAGAAAAGAAACACCCAATAGTGTATAATCTTTGTAGAATTTGAGAGTGGTAGATTAATGGAACAGCCTCGAAGCCAACCCAAGCAGAAGTCTTAGAAGCTAATACAGTGAGGGAATTTAAATATGCATTAGAAATAAAGTCATCCCGAATCAAAGATCAAGGACTGATTAATGTCCGAGTCTTTATATTAATGGTCAGACTAGAGAGGGCAAATGGTTCTTATCTACTATGAAACTGTATGTAATCTATGATATGCAGCCATTGAATGTGCATTTCTTTATTTGAAGACTAACATTTAGTATGTTACTCAATACGTAGTACGCATTGAGGTTCAAGGCATAGGGGGAGATTAAAATCATTGCACATGACTTGGCAACAGAATGTGCTCCTATCAAATGAGTCTGCCTTTCTCTTCATACATAACAAGGCTTTAGTCAAATATACACCACATAGAAATAAAGATGGGCAGAAGAAATTAGGAAGCGTAGATAGGACTGGAGAAATTTATGAAACCTATAACACAATCAAGGCAATAAAAAGCACAAATGTTGCTCTCATATGTTGCTTTACTTAAAGGTATTATTGAGCATTTAACCTGTGAGTGGCACATTGATTTGGTAGTCAGTCACTCTTCCACAGGTGTTTCCGGTACCATCTTTATAAATGAGGATTCCATCCATGTTTGTGAAATTTTTTGGTTCCATTTATCTTTAAGCGGAGCTTCTATTGGGTGCTTCATATTGATCAAACAAGTATAAAAATTAATATATCCATGTTATGGATTATATCCCTGGATCATGAAGCACATAACAGAGATCCACACACATTATTTACTAAAGGGAGAGTTGTCATGAGAGTTGTGTTTCAGCTGCTATGCATTAAGAAGGACCGTCCCCAACAAGCTTCTGCTGTAGGAAAAGCTTGGCTGGCCATGTGTAATGCATAGTTAAACCAGCAAGATTTTTTCAAGGTCTCCTTACACAAATTTTGCATTATACAGGGCCAATTCAGTCCATATTGCGAGGGAAGCTTGCCAGCGTTTGCTCTTCATAATGAATAGTGATGTGAGAAAGTTCACATCACAACTCCCCTTGATAACCCTTTAGTAGTGCATTTTACTGATTCTTCTTCTACAAAGTCCCTATAAAGGTCTTGATTTGACACTATGACAGCTTTAATGATTCACATTTTGAGTAATTTGAAAATTATTCTTTTTTGTCCCATAAATATTGTCAACTGTAAACTTCCTGGGTTAAAGAGACATTGCATCATTAATTGAGCTAATGCAACTGGTGACTTTCAACCCAGGTGCAATGCAGTGAAATGTAATTACTGCATCTTATTTTATATGAACCTTGCGGCCATATTTGCAACTGCAAGCATCAGAGGAGGGATGGCACATTCTGGCCCAGAGGGAGGTAAATCCAAGTGTCCCATCGGCCCCAGGTAACTCACATGAGCACACATAATTATTTATATACCCTCACATGTAAACATATACACACATACTTACACACAATTACACACTCATGCTAACACACTACGTCTCACACATACATATACACATACATGCTCACACACACTTACATATACATGTTAATTCTCACACACAGACACTTACACATACAAATGCATGCGCACATACACTTACACATACACATTCATGTTCACATACACTTACACATTCATGCTAACACATGCTCTTATACATACACTCTCACTCTAGCATACATACATATTTACTCAATCACTCCTTCACACAACCTTACCTTCTTTCCTTGTAGTTTCTTTCTGGCTGCTTGCAGAGTGTCCCCCGGGCCATCCCAACCATTAGAAGCCTAAACGAAGAGCAGCCCAGAGAGGTGTTGCTCTTCATGAGCATTTGTCATATAACACTTATAAGTTCAGTGAAAGTTACTTGCTACCAGATAGTCAATGTGCGTTCAACAAATAATACTGAGCCAAGATGAAGGAGTTTTAACTGAGGATGTTTACTTTTAAGCCCACCCACTATACACAGTGGTCACAGTCCAAGCCCCCATGGAAAACAGGCCCTCAATCTTCTTCTGTGCTCCCAAGTCCTTCAAGGAGGGATGGTGGACAAAGGGCACAGCACGCACCCCACCAAAAGCCAAGTCTCCAGGGATCTGGCTCCATTAAGAAACTTTCAGTGCAAAACAACTCCTTCGAGGCTGTCCTCCTAATTTGCTCTCCCTTTCCATGCACACTATCTCAATGCCTGCAGAATGACCTCTGATCCAAATCAATTCCTACAAACCCATTACCTTATACTTTCCTATCCACGGCAGATTTGAGGTAGCTTGTTAACTTCACGTGGGTATGACATCAGTAATACACAAGAGAAGTGCATGGATGCTTCAAACTGCACTTTTTTCATAATTTTTCATTTTATAATGCCAGCCTAAATTACATTATTTATCCTTTTTCCTCATGTAAAGCACTATTGTTGTTTGTAATGAACTGAACATGCCACAGTGGAGCCAGATCCCAGATGATACTACTCTTTGGGAGATTAGTTGGTGGAAGAAGATCACATATAAACATGTTACATTGTTCCAGAGCCAGTTGCCTTGGCACACTCACCTAACATAAAATGCTGCCATGCAAGCTAAGATTTACAAGCCCTGCAATTGATAGTGTAGTTGATGATAGATGAATAATAGCATTCTGGCATCCTACTTTTCACAAACACCATCTGTTTATTTTGAAAACAGAAGTCATTAATATGCCAGTATCCAAGGGCTGAATATAGCAAATTAAGTATTGTTTCCATACTATTAAAAATGAAAATTGTAATCAAATGTCATACATATACACACACACATACATACATACATACATACATACATATACACCGATCAGCCATAACATTATGACCACTGACAGGTGAAGGGAATAACACTGATAATCTTGTTATCATGTCACCTTTCAGTGGGTGGGATCTATTAGGCAGCAAGTGAACATTTTGTCCTCAATGTTGATGTGTTAGAAGCAGGAAAAATGGGCAAGCATAAGGATCTGGGCCAAATTGTGATGGCTAGATGAGTCAGAGGATCTTCAAAACTGCAGCTCTTATGGGGTTTTCCTAGTCTGCAGTGGTCAGTACCTATCAATTGCTCTGTTCTGCAATGAAGAAGGGTAAGATGTCCCATACATCGCGCATTGTCACACCTATATGATTGTCTCACCTTAGTGCAGTAAATCAGGTATTAATCAGTGTGTACAGGTAAAGATTGTGATGTCCTTCAACTGCTAACTTTGCCATCCCTATAAAAAAGAGTAAAAACAAAGATGCAGTGATAAGTGGCAAACACCATCAAGAATATATAAGCCCTTTAATAGGAACACAACTTCCATACTTGCATGTTCAGCTTACTTGAGTTACTGAGCATAGTAAAGTAGACTTTCTGCTTCACTGAAAACAGGCAGGGTAGATGAAAACAAAACAGAAGTCTTCTTTTTACTACTGCAAAAACTAGAATGCATGAATAAACAAATTTGAGCTCCACTGTGCACATTTCCTGACAGCAAGGCCTTAACGTTTAAACCAAATATCTACAAAACAATTACACTGATTGAAAAAAACAAAACAAACTATAGTAGCTAAAATAAATACAGTTAATGATGTGAAAATGTGTTTGTGTCAGTTTATTAGGTATACAGTACATGCCTTTAATTGTTTTTAGCATTTTTGGGGACTTCTAAATGCTGCAGGGGGTAAAGGTAGCCATACATAAAAGATATCCCCGCACAGAAGTTAAACACACTGAACTAGTAGCCCAATTATCAACCTGCGGCATTTTCCTAATTAGTTATAGTAGTGTTTTTGTGATATAAAGCAATTCTGGATATTGCTGACCAAGGTGTGCCCAGGGAGTGAACATGGATGCCACTGGTGATCATTAAAGTAACAGGTTTATGCGGTTTTATGGCTCCATGTGATGCACCGCTGGCATCTGGCTAGGGCTGGCCATGTGCCATATCCTATCCTATTCTAGACCCATCCGTGCAAAGACAAACTGCTAGTTTGAGCAGCAGCCTGTTACACACAAATACTATTAGCCACATGAATAGAAAAAAGATATCCCTGTGACATTATGCTCTGACTCCTTCGCAGTTCCCTGTCATTACTATTGATTTAATGGATCTATCAACACATTGTTATGAATGGCTAAGAAGGGCTGACCTTTCCATTGAAGGTACAAATAAGTAGTTCTTCAGGAGGCTCGAACTGCCTGACAAGATAATTCTATCCATTTAATATTGAAGTGATGTTGATGATATCATTCTTCTCATGTCTGAAACAAGAAAGTACAGAAAATCCTTTTTTACTTCACTGGGCTCTAGCGCGTATGACAGACTTTCTCACTGACTAATCGCCGTCACATTAACTCGCTGTATTTCATCCTTTAGCGCTGTCAAGATAATGGTGATAATCAAAGTGGCTCATTGTAGGTAAAGGAAATTATAACAGCAAAGTAATATCATAAAACAGTGTTTAAATATGTGTAATTTCATTTGTCAGTGGCGCCCCAACACTTCATTACACATATAACCATCTCTCATCAGCAGAATTAGTGCATTATTCATTACTGTTAATTATTTTCACATAATGACTGCCCGGATATATTTAACCTCAACATTACATCTCAGATAATAGGCCTGTAAAATTGAATTGTGTGTAGAGTGGAGTACTTGAAGCTCATTTACTGAACATCAAAGAACAAAGAAACAGAAAAAAAGGAATTCTAAATTGTACATTTGGGCCACCTGGTGCCAAACATTTATTTCTGTCTGATTTGCATTAAGCATAGTAATGAAGTAATAAGGGCCTAGCGTCATGTACACTTCCTTGGTTACATTAGAAGCCAATTAGAATGTGGGAACTGTAGCCTGTGTCGTTACTACACGTAATAACCGTCTGAGGTAAAACTACATGGCGCAAAACTACTGAAAAATATTTACACGGGAAACAAATGAATATTGAGTCACTATTAGTGAAAGCCATCAGCTAAGCACTGCTAAATTGAAATTGCGCTGATAAACGGCTGACTTGGTTTGTTGTTAAAGTTAAATAACATAATTTACCTAATTTTTATTTGACTGACGTCATCAACTTTCCAGCTAGCAAAACAAAGAGTTAAATCATGAACCTTTAGAGCATTCACACCTTTAATCGTGATTCCTGGAAAACTATATATATTTTTTTTATTTTATTTTTTTTCCGGCAGGAGTTGGTAGCTGATATGAGGTGAATTTTGGGACACGATATTAAGCCTTAAGTATACCCCCCAAAAATACATATTTCCATACTATTTTATCTTATAAAACTACGAAACTGTATGAGGTGGGTTCAAATAAATGTTTTTTTACTGCATATATTTTTATTGAACATGTGTAGATTTACATATATTGTTGTAAACATGTACTAAAAAAAAGTTTTTAGCATGTCTTTTAGTTATTATTAATTATTAATTTTATTTATTATATATTATTGATATAACAAATACAGGGTTGAAATATTTGTGGGATATATTAGCTGAATGAAAGGAACAAATATTTTTTTAGATGAATTTCCAATGTCTCCTGAATAACACAATACTGTACGTTCTATTACATAATACACAACATGTGCCCAAACCATGACTGCTCAAAGTGGTTGAGAAATTTTAGTGGTTGAGGCAAAAATGCACACCTTTGTAATTTTGGGGGAATAATAACTACCCTTGAACATCAAAATAACACACACAAACTATATATTTTTGTTGATTTCAAAAACACTCCACTTGTTTTTCTAGGTGGCCCACAGCATCCATTTATCCTCAAAAAACAGATGTTTGTTGTTTTTTTAACCATGTTCCAAGCATACTTGAGGATGGATGCTACAGTCTACATGGAACAAGACAAAAAACACTAAAAGTGAATTGCACATGTATCCTGAGCACAGAGATACAATACATTTATGGTATGTCAACATCACACAGCCATGACAGACCTCAAATCATGAGTGCTCAAAGTAGTTTCAAGCTGAAAACAAATTGCAGGGGAACCCAAAATGCGTGCCTCTTCACATCAAAATAACCCCCATAAGCATATACTATACTTACCATTCTAGATCAGCAATGACAAGTCTTCCAAGAACAGATCTTTTTTTTTCTCTCAATGTTTTCCGGTTTTAGGATGAACGTTACATGCTGGGCTACCTCAAACAAGAAAGAAAACACACAAATGAATCACCCATGTCTCTTATACACATAAATACCAGAGATGTGTGGTTGTGTTAGCATGATACATCCATGAGAGACCCCAATTCATATGCGGGCAAAGTAGTTTTAAGCTGAGAATTTGATCAGGTGAACCAAACACTTGATTCTGGAGGGGTTTACTTTCCCTAAACACCCAAATAACCTGCAGAAATGAAATATTCCCTAAAAGCAAACCCCCAGGGGATTTAGAAGACACCTCTCTTATCTTTGTAGGTGGCCCACTGTAACCTGAAATGTAACAGGAACACAGGATTTTGATTTTTCTTTTCTCTACCTTTCACATTTTTTGGGATGGGTGCTGCACATTTGGCTACCTGAAACAAAAAAAAAACGCAAAAAAATAATATCCAACTTCTATTGAGCACATATCTGTATCAGGGGTGGATCCTATTTTTTTCTCTGCTTTTTATAAATTAAATCTTATGTTAATCTTATGTATAACTTATGTGAATGTTTGTATGTAAAAATGAATCAGATTGTATGTATGCATTTTATGGGTATCTATTGTCTTTGCTGCACCACATGCAAATATTACAATTACACATTACATTTATTTATATAGTGCCAGCAGAAGCTGATGTAACTGGATGTTAATTCAGAAGGAAAATAAAAAATATCAAGAGTTTTTTTTTCCATTTTGCTAAAGAATGTTTTTAATAATTTAAAATCAGACACAATAACAAACTGGTACAAAAGGAGAGAATGGCCCTGCTCTTGTGAGCTTACAATCTAGATTTTACCAACTAAATAGAATAAAAGAGGAATATGAAAGATATCTGTTCACGCAATATATAACTTTTTTAAATGTTTTTTTTTTTTAATTTTTAAATGGGCATTTTACCTACAAAGAAATTATAATTGAGTTGTATTGACAACTTCATAATCTCTTATCTAGGAAATATTGTAATATTCTTTTTTACTGGCAATGAGCTTCTAAGAAAAAGAAAAATTGTCTTTATTGACCAATACTGTAAATACATCAGTTACTCCTATAAAGTGTGCACTGGAAACATGCATTTATCTGTTCAAAAATCAAATTCAGTCAAATGTGTGAAAGTTTCAAGGGTTAGCTTTTAGTTCTACATGGAAAACAGTTATTTTTTCTATTAGCAAAAAGACCTCTAGAACTAAATCCATTCTTCAATGTTAAATAGATAACATTGGAAAAAAGCCTAATAAACAAAATAAATATGTTTGTAAAAGTGTATATGTGTATCTATTGCTTATATGTAAACATATATACAAATATTCAAATATATATATTAAACAGACATTTTATATAACACACCATCTGTGTATCTGTATGTTCCCAAGGTGCTTAAGGATATGATTTTTATACTCATAATGACGTGTAGAGTGTGAGCTCTTTAGGAGAGATCTTTTTTTTCACCCCCTTGTGATACACAAAAAATAAAACTTTATAGAATAAAGGTATGCTGTTTCCCTACACTCCATTCTCTCTTTTATGTATTCCTATTGTGTTCCAGTTCAACCTGCATCATATTTAAGTTACTATCAGGATTTTGTTGAGCAGTAGACATTTAGTTACAAATCTTCCAAGTACATGTTAAAGTTTGAAACACGAACGCTACGTGTTTCAATTTGCATAATTATGTACCTGCATGCCTCTAATCCTTTTGGATTTCAGAGGATATATAAAATTCTTTGGGAAATTGCCATGGGAAGTTATAATTTTAATTTATTTATAAACGTAACATTTCTTTGTCATGTAAAATTAAAGTCTTAAGCTTGTTTTTGGCCTAGTTACCTTTCACAGCGGTCTCTTTGGAACAAGGAAGCAAACAGGTACCAAAAGGTGCACACTGTTGGCTTCAGTTTTATGATTTGGCTAGGCACACAATTTTAACATTCAGAGCTCTTCCACAATGGGATCTCTATTTAAAATAAGGAGTCATATTTAGCAGTGTGAATAATTATACAATGAGATAGTAAAATTTATTTATTTTTAATTGACATTTTTTAAGAGTAATTTATGTTAGAAGGCAAATAATGTATTGGTAGTTTTGATCATAATTACACTAAAACTTGCACTATATGGACAAAAGTATTGGCAGACACCTCTTAATTATTGAATTCAGCTGTTTTATTCAGACCCATTGCCACAGGTTTATAAAATCGAGCACCTAGCCATGCAGTCTGCATTTACAAACATTTATTTAAAAAAAATGGGTCGCTCTGGAGACATTTGCAATAAGTCAGTTTAAGAAACTTCATCACTGCTAGATATTCCACAGTCACCTGTAAGCAGTATTATTTGAAAAACTCTGCCCCGAAGAGGAAGACCGTGTAAAGTCACCGAGTGGGGTCACCGAGGTGCGTAAAAGTCACCAACACTTTCTATTCCAGCAAGACTGTGCCCCAGTTTTTTTGGTGATATCCAAGCTAATATAAGTGTTCATGACACAGTTTTTAAAAGCCATTGGTGCATATGTGGCGGTTCATGAAATATTCTTCATAAAGCTTGTTGCTACCACAGGGTCCACACCTAGACTATGGTTACACATGGAAAAATAAAACAATTGTATAACTCACATTCTCCAGATGGCCTGAAACAAGTTGTATTCCCTTGGTAATAACTCTTATTTTAACCTGGCATGTATGGGGCCCATGACAAAAATTTTAGTAGAGCACTTTAGAAATTGCTCTCTTCCTATAGCAGAATTTCCTTCCGTTTATGCAGCTATCCACTGGAAAAGACATACAGATGTATACACGTAAACACAAATTCCCTGAATATAATTAGAAATAGTAGGCACATAGACAAATTTAGGAATAATAGAAAAACAATCGCAGTACCGGGCTTCATAGTAAGGGCTGTAAATCTCTGGAATGCACTACATATTGAGATGGTGACAGTAGGTAAAAACCTTGAAAATAAAGTTGTTGTTTTTTTTTTTTTTTTTTTAACAAGAAAGTATATATAGGTTACATATAGTATTAATACCCAATGTAATGTGCTTAGAAGTCGTTGCGCCTTTTTCTGGATCAGTGTAATTTGGGAAATCTTGCAAAAGTTGAATTTGAAACATAACATGGTTATCCCTTTGGTAGGTGCAGGATCACTTATTGTGATTGAGGCATAAAGATTGGTAAGTCTTCAGCTTCTTCACGGGGTATGTCAGTAGTAGGTACCAACAGAACGACTGCAGTTCTATTGATAGAAATGTATTACAAAATTTCTACTGAATGACCTTACCAATGTTGGTATCAACAAGTTACATCTTCAAGCTGGTAGATACAAGTAGAACCTAAGTTTATCCACCAAAATAAGTTGATTATTCTATAAATCTGTATTTCACTGTTTAGTATCAAATTTAGTTTAGAGCAGGTATTAATAAAAAACAAATAACCAATGAAAACTACATTCTACAAGTTGTCTGTTGCCTTGTGTTACACACACCTCTGAGAGTGTAAGGGATTGTCAGTGTTCCCCTAATTTATTCACTCTTATTCACTCTTTCCAAAACCCTTGATACCCATGATATTTAACCATTGTGGTTGTATATCAGATATGATCACACCTGGGAAAAAAGACCAAACATGTATTTAACTTTACAATAAACCAACATATAAACAATATACTCAAGTTAACTACGAAAAGTTGAATGATAAACTTGATAAACATTTACGGGCTGAACTTAAGTTCTTTTCCAACCTCAATTACTTTGCTACCAAACTACTATGCTAACATTATGCACGCTACAAATGCACTCAATTGCTAGAAAGTTTAACTAAGATGTTTTTAGAAGGTATTTGACATTAATTATATTATGAACCAGTGTCTGGTACTGGGCCGGGAATGTCTATTGTCATTAAATATTCTACCTTGCAATTATTTTGTAACTTTTGTTCTACGCTCTGCTTACACCAAAAATTATCATAAAATTTTTAAAGATGTCCTCTGTGTAGAATATGTCCATAAAATATTAAATATTCAATTTTCTTCTATCATGGTTTGAAAAATTCATAATTACATGATGATCCACCTAATAACTCATTCTGAAAAGTCATATATGGCACTCCCCCTGTGACTGAGTTAATAATTTACTGCTGTGTGGGATTTTCACTGCACTGTTAGTCTTGGGAACATTTATTAAGCAAATGTTCATTTGCAATGATCAGAATGAGAATGAAGAGGTAAGGAATTAATGAGGAGTGACGGACAGGTGAACAGATTCCATATTGAACTTTAATACACGGAAAGGCAGATATAGACTTATCTTTCAAAACCCTGGCAGACACATAAAATGAAATATAGAGGCTGATGATAAAAGAAAAAAAAATGATACTTCCCCGGAAGGCCCCAAAAGAATGATAAATCTCAGAAAGTGATGAATCAGAGAAAATGCCATTGACTGCTTATAGTTCAGAAATCATTTGTGCTCATCACGTGCAATATATAAATCGGTAAATGGTATAGACGTTAAAAAAATGCAGTATACAAACCAAAGCAACGATAGACTAATGTGAAATTGGAGTTGAATAACCTTTATTTCTCCTTGATAAGGATCTTTATAAAGACAATTCTGAAACCTAAAAAATACCTAAAAAATAGGTTTGTTCTCTTAACATTGGGTCCCTAATTAACATTACACATTTTTCATGTTTGTATATATTGTGCCTTGTTAAATCCACACTTTCTTTACACAATTACAATTTATAAACACGTAGAATTTTGATAGCAGATAAGAACCCTTTGGCCAATCTAATCTGTCCATTTTTTCCTCCTTTAAAATCCTTGAGCCTTGTTTGGTCCTATATTGTCCTAAATTCAGGCTTACCTTATTTCTATCCAATCCATGTTTGAATTTCCTCACTGTACTAACCTCTACCATTTCTGCTGACATAAACAGACATAGGGTATTCCTTGAGAAGGCTTGTGTATGAACATTAGAGGCAGAGGTTAAAGCAGAGGACAGTTCACCAGATGAGAGGAGGGACATGATTTTGATCCGTTTTTATTTGTAGATACATGAGGAGTGATAAGTTCTTACTCGAGTGATAAGTGAGAATGATTAGCCTGGCAGCATTTATAATGGCTTGTAAGGGGGCAAGATGGGTGTGAGGTAGACCAACTAGACTAGGTAGTCAAAACGGGAGACAATGATTGCATGAATCAAAACTTTTGTTGTTTCTTGTGCTAGAAAGAGGGAAAATGAGCAATGTTTTTTATTATGTAGGCAGCAGTTTCTGTAAAAAAAAATTAATGCGGTGAATGAGAGGACAGGGCCAATGGTGATTCAGAGGAGACATGCATGTAGGGTAGGCATGATGGTTGCACCATTAACATTAAGGGGGGTTGACTATAGGAAGGAAGATAAGAAGTTCAGTTTTAGATAGATTGAGTTTTAGGAATTGTGTAAATAAACGGTTAGATACTAGTGTCATCAACACAGAGGTGGTACTGAAATAAGATTTCCAAAGGAGACATTGCAACATGAAAACAGAATGTGTTCTAGACCTGACCCTTGGTGTACACTAAATAAGAGGGGAGTCGGAGCAGATTAGTTAGCGGAAAAGGAGACACTGAAGGTTCAATGAGACAGGTAGGGAAGAAACGAGGAAATAATGTGTTTGAAGAAAAGGAGGGTAGTGTACAGTGTCAAAAGGGATAGAAAAAATAGTGAATGGATTTAGTGGAGAGTAAATTTGGTCATTTTAATCAGAGTTTTAGGAATATTATGCACACTGAAAAGGGTCAAACGGAGAGTTGGAAACAAGGAAGGGAACAGAGAAGGATGTCCTGACATGGAACCGTACTTTTGTCATGCCATTGGTGCAGTAGCCTGCTGGACAGACTGGGGTGAAGGGAGAAGCAAAGGACAGGGATCAAGCTCTCTATACATTTCCAATGCAGCACACATCAACGCAAAAGGACTTCATTTCTTACCTAATTTAAAAAAATTCAAAGAAGTTTTTGTTTCATATTATTCTTAGTACAAAATCAGATAATCATTACTTCACATGTTTAGGCTCATTTAACTGAACAGTAGAGATAAAATATGAAACAGTCAAGCCAGTCTCTCTTTATTAAAACATTCTAATCATTTTGTGACAATGGAGTGTATAAATTTCATCAGCTAAGCAAATGGCATAGTGTGCCGATTTGAATTGCTTAAGCATTATTTGGTTAAAGGGTAAATACACCTTGTACATAGTAATGAAAATTATATAGGTGTGAATGAAGATTAACACTGCAGGCTGTCTCCGGAATATTAATAAAATTCAATATATTTTCTAAAAGGTATCATTTATATTTGTGGAAATGAGGCTGGGTTCTAATAAAAAAAAACTCTGTCCTTCATTCTGTTCATATAATTTTGCCATAAATCATTCTGCAATTTTTTCCCCTAAATATTCATTTCAAGGAGATCCTATTTAAATAACCCCTTTTAGCAACATATTTCAGAATTAAAATTTTACCTTGAGCAATACATCCTCCAATATGCTTGCTTCTATAGAATATTCCTGCAAACTGAAACAATATTTTGTTGAAATAAATTATGCTAAATGGTTCAGCTGAGGTGAAGTAGTGTACAACGAAGAATTGATTAAACATTTGATGAAAAAAAATACCAGTTCTTTGTACTATATTTATATATTTCATATTTTATTTTTTTTATGGGAAAAACATACCGTGGTAAAAAGTACTATTTAATTATGAAGATTTTTAAAAAGAGCTTGGGTGACAACTTGGCTGCTTTAACCACTGTTTCTCATGGCAAACAACGGGGCAGCAAACAAGATGCTATTCAGTAGACATTTTCTGAAACATCCGAGTTATGGCATGACAGATGACGGCCCGGTTAGCTAATCAAAAAAACACCAACACACAATAGGGATTTGAAAAGGTGCACAGTCATTTTTGTTTAACACAGTCATTGTCCCGTAAAAAAATGAAATAATGACATAGATGCATTAACAGTGACAAATACTTCACCAAAACCAACCTACCTTGCCAAGTTATCCAAGTACCACACCATACACCAATTTTGGGAAGGGACATACTCCTAAATTCCACAATTCCATCCTTTGCCTAGCCCTGCTCAGGACTCTGTCCATTCTGGCCCCTGGGGGGCTTCATTATAAAAGGGAGTTTTATGCTCTTGAAAGCTCATCCTTAAAATGGCATGTTAGGCCAATAAAAAAGTATTATTTTATATTGCTATACTCATTTATTTTTTAAGATATAAAAATATATATATATATATATATATATACACACACACACACATACACACACACACACAGACACATACACACACACAGACACATACACACACACAGACACACACACAAGCTTGCACTGACCATAACGTGAAAGACTATAACAGTAATGGAGGAAGATAAATATGGGTAAGACTGTGCAGCATAACATCCTACATAGACCAGTGGATCAGCTTTTTAACTTTCCCATTATAATAAAATGTGGTTATAAACATGTAAAAAAAAATAATGTATCACAGTTATAAAGCAAGGTATTGCTATAGTACATTAGACAGATATTTGGCTTCTCCCACTAGGACGCATTCTTCAGCCTTTGTATTGCTAAATTAAAATCTCTGTGCTCCACAATGACCAAAACAAATAATATATGACCTATGAACGAGTTATTTGCATTCTCCAAAGAATTACACATTTTTTGTACCTCGGGGTCATATATATCTTTGAACCTCTTTTCTCTATAACAACCTTCTGTAGCTCATTAGCACATTATCACCATTAACACAGCTATAACGCAGCAATTTTCTTGCTGTATATTCCGAGGAAATGTTCTTCTGTATGCAGTACAGGGACAAAATTAACTACATAAATCTAGAACGTAAACTGGAAATCATCCAACTCCCAAGATTTTTCTCTGGGATGACATCATCTGCACGTTCCATAGCAGCTCTCTCTCTCTCGGTTATCACGTGATTTCCTAATATTTCATCTCTAATACAGAACATTGATTAGTACTTGGATTAAAGAAACCTTAAGTTATTATCTCGCCCCATCTTGTGGACATGTTTTTCCTTTTTAATATTCTTAATCCATTGAATTGCCATGTAAATACATTTTATAGAGAGGGTTTAAACTGTGGGGTGGCAATTGAGATAAAGCATTTATGGCCCATCGTGACATAAGGATTGGTCATTTAAGGAGATTCTTGTAGATGTAGTTATGGGGAAATAAATGTCACATTTTATTTGGTTCTAAGAGTACTCATAATATGAATGTTATATATCCTCGTGTAGTAGAACGATAATTAGCATTTATGTTCCTCTGCACCTGTTAAAATCAAACTTGAAGAAGAGGCTGCTTGTAAACATGGCAAAGTAATTCAGACTTTTTTATTTTTTACCAAATTCAGGTAATTTACAACTTGTAATTAGTGTTGTATATATTTTTTTTTTTTTTAGATTTTAAGAGATCATTTGAAATGATTACACATAACCATTAGATACCTGTTTGTAGAAAAGTGTAGATTATTTTTTCCTATTTTCAATAGTAATATATTGTTTATGTGGAAAATGCAAATTAACGCCTGGCTTCTTCACTTTTTATGATGTTGTATGTTCAGAGGCCAGCTGCTCCATATAATGCACAGGGCAGAATGTAATATAAAATACAAGCGATTATACTGGGGAACTTGGAAAGCATTAATGTCCTTCAAGTAACGCATCACTAGAAGTTACTACCTTTTGAGGATTTTTCATTTTCTCTCCTTGAGTTTCTGGACAATCCCTAGGTTCCACTATACTACACCAACAATTTGAAAGCATCTGGCCCACTAGCATATGTTTTTAGTGATACGTGGCCCTCCACATTGAAAAGTTGGACAGATCTCATCAAGGCCACCAAGGTCCACTCAGCCAGTCTTGGCTCAGCCATTGTTTAGAACTAAAGCTGGATCTATAATTACACATAGCAAGCTGCGTGGCAACACAACCACCCACAGGGTATGGCTTAATTAGCTGTGCCCTTTAACATTAAGCAGCCTTCATTAATCTGCCACTTAAAATGCATTCTCTGGTTCTAGTTAGGAAGGAAGTGTCATTATGTGTTTCATAATAATTTAATGTATATGGGTTAGATAAAATATATATCAGAATGAATAAACATTAAACTAACTTGTCCATCTAATGTTTTTGTTTTGGCGTCAATGTCCAGAATCGCAGTCAGTGATTATAGTCTGACATCTGTCCTATTGTTCACATGAATTGTGTTGTAGTATCTTCCCAAATCCCAGTAAACAGGTGTCCAAAAACAATTAAAGCTAACACTATTCATACTAATTGGAACTATGACATGTTTAGAAACAAGAACGTAATCTGCATTGAAAGTTTAATTAAAGTTAATTTTCCTGTTTCTTCTAAATCAGGATTATTCTCTATACAAATATATATATATACTTGACGCTCTATAAGATAGGGAATTGGTCTGCATTGCTGTAGAATAAACCCAAATGGTTACGTTTAGCAGATGGTCCTCATAAATCACAAGTCTGCTGAAAATAGCATTGTCTGAATAATACCCATATATATAGTACTTCTGTCATAACCATTTATGGAATTTTGCAATGAACTTCATATGTATTTTTACAATAGCATTGTCATTTTTGGTTTATCGTTGCCAAATGGATGTGCTACAGAACACTTGATTAACGGCAGATCATGTTGCTTTTTTAAGATCATTTCAAGATCATATTGACTTGCATCGAAAGGGTATAACATTGTTTTCTTTATATTCAGTTCCATTTAATTGAGCTATCTAGCCTGTTAAGGACATTTCTTGTCAGCTTATGTGTTATTTTATTCTTTCCGATTAAGTTTCAAATACATGGAAACCACATAAATCTTGGGGCATTTTTTTCAATGACAGTGGCAATAAATGCACTAAAATGCATATAACAGCTGAGAAGTCCCTCATTATCATGATATTGCCCTTGCAAATGTATTGTGGAGATTTTACAGAATTCCCTATAGGCATTTGTTCCTTTTCCCATTCCTAGATACTTTACATGCAGGAGATAAAGTACGTTCGTCCTATATAGGTGATATACTTACCACCAGCCAGTGGTTCAGCAGACGTCTCAAGGGAGGGTCTAATGTCTAATGCATAGGAGGAGGGGAACTTCAGCTGTTTTCAGCTTATTATTAATATCATTTTTGTATTTTTAAGAAAACATATTAAAGTACTCAAAAAGTACTTTAACCCCTTAACATGCAATGGCGGGCCAGGTAACCACAATGATGTGCCTGGCACGTCATTTCATTAAACAAGCTTAGAAAGTGATCATTTTCTTCACTTAAGCGGTGTTGCTGTAATGCCTCGATGTTGAGGCATTCAGCAACACCGAGATCGGCATTAGGGTCCATGTCTGGCCCATCTACGGGGCGTCAACATCAGCCATACATTTGGAAAAAGTTTAGGAGGCGATCAACGACAATGATGTTGCTGAAATGCCTCCAAAGCGAGCCGTTCAGCGACACCAAACACCCACCCCAGGACGCCAGAGACTTTGCCACTCGCAAGATGGTGGTGTGCCCTTTAAAAAAATGACAAAGTTGGGAAAAGTTTGCTAGAGGGTCTCCATGGGAAATTAGATGATATGATAAAAAATGGTATCTGAAGAAAGCCTTCTTGTCCTAAAAAAATAACTTGTGTGGGTACACGAAATGGGTGAAGAGAAAATTACATCTAAACACGAGCACCGCAAAAGTGTTAAAACTGCCTCAATCACAAAGGGTACAAAAAGCACTGTGTTTCAGGAGCTTCATGAAATGGGTTTCCATGGCTGAGCAGCTGCACAATATCAATCGTTGGCTTCAGTGACTTGACTCTAGAGCAGTGAAAATCATGTTCTCTAGATTGATGCATCATGCTTCACTATTAGGAAGTCTGGGTTTGTTGGATGTCAGGAGAACAGTACCAACAAGAATGCACAGTGCCTACTGGAAACTTTGGTAAAGGAGGGATATTGAGCTTTGGCTGTTTTGCAGGGTTTGGGCTAGGTCCCTTAGTCCTAGTGATCATACAAACACATTTAGACCATTGTATGCTTCCAACTTTGTGGCACCAGTTTGTCTGTTCCAGCATGAGTGTGCCCCTGTGCACAAAGCAAGGTCCATAAACACATGGTTTGTTGTGGAGGAACTCGACTGGCCTGTGCAGAGCCCTGACCACTACTGAGCACCTTTGGGATAAATTGGAAAGCTCCTTGCAAGCCAGGCCTTCTTGTCCAACATCAGTGCCTGACCTCACAAAAGCTCTTTTGGCAGAATGGGCACACATTTCCACATACACACACACTCCAAAAGTGGAGGCTGTTTCAGTCACTTGGTTTTAATACTTTTGGAATGGGATGTCCAAAAAGCTCATATAGGTGTTATGATCAAGTGTCCACATACTTTTGGTCACATAATGTGTGTGTTCTTACAAATATAACCTTTGCAGTCACTTTTCACCAATTTACACATGAGCAATGAAATAAATAGCAAGAGTAAGACATCAAATCACTTCCACACATTACAGAGCTGGAGGCTCTATTGTGACTGATTGCTACATTTGACTAAGTAAGATTTTTTAGGAGAGAAGAAACTATACAGCGAAATAAAGTATTATCTTTGTTATAGAGAATGAGATATATATATCCCTCAACATCCCCAATTCTTCTTTGTTCATTAATATATAACGGCACATTTTCAATTTCAAATTAGATAGGGGAAAGGAGACATAGATATATTCCACGGTAAAGATACTTTACTGGATATGGTCTATTCATCTGTTAACAACAATTGAAACCTTTTTTTTTAACATTTTATTCCATGAGATTTTACATTAATGTAAGCGTGGCAGCGTTTGAAAACTTCTGGAACTAATTTAGGTAAGTTGTCAAATATATTTTGACAATAAAATGAAGAGAATTACTGTAATGTTATTAAAATGAACACTACCTAGAAATGTAAACATATTTCTAGGGCAAAACCATATATCTTTCTCTGTCCTTATGTTTCAATTTGAATCGTTATGTACCTACAAGCAAAAGGCATCAGTGAAAGCTGATTGTTTTCATATATTGATTTTCCTTATGTGCAGACCTCTGACAGTACAGACTATGAAAGATATTTCAACCTGTAGCAGTGACAAAACAAGAGTCAGATTTGCTTTTACACACTTTCACTGTCTACGATATGCATGTTCAGTGCCATCATTTAAAGGGATTCTGCTGCAAGATGGTTCTCAATTCTATGAGCCCCAAAGCACTGTGACACTTGCAATCCTCCAACTTCTGATATAGTGAATTGAACCTCCACATTATTTGGCTGTAGTTAAAGAACAACCAGTTATGCCATAACATTGTCTATCATTTACCTTGGTTTCTAAATATGCTAAAAAAGTGACTATGAAAGACAAAGAAAACCACCAAACATGTGAAAAATTACAAAAACTATATTTCTAAATATGCTACAAGGGCTTGCAAACTTTGGCACAATTTAATCTCTCTAGTCCAAGTGGGGTTTGTTTAAGGTAGAGTTGACGAGGAGTTGGCAGGAGAGTTGTGGTTTTGACTCCTTGACTTTATTCTAAATTATGAAGGTCCAACACCAGTGAACTTCTGCTGTCCTATATAATGTATAGTTAAATCAGTGAGATTTCTTCAATGTCTACATATCCATTGAATGATATATTATATGCGGGACTAGCTCAGTCCATTTTACTAAAGAAACTTATAGTGAATAGTGAAATGAGAGTTAAAACCCCTAAGCCTCCGCAAGACCTCCTGCCAACTGCCTCTTTAAATGAATAAACCACATTTATTACAGCATTTCAGAGCTGTGTGGACTACTATGTCATAACTTTGTTGATGTGGGCACTGATCACTTTGTGGGATATGGCTATAGCAAAACTTCATCCATGATACATGTGGCATTTCAACCCATAATGACAATGCTTGTAAAGATGAGATGATTGGGGGGCAGTTTTGATCTTACTAGAGCCAAAAAATCCTTTCCCCCTGACTGCTCATGCCTATAACAGAGGTTGGCACCCTCTTTAAGGAGTGATGAGAGAGCACTAATTAAACCATTAAAACATGTTAACACAGAGACAGCAATTTTAAGCTCTGTTGATTTATGCAAATGGTTGTTTTTGGTGATGTGTATTGAAAAAATAAAGATCATGGAATAAACAGGAAGGTGATACAAAATCGCTGCAAAGCGAACCATATTTTTTCATTATTTCCAAACCACATTCTTCAAGACGACCTTAGAAAAGTTCTTAACTCCAGTACAAACTCTACCCTCTGTTTTGTATCAACTTTATGCTCCAATAAACAAGACAATAATGACAAATTATCAAATCAAGTCTCAGATGTGACCCTCAATTGGAACAGCGGCAATTTAATGAAGACAAAAGCTAGTTGAAAGCTGCTAATATCATTTACTGATAAACAGGTTTTCTCAAGAGGCCCTTAGCTCAATCCCTTGAGGACCTATAAGCCTGCATAATGCCATTTAAAATATTGCGCAATTCACCAAATTAGTCTTTGAACATCCTTACTATCCAATTACGAGGCCTCTGCATGGACAGAATAATGACATTTTTCAAATTGGGGAATGCATGTGGTCTTAACAAACTTATGACAAACACGAAAATTAGCTTTCAATTTTGAAGCCGGCGTGACTTCCTTGAAATGATTCAAGTCAGGGTTGCAATATTAAAGCGGTACAAGAGCAGCTAAGCAGAAAGTGGATGTGTAAATTGTAAGCCTGCAAAAAAAATGTATACCTACATTCTGTCAACTAAAAGGAATACGAATCATAACACTTTGAATGATGATTCTGTATTTGCAAGCTATTTGGACCACTTAAAAGCTAGTGAACGCTTTTTTTTTCTGAATAACGGGTACAGAATACCTCTTGGACAGTTTTATCTTCAAGGCAGGCAGAAAAGCCGAGAATTTTAGGAAGTGAAATCCATCTCTGTTAAAACACTGCAAGCCACATTATTAAAGTCATTTGTCATGGTTTGAATATTTCTGCCTGATTCACCATTAAATCGCTGTTCTAATTACCAACTTTGTCATGAAAAGTAGGCAAGCTGCA
Organism: Spea bombifrons; assembly: GCF_027358695.1. Lineage (NCBI taxonomy): Eukaryota > Metazoa > Chordata > Amphibia > Anura > Pelobatidae > Spea > Spea bombifrons. The sequence goes on from NC_071088.1 coordinate 101,339,212, forward strand.
GTATACACTGGAAAACTTAATTTTTTAATAATGGTTTGGCTTGTACAAGGAAATATTTCAAACACTATTTCTTTTTTAAAAAATGGTGAGAGTGGGGCTTCACGCGCCATAAATCAGTGACAACATGCAAAATGAAAATATTTCTGCATGTGTGATTTGTTTGTCATGTTGTTGCATAAATAGATTAACTAATTGTAAAAAAAATACAATATAGTTCCTTGTGACTCTACTTGGAATGCATTTTGTCATATTCCAGACATCAAACAATATTAAATGACATGTATTTGTAGTATTATTAATATGTTCCATGTTTATTTCTTTACTTATCTTTAACCATGTGGAATTTTGCTTTTGTTTTTTTCATATTTTTCCAATTTTTAATAAATGACAACAAAAATGCCCAAATATGTATATATGTAGCTAGTACTGGGCTGGAAAATTAAATTAAAGGTCAGTGGTGGTTATATCACAGGCATGTGGCCATATGCTGGATACACACGGTCACATATTATGCTTATAAATCAAAGCGTGGTTACATGCTAAAAGAATACATAGGATACATGAGCCCATGGGCTTAAACTACGATTTTTTAATTGCAAAAATATGTATACATTATAAAGAGGACACGGGCAGAAGTGAATGAAGAGAGAGAACAGTGACAAAGAAACGGTCGTTGGAGATGGTAGAAAGACATGGAGAGAGAGTGAATGAGAGTGTGAGAGAACGTGAATAAGAGTGTGAGAGAGCGTGAGAGAGCATGAAAAAGTGAATGAGGGTGAGTGACAACAAATTTAATTTCCCAATGTAAAAAGCCCTCCGAATTTCTTCTGAACCGAAAGGGCAGAAAACTAAATTTGTTGTCTGAAAACAAAAGGACCAAAAACGAAACGAAAAATTTGTCTAAAACTTTTTTGGTCCAGTGGCACAAGTCTACTAAATACTAAGAGGACTGAGGGACGATGTGATTATATCATTGGTTTTAGATACTATATATATAGCATTCATCAATGAAAGCCCACCAATGTCCCAGAGGCCTTAACCAAAAAAAAATGCTTTCATGTAAGGTTTCTAAAATCACAGAGGTACCCGTGTTCAATATGATTGGATTCTGAATTCCATCTGTTATCAAATCTTAGGCTTCTTTGATTTGAAAGAACTGAATTATCGCCACAAACAGGACTGCAAAAAAATGCAGCCCTGGCATTTAAAGACTGCACGCTATGCTCTTACACTTGTGTTGAATCTACCACAAGAGCAGCAGTAAAGGTAAGTGACCCATGCAACCTAATTTGCCCTGGGTGCCAGATGGCCCAGGCCACAGATACATTTAAGCTCCACTTGCTATATAGGATGCTATATGTGCTCCCCGTTTGATTATTACACAAAAGTAGTCAAGTAATACAAGCACCTCAGTTTCTACGGGAATAAAATAACCAGTGCATGTGGGGAGCTTTCTCTTGATAATGCATGTTGTACGGGGTCATCATGTAATTGTGCCTTAAAGTCACAATGCAAACTTCAGTTTTGTGCTCTAATTACACTGGGTCGTTTGGCTAGGCTTTTTCCCAAATGTGTCCTTTGGGAAAATGATGTTAATATTTTTGTCACATATGCACTAGGATTCAAACATGTAAGCACAAACAATGAATAGACCTTATGTTTTTAATGATATTGTAGAGAACAGAGTTGAAATAGAGGTTTCCATTGCTAATAGAATTATACAAAGAGAGAGTAGAAGCTCTTTATGGCATGGCTGGCTTTCCATCACAACCAGTTGATAATGCCAGAAAACTGCCAATTAATTTTTACTTCATGACAAATATATTGTATGGAACTAATTTCCCTACTGATTTAAGAAAAGTAGATACATTATAGAAGGTTGTTGTTGAAATTAATCTATGGCATCATTTTCTTCAGAGTGCTGATTCATCTAGGTTGTATGTCACGCTCGATCTACCAGAGCAACACATTGTTGCCATATAAGCAAAAATCACTTCTGAACAACATATCTATGATAACTTTGCATAATAAGAACATAACATTTACATAACATTGCCAACAACCTAGGTATGTGACAAATAGTGCTACTAATAATTTTAATTTTAGTATGGTCAGGTCAATCTCATTGGGCCTGGCCTATCATATGAGTGAGATAGGCAGCTACCTAGGCTGCTGAGCTGGTAATGGAGCTATGATCAGAGTCTCTCCTATGTTTAAAAACATATGCAGGGAGTGAGTGCCAAAAGACACACACACAATATAACCAAAAGCATATAGACACCGCTCCTACTTATTGAGTTTAGGTGTTTCAGTCACAACCATTGCTTACAAATGTACACAATTAAGCACATAGGCAGCCATCTCCATAGACAAACATTGGCAGTAGAATGGGTCGTGCTGAAGAGTTCAGTGACTTTAAATGTGGCACTGTCATAGGATGCCACCGTTGGCACATATCAGTTTCGGCCCTGGTGCACATATCAGTTTCGGCCCTGATCCACTGTGAGTGCTATTATTGTGAAATGGAAGCGTCAAGCAGTAACAACAGCTCAGCCATGAAGCAATAGACTGGGCACACTCAGAGAGCAGGGCTGCTGAGTGATTAAATAAGCAGCGCGTAAAAATTGCCTGTCCTCTGTAACATTACTAACTACGGAGTTCCAAACTAGGAGCAACATCAGCACAAGCACTATGGGTCAGGAGTTTCATGAAATGGCTTTCCATAGCTGAGCAGCTGCACACAAGTCGAAGATCACTAAACACAATTCCAAGGGTTGGCTGGAGTGGTGTTTAGTACACCACCACTGGACTCTGGAGCAATGGAAATGTGTTCTCTGGATAGATAAATGAAGCCCAAGTTTAGGGAAGGCCCTTTCCTGTTCCAGGATAACTGTGCCCCAGTACACAAAAGCAAGGTCTGTAAAGACATGGTTTGATGAATTTAATGTGGAGGAACTCGAGTGGCCAGCACATAGCCCTGGCTTTTACCCTATTGAACACCTTTGTGATGAATTGGAACACCGATTGCGAGCCAGTCCTGCTTGTGCAAAATCGGTGCTCTACTGAATAAATGGGCACAGATCCCATAGACAGTCCAAAATCTTGAGAAAAGCCTACCAAGGAAAGTAGAGGCTGATACACCAACTCCATATTAATGCCCTTTTTTTGTAATGGGATGTCCAACAAGATGTGATAGTCAAGTGTTCACATACTTTTGGCCATGTAGTGTAGTTTGCTTACAAACCATATGTCTATGTTCGGTGCTGGTACTTGATATACAATTCTGGTGCATTCACCTGTGTACTTGAATTAGAGTTCTGGAATCCTGTGCCAGGCATTGATTTCTTTACTGCCTCACAATCACTTCATAGGGTGATACGCACCAGGGTGCAAATGAGTTGGTGAGACTGAAGAAACAATGGTAGGTTTGTGTGGAGCTAGTTCACACTGCAATTGGTTCAGTTCATTTAGTGTATACTCCTCTCTGTGTCTTCTAGTTATCATAATTATCATAATAGGATTATAATAATAACAAAATTACACTGTGTACTAAGAATACATAATACTACAGCTTAAAGTTCTTGGGCAGCATGTATCACCTGTTAGTATTAATACATTCACTCATTAAATAAGCCTAATGCCTATGTCGTTCCTTTTACTTTCAGCAACTTTGCTAATAATATTCCAGATACAACCCTAGGAAATGCCAGGTGTGTCCGAAATGCTGAACTTGTAGGTAAAACCAGTCTATCGATACATATCGATACAAACTATCGCTTGTTTAGCCTGTTAACACCGTTACATAGGTTCGTTAAGTGCACTGATCTGAAAATTGTAGGATCTGAAAGACTGACAGAGCTTTAAATCAGACAGCAAGAAGCATAAGGCCTGCTATTATCACATAAAAGTAGGGTTTGATTTAGTATCTGCTCATTGTTTCCTTTATGTTCTGTTTAATAAACTGAGTCCTCGTAAGTCTCATGGGGCTCTGACAGTCCATCTTTCCATTGTCAGCCTGTATAATTAGCTATGTAACAAATTGAGGAAAATTAGGTTTTTGCTGTTAAATCTATACAAAGAACAAAGAAGATAAGCCATGCATATGACAGCCGAACTAGATGCATGAAAGAGTTTCAAGACCAGGAACCGGGCGTGACAGACAACACATACAAGCAATTACATGTTGTTAAGAGGTTACGTTAGTGTAAATTGGATATCAATTGTTTATGTATGACTGTTTACGTGGTTCTTAATAATCGAAGACTGTGACATATTGTAGATATACTATACTATAGATACACATACACGCAGGTATCAAAACTCAGGAAATTTTTGATGAAAGCCATAACATTTTAGAAGAAAGCCATAAAATAATCTGAAATATTTAACTATTTCACACCCAAACGCTGCACAGCCCAAATAAGAACTGAGTCACTAAAACCTCAATAGAGATAAATCTTGTAAAGGTTGTAATGAGGCATATATGTGGTAGCCACTAGATATTTTTGATATGCAGTGAAAATCACTCCAGGATTTTCATGTTGCCAAAATTATAGCTTTTCTGGTCTGATAGGGACAGTTCAGAGAGGTTTTATACTGGCCTATGTCCCATTACTCCATTGAATGTGATGCATATGTACGAGAGAAAGTAGGACTTTATATCTGCAAATATCCAATGGTTTGAGTATGAGATTATGTGATACTAAGTGTTGTACCTATTATCTGTCATTCCCTACCCTGTTCTGCCAGACTCTACCCTACTTATTCTAACTTTAAAGGCTTACTGAAACCCCACAAACTACATTTCGAATGAAACCACCACCTTTGGTGACTCCATACCACTGACTTCTCCCAGCAGCTTAACAAAAAAGGCCAGGAGCCCCCCTCTGCATACACACACAGAGTAACATACTTACACACACATACTTCCATACACACGATAACACATACTAACATACACATATACTAGCATACACACACACTAGTGTCAGTTCTTCTGCTCCCTTGAGGTCCTCACACTCTATGTCTAAGAGCTGGGAACCCACGTCATATCTCGGCGCTGAGTCTCAGCCTATTAGGACTGATGGCGTGTGGCTCGCGACGCTAGCCTGTATGACCGCCCCGGTGGGTGGAGGAGCTGTACAGGGGAGGCTGTGGAGGCTTCTATTATCTCCACATCCCCCTCACTACTATCAAATCCTTCTCAACCAAGCAATCATTCACCTTCTGTCTCATTCCCCTGTGACCTTCCTAATAGATTGTAAGCTTAATTGCAAGAGCAGGGCTCTATTTTGTGTCTGTGCCAGTATGTCTTCAAGTCAGTTTATTTTTGTTATTATTATTGTTATTTTTAATTAGTTTTGTTAAAATTACTCTGTTTTACTCTTCCAGGGCTATGTGACTCATTTGTATAGAAATGACAAAATTGAACTTTTAGGCACAGATATTTAGTAATGAAAACATTTCTTATTCCATGCACTTTTGTAAGGTAATTTTATTCGGATTCCCTTGAGATATTTAGGATATGCTGAGTGCTCTGTCACAAAGTGTTACATTAAGAAATGTTAGGTATTCTCCAAAATTTTGATTAAGAGGTACAAATCCTCCCCCAATAAAATAATTTAAATAAAACTCACAAGAAAAATAATATGGAGCAGGTTCTCCCTGTAGTCAGCATTTGTAATATGTATTAGCTAACATCAGATATTAATATTTCTAAGTAACCGGTTAATTTTCCAAGCAGGGTACACTAAATGAATGATAAATGGAAACAAATGACTCATATTACTTTGCACAGGAGACTTTATTGACCTGTTCTAAAATGCATTATGGGTCTTGTTTTGAAGCAGAAGATCCCAGTCATTGATCAGCATGAACACTAATGTGCCTTGCATCAATATGCATATGTGTTCCTTCTCTGTTAATATTAAACCTTTTAAGCCCAGTAGAAAACATTGTCACACTACAGTAACATAAATGTTACCTTATAAAAAAAGTATGGTATTTGCATAAGTGGCTAACTCATAATTGTGTAAGAACGGTTTCTTCTATGTAAGGCAAAACAGACTTGCACATTTTGTATCCTAATAATACATTATTTATTTAAGAACACAATGGTACATAAGATGTGGACCCGATATTTAACAAAATCCATTCTTTTTACGCAACTTAAAAGGAAAAGAATCCACATCTTTATCTCAGTTATAAGAATTTTCAGATGTTTGAGGTAAAATGAGGGCTTTAGATATTTGATTCTGGAGCAGAATGACTCCATTGGTTGCTATTGTGACTGCACCACTTTTACCACTTGGGGCCAGAAATGTTTATTGTACATGACCCCTGGTGTGTTCTGAGTCCCATAAAACTGCATTTAGATATGATGTGCAGTGATGTATTCTGGTCTATGCCAACTATGCGTAGGCTTAGGTCACCAGGTCCATGGGGGACTGCAGCTCCTCTGCTGCATAACAGGAAGCCTCAAGCAACAAGACTACTCATTCAGACATTTAAATGAGGGATCATTGATCTCCCCAACCAGCCCATTAACTCTATGGAAGGCTGTGCCAAGCCGGCACAGTCCTACATAGTTTTCTTACACTCCGTGCTACCTTCGATGACATCATACCCTGACGCTCGGTAGGACAGTGGCATGGTGGAGGTGGCAGACAGTGCTTCCCTGGGATAGACCTAGGGCAACGCTGAAGGTAAACATTTTGAAGACATCTGCCCTTTCAAATGGTAACCTACTGTAATTTCTTTTTTAATGGTTGGTCATATGATTATCTGAAGACATTGCTCTATAAATATCAATATGAGATTAACTAAACAATTGTTGATAAAACACATTTATTATGCCACACTTATTATTAACCACCCTACTAAGAGTGTCCCAAAAACATTTGGCTACCAATGCACTTTGTACAAAATGAGCATAGAAGGGATACAGACGGTTGGACAAACCCCTGTTACTCTACTGTCCACTACCAGCTCTCCGGTGACTGAGAGTGTGGTAGATAAATGGAATAGTCAACCAGCAGAAGTGGTAAAGATTAACGCAATGAGACACTTAAAAATGCATCACGTAGACATAAGACTAATGTAAACATAAGACAAGACCAAGGGACAAATAAGGTAGGAGGTCTTACAGCAGACAGAAGAATGGGGTAGACTAATTTGGGGAGCAATCTGAAAAGTTTAGGGGACACTCAAGCATTCAACTTAAAGATAACTTGTCAAGTAGATGTAACTTGTAATTCAAATTAACTGTTTTTTATATTGATATATAGCTGTTTTATTCCAAAGTGTTTTTTTAAATGAATCCTTAAATCACACAAAATTTGCAAACTAAAAATTCTGTTTAGAGTATCTTTCTGTTCTATTCATAAAGGAAGAGATGGCAGGACAGTTTGCAAGATGGCTAAATGTCACCTCCATAACTTAACTATGTACTATGAAGAGCCAGCCCCAGTGAGCTACAGCTGGAGGAAGAGCTCAGCCCTGTATAATGTATAGTTAAGTGTGCAAGATTTCCTCAAAGTCTCCAAAGACATTGAACAATGCATTATATAGGGGCAGCTTACTTGTGTTGCCCTCTCATAATGAATAGTGAAGTGAGAGAGTTAAAACAGCTCTCCCTGAATTGTCCCGACTGAGCGACTGGATACAGTACCTTGTCAGCTTTCGCCTCTCTTCTGTTCCTAAAGTGCATACAGAAGCTTTGCACTATGTAAATCAGATTTCTCCTTTGACCAGTAACACATTTAGAAAATACATATTTCAGGGGTTTAAAATAGTTTCTGCCCCACAAGATGTGCTTTGCGGTACAAATTTCATCAACTGTCTTAAAAACTTCTTTTAGCCACTAAATACAAGATACATAATCTAACTGATTAATAATAATTTTATGAAATAACTGAACTATATAAATTAAAAATAAACGGGACCCGCGACCTACTGCAAATCAGCAGAGGATAAAATCGGATCCAGTTTTATATTGTAACTATTAAAGTAGATGTATTTTAAATACATTTAATTGGATACAGCCACTATGACATCATAGCAAATGGCAACGCACATACGTAATAACTTTGTGACGGTTCTGCTGGGACGCAACACTCATCATCCTCAGCCAGCTCTGCAGAGACCCGAGATAACGAAGGATGCAAGCCAGCAACATCTGGAGTGCTAAAGGTTGCCTAATGCCTGCTTTAAAGAGTGCCCAGTGTATTTAACGAGCTGCAAATCTATTAAGGGCACACAAATGTTTCATCTGTAACAAGAGCATACAGGTTAATTAACAAGAAGGAGCTTTTGTGTTGAAACAAGACTCCCCAATGCTGTTCATGCAGGTGCTGTTAAGGGCCAATTGCGCTCCACCGTATAATTATCAAATACCTTTGTGTTCTCCATTTGTTAACAGAGCGCTGCCTGCAATTTGCCTAAACCTATAAACCATCATCTGTGATCCACAGCAGCGATTAAGTGACAAGCCCCCTCTCAGTGGAGACTTGGCACCGCATTAGAGACAGGATGTGAATTTTAGGAGCCAGATGGATAATTTAAAAAGTCAATTTTGACAGCCCCTTTCAATAATACCACTACAAAACAAGAAGACATTAATTACATTAATATCCAGTGTGCTGCGCAATCCCCAGATTACCCAACACGTGCCCAACACAGACATGTAGTGTTTCGGAACGAGAGGTTAAAAAATACTGTGCCTGTTACACGAAATGTCTGTCTTTTTATGGCCTGCTTTCCTAGCCTCTCCCGAGGATAAAGTGATTTTGTAGCAAAATGAGATTTATCCTACATTGTGCACAGCTAATAGTCCAATTAAAAGGAATAAAATCATTCGATAAATAACTAATTGTCTTAAATTGGTTTTTATTTTTTTATTTTTTTTTTATTTTGTTTTAAACTCGTCGGCCTGATCTCCAGCAGTGTTTCTCCTAAGGAAGGCATTTCTTCATGCAACTACATGTAAAACCACATATATTTGCACATTTCTACCATACCACCAATAATTATAAATATATATATATATATTTACACATCATATGTCGCGTGTGTGTATATTGCCGAATTGGATGAGTACCACTTATTTAATTTAAGCAATTTCATCTTCTGCATTTATAAAGCCATTCTCAGATACTTTCCCTATCCAAATAAAATTTACAAATGTTATGAGCAACTCTTCAGAGATTCCACCACAGTATGTTCTAATGTACCATCAGGATATGTATCGAAAGCAGGAAAAAAAAAACCTCCAAAAAACAAAATCATATCCCTGGGCTAAATAGCTAGACCAGTCTAATTAAATACTCTTTGAGACCCAGGTTACCCTCTGATAACTAGAAAAGATTTGACCCTTTTTGCTGTTCTTCCACTGGTTATTGTGTACCTTTGGATTTATAGGCTTTTTTCATGAATTATTTAAACGCTGCAATTTCCAATCCACAATTACTTTTTCAAAGAAGCAGAGATGGGGAAAAATAATCACAATTTAAACTACTAAAAACTGCAGGACACCAGCAGAATATAACATACCAGACCTTTATTTAATTCTTAAAAAGCTTCCTTCTGTGAGTTTGGATCTCATTCATTCTTTTCCCTTTCTTGCTTTCGTAATTTCGGAAGCATATGTAATCTAAACTTAAAAAAAATCAGACAAATACTGCAAATCTCTCTATGATTGCAGAACCAAAGGCACACTTTTATTGAACTTTTCATATGGCATTGGAGCAATCGCCTACGCAAATTATGAAGTCCACATTTTAACTTTAACTGGGGAGGACAATGGAAAATGTATACTCCATGGCACGTTATGGTGGATTTTATTATAAGCTCCTGGTCACTCATAATATTAAATGAAATTTATGTCATTTTACATGCTATAATTCCATCATCAAGTTCTTATTTGTGTGATACAGATTCAAGCACTGAAAAACAGAAACATCAAACTAACGTGGGCTAAACGGTTTATGTAAGGCTGAGCAGATGGTTCCTCTAGCCAGGGACGCATATATAAAATACATCTCGTAAGGCAGCGAGAATGTAAATGCAAACTTGCAGTATACATTTTCCATACGTGTCCCCAGTTAGGAGCCATCTGGTCACAAATGATCTGTTACCTGAAAACAATGTAACATTACATACATCAACCAAAAAATTGTGTTTGGGGAGATTTCTCAATGGTTAATAACTTCAAGAAATGTAAAAAACATACAACCTGACAGCAGATGAAAGCCATTCAACCCATTTTTTCTGATGTAAACAGTCAAACCTCAATCAATCCTTGGTCTTGTCTAAGATTCAGGATAGCTCTATACCATGCATTTTAAATTCCCTCACTGTATAAGCCACTACCACTTCTGCTTGGATGCTGCCCCACTTATCTTCCACTCTCTTAGTAAAGTAAAACACATCGTTAAGTTTTAAAGAGCTTTTGACAGAAAATGTGTATATTTTATAACAATTTTTTTTAAAGCTTTTGTAATCTTTCATAATAAGCGGAGTAACCAGGGCCGGGAGATTACCAAAGAAAGTCCAGATTATGTTAATTGTTATTAAAAAGGGAACATCTTAAAACCCACTTTTTGAATGAAAATATTAAAATAATCTTTTTGAAGTTACCCGAGCTTGATGTACGCAAATATATTTGAAAACCTAAAATTAAAAAAAGAGGAGAGATGCTATTAAAGGAAAAGGATGCAATTTTCTAATCTTTTTTGTAATTTTTTTTTTAAATAGAATTTTAGACCTATAAGTGGTCTAGGTTGCATTTTCTTTGTTTTTATATTTTGTTTAATTGTGGCCCCTGTAGTCATTAAAGGAAATATTTCAGAGCCCCACACCATTGTATAGAATTCTTTAGACATATACTCAGTCAAATGATCAGTTATTAATAATCAGTGGTGCTGATGCACTTACGTAAGGAATGAGTTGGACCCAAACAACTGGTTAAATATCTACAGTTTATAAAAACAATATGACCTCACACTAATATATACATTAAAATGTCATTAAAACGTGACAAGATTAAGTGCTTTTATTATTATTTAAAAAAAATGTATGTGAACATGGTAAATATTAGCGCCTTATACCTCATAAAAACAAAACATATGTACATATCTGCAAATATACAAATTGCAATATATTGAACAAACTGTGGATTTCATGTTTTTCAGATCATCAATACTATTTTTTTCTTTAAAGAAAAAAAACTGATTAGCCATGTTGGCTTTGGGAATCATATTTGGACTCTAGTGTTGACAACGTATGAAATCAGTGTACTACGATGCAATAGAGCATAAAGACAAACCATTTCTTGAATAGTAGATTTGGTACATCTCAAGGGTCAATTGTTTAATGAATTCCTGCTTTAATGACGGAAGCATGACCATGTTTATCTCCTTAATTCTTCAGTACCTCGAGTCAAACATATATGGCATTTAAAGAGTTAAAAAAAATAAAGATTATGTCAGATCTCTGATTAACAGGTGTGTTTCTTTGTACTGGGAAAAGGTGACTTTTATCTGGTCTGCTTTGCTGGACACAGAGAAAATGTAAACAAAATATTTGTGTTCGGGCCCTTCAGCATTTCCACTATAACGTTCTTCCCATAAAACACGATTACCGGTGATCAGAGGCTTCAATGTCAAGCTGGGAATTTCTAGTAGTTGTTAAACTACATTTGAGGAATGAATTCTTATCTCTACACAGTCCCCCAGGAAAACAATGCATGGCACAAGTAACAAGTCTGTTATTTCCCTTCCAAACTGTTTATTCATAAAAATTTGATGTCTGTTGTCTTCAAGCTATTTAGCTATTAGTTTGTGTGTGGTTCATCTGCTTTTTAAGGAACAGCCAGAAGATGGCATGCTATCTACATTGACTGAGTTCTGTCACTAGCATGCGCTTAATACACCTCATACATTTGAAATGCTCCGTTCCTTAAGTTTTTTGTACTTATATTTACAAAATAATACTTTTGCTGGAAATGTAGATTTATACAGATTTAACTCTATAGCAGAAAGCTCTCAGTTTAGGTATACCGGCATATTACAGGACAAATCACCAGGATATACACCTTATTGAGTTTATAAGTGTACATGTATTACTTTGTGTATGTTTTATATATTTGTAGTAACACATAATCTGCATTTTCTAGTTACATGGGGATCCCCTGATCTTCTCCAGGTTGACAGCCAATGGGGGTATGTCACGCGACGTTGGCAGAAATACCAACTGATGTCAGCAGGAACACCAACTGATGCCAACAGCAGGGCCACTGACAGTCAAATAACATCCCCAAACACCTCAGGAAAACAATTGCTGAAACATATCAGTCTGGAAGAGGTCATATGTCCATTTCTAAGGCTATGGGCCCACACTAAGCCACAATGAGAGCCATATTGACCATATTGTTTAGGACAACAGGGGATCTCCCAAAGTGCATGGCATGAAAACATTAAGTGAAATGCTTTGTAATGGCCAATTCCACAGGAGATGTCAGGCCATCTGTCCTTTAGCAAGCAAAACTGGGTCATGCAGCAAGATAATAATCGAAGACACACAAGCAAGTATACATGAGAATGGATGAAGAACAGAAATGTAAAGTTTCTGAATGGCCTAGTCAAAGTTCAGACCTAAATTCCACTGAGATATGGCAAGACTGCAAAGAAACAGTTCATCCTCGCACATGCTATTGAATTAAAGCAATTATACAAGAATAGACCATAATTCCTCCACCATGCAATAAGAGACTTATTAATTATTGCAGGAAGCAGGTTTGCCTGCTGTAGTCTGGGATGGTTGCCAGTTAACTAGAAAATGTTACTTTTGTTGGAGTCAGGCAGGCGTAAACAAGCTGTGATTGGCATTTTGGTAATGTTCACAGAAAATGTATTTAAAGTTCGAAGTAGATGGACCTGTTTAGCATTCATGAGTCCAAGAAATCTAACCTGTGTTGCTTATTAAGTATGAGGAAGTGCAAACTCCACAGGAAACAATCAAGACCAGGATGCAGGAGGTTACATACAGCAAAAGATAAAAAGGATACATTTAACCATTGCAATGCCAATGACTAAACTTATTAATAATAGATTTAAAAATATCAACCAAAACACCAACTTATAATAGAGAGGTTAAAGAAAAAAAATCTTTTGTGGTTTCCACACAACCCCCGGGGGTTTACTTTTAAACTAAGTTTTACTTATTGTGACTTTGTGAGAGACTAGTGGATAAGTGCAACAGCCTCCCAGCAGAAACGGTAGAGGCTATAATACATGCATGAATTTAAGACAAGACCAAGGACTGATTAATGTTTGAGCCTTTGCAGCAGATAAAACAGGCAGACTAGATGAGCTGAATGGGTCCTAAAATCTAGGGACCACCAGGTAAGCACATATTTCCATAAAACCGGGCTGGGGAACAAATGTTATCAGACTAATACATCTAATGAAAATGTAATATACAAATGATAATTAACCAACAAAAAACCTATGCATTAATTTACCTCAACAAACAATCAAGGATTATATTTTAATTTAGGGCATCTTCTATTGGAGGCCCTCTATACTATACACGTGCCCCTCCCCCTCACCTGTCTCTTGTCAGTTTCTCCTCTCTCACACACTGACTAGCTCCCCCTCTCCTGGTCCTTCTCCTATATCTCCTGTCAGCATCTTCTTTGCAGCTGCACAGAGCGATCAGGGGAGACTAGACAGCAGCTGGAAAAGGTGAGTAAGCCTTAAAGGGGCTGATATAAGGCAGGGGGAGAGAGCATGGGCACAAACATGGCAAGGAAGGCAGAGAAGGCTGTGGGGAATGGGTAGAGAGACATAGGGGGAGAGTGCAGGGATCAAAAACGCGGCTGGAGGAGAAGGTGGGGACATAGAGAGAAAGAGACTTATTTTAGGGCTACAAATTTGACTTCCTAATAAAAAAGTCCTCAGAATTTCAACCAAAATGAAAGGGCATGGACCAAAATTTGTTTTTAGAAATGAATGAGACAAAAACAAAACATTTGTTCAAAATTATTTTGGGCCTTGTGCACAAGTCTATTGCTTCGTATGTGCTTAAAATGATTACAAATGTATGAAATAAAAATAAAAAATTAAACTTAATAATGTTAAAGATGTTACCAATGTGAATAACTAATGTTTTTAAAAGTTAAAACAAGTAGGGGAGTCAAACAGAAGGAGGTTGGAAATTCCAGAGAATATGTGCAGCACACACGGAATCCTAAAGACACAAGTAGGAACAAATTATATTTCATTCTGGGGGTATAGGGAGCCAATTGAGAGGCTGGCACAGTGGGGTAGCAGGTTAAGAATGGTGGTATACGACAAGTATTCTGGCAGAGGTATTCAAAATGATTTGGGGTGAAGTAGGAGGAAAATAAGTCAATTAGTAGGGAGTTGCACTAAAATAGACAGGATATAGCAAAACAATCAATTTGTATCTGTATTGTGTGACGTAAGGGTTGAAATAGAGAGCAAAAATGTCAGGAGTTGGGGATAGAGGAGATGAATGATAATCAATGGCTCAGTCTTTGAGATATTGAGCTTTAGGTAGTGGGATGCAATCCCACTAGCAATATGTGAAAGAGAGATAGTTTGCAAGAAGTGGGGCCAAGATGTCAGGAGGGGGAAGGTAGTATTACAGGTCATGCTGGAGTCTCTATGCAGGGACACTTAGTTGTTTTGAACCCTGTGTGGGATAGCAAGACTTTTGAACTTCCTATCACACATAACTGCCGGCTCTAGTCCTAACATTCCACATTCATGCTGGAATAGGAAAGGGCCTTCTCCAAACTCTTCCCACAAAGTTGAAAACATAGCATTGTCATAAAATGTCTTGTTATGGTGAAGCATTAAGCGTTCTCTTTCCTGGAAGTAAGGGGCCTAGCCGAACCCCTGAAAAACAGCCCCTTCCATTATTGCTCCTCCACCAAACTTTACAGTTGTTACAACGCAGTCAAGCAGTTAACGTTCTCCTGGCATCCGCCAAACCCAGACTCATCCATCAGACTGCCAAACAGAGAAGCGTGAGTCGCCACTCCGCAGAATATGTATCCACTGCTGCAAAGTCCATTGACGGTGTGCTTTACACAACTCAATCCAATGCATGGCATTGTACTTGGTGATGTGAGGCTTGCATGCAGCTGCTCAGCCATAGAAACCCATTCCACAAAGCTCCCACCCCACAGTTTTTATGCTGATGTTAATGCCAGTGCAAGTTTGGAACTCTTCACCTATGGCATCAGCAAAGTGTTGGCGACTTCTATGCACCATGTGCTTTAGCCCTGGGTTACCCCAGCTCTGTGACTTCATGTGGTCGTCTGGTTCGTGGCTTAGTTGCGGCTGTTCCTAAACATTTCCACTTTTCCATAACACCACTTACAGTTGACCTTGGAATATCTAGCAGGGAAGATATTTTATCCTATTACAGTACCATGCTTGAATTCAGTGAGTTCTTCAGAATGACCCATTTTTTTCACAAATGTTTGTAAATGCAGACTGCATGGCTAGGTGCTTGATTTTATACACCTGTGACAATGAGTCTCATTGAAACACCTGAATTCAATAACTAAAAGGTGTGTTCCAATACTTTTGTCCATATAGTATATATATATTTGTGTGTGTGTATACGCATATGTGTAAATGTGTTTATGTACGCATGTGTGTGTGGAAGCTAGGAAGGCGGATGGTAAATGTAAAGGGCAGACAAAATAGAAGAAACGGGAAAGACGTCAGGAAAAAATTAGGAAAATGTGAGAAGTAAGGTGGAAAAAGAGATAAGGTAAAAGTTATTGTGAAAGAGGGAGGAAAGAATGGAACAAAAGGAAAAAAAAAGACCACAAGAGGCAGGTAGCAGAAAAAAAGGGGGACAAGTTGCTAAAGGTAGGAAATCCAGAAAAAGACCTCTTTCTGTATAATTGCTCCGGAGCCCAAAGATCCTTAATCTGGATTTACAAAAAGAGGGAAAACAGCTTGATAAAGGCAGGAAATCCAGAGAAGGGGCCCTTCCTGTATAATTGCTCCAGTGCCCTTCATCTGGACTCGGATATGACCTTTTTAGTTTTAGCAGAGAAGGGATCAATATTTGATAAAGCCTGTCTACAAAGAGTGGTGTGTGACAAAACTAAATCTCAAAGGGTAAAGTACTAGAAAAAATAAGTGAGTTAGGCAAGTGTGGATTCATTTTTCTAGTAGCGTGGTGGCCAGGGAGAGAAGGAAAGGAGAGAAGAAAAACAGGTACTTTTACATAGGGGCCATAGCTGGTGTAATAGGTCAAACTGATTCAGGTTGAGAAAACTTTACTGTGTTGCACACGATCCTTGCAGGCTTTCCTATAGCATGGGAAGACTAGCTTGTTCGGTGGAGACTTGCTTAACTCCAACTCTCAGAAGATATTTTACTCAACTCTTGCAGTCCATAGCTAACATGTTATATCACATCTGACAAATACAAGGCTTCCACAATTTTCTCACCATGCATTGATTATGCATGCCAACACAACAATTCCGCAGAAATGCTAACTTGCTAGTTTCAAAATCATCTCAAGAAAGGACTGGATTCCCTTCATTAGCTACATGGATTATGCATTTTCAATTTATATAAATTATATAAGAAAACACAGTTATGTCCCAGTATTTGTTATTTCTACCAATAAACACTAACAAAACATAGTATCCTATAATGACTTTAGAGAGACTCTATTGTTTCAGACCTTGTGTAAACTAAAGCAAGATTTAACTAAGGGGTCATACAATCTTGTTGCTTGTTAACTAAATGCCAAAACTCTTCTCAAAATGTCAAACGAAAAAACTATAAGCAAGAAAAGTTGAACTTTGCAAATTATGTGCATTTTAAGCTAGTTAAGGATGTTTAGAGTTTTACTATTTTCACCAATGTCTTGAAACCGAAATACACAAGTACTTGAAACCAATCAACTGTATATGTGGTGAAGAAAAATCCATGAACATATCAAGCAGACGTAAAGCAACAAATTTTGCAAAATCCAAAGGGCTAGATATTAGTAGTTGTTCACATTTACACTCTGAAAATAATCACTCACAAATCTCATACACTTGAATATCGAGTTAAATGATCTTTTTTTCTCACAAATTTAAATTGAATGGATATTCACCTCCTGTGAACTTGTAGACGGGGATCCCACAGCTTTATTTGATTTTTTTTTTAATTTAAATCAATACCCCGAACATCCCACATTGCTATTTTAGTATAACTGGGGGGTATAGTTGGCACTATAACCCCAAGGCTTCTTTTTAATCCCCCATGAAATGAGTGAGTGAAATGGGATATCATTGCCCTTTACCTTGGTTAAAAGGGGGCCTTGTAAACCCCTGTTTTGTTTATTTAGCTTTAATATCTATTTTGTGATTTTGTGTTAGGAGTGGTTGTTTAAGTTATATGGGTTTTAGGCGAGGACATGCAAGTTTTATGTAACTCACATGCCCTCACTGAAAATGACAATATTAAAACTCATAGACACATGCATACACTCACAAACAACTGACAACTGATTTAGTTAATATGTAAGCTATCTTACCAGTGTTAGCATGCAAACTTAACTGACCAATTGAAGTCTTAGTCAATAGATCCATATGTCTAGGAATATTTTGTGGACGGGCAGCACGTTAGGGCTTACAATTATGAGTAATGCCAAAATAATCTCTCACATTGGACTGGATTTAATGTATCCTTTTGTACATTGCAATGGAAAAAAGAGGTAAAAAAAGATATTGATGAAAACATAAAAGAAAATAAAAATGATACAAGTTTTAGGATTTTAGTATATTGTTATTTTGGTAAAAAAAAGACATTTGACATGTATATTGGTATATAGCAATGCATTTTGTGTTTGCATTGTACTTTCTATACTTAGCACTGTTGAAGGTCACCTGAATAAAGGCTTGCCACAGTGCACCATGCTGCCGCTGGATACTGTGAACAGGAAATCAATAGAAAGCAACCAAATAGCAACAATTTATATTCTATTTTTGTCAGTTTTAATTCCTGAAATTGTTTCTACATTGTGAGAATATGACACATAAATCCGCCTATTGATTAATGCATCAGTAGGGTATAAAATATAAAAGCTTTTGGGCAAAAGGTAAGGTTGTGTTTATTTTACCAAAATAGCTTAAATTCTGGAATATAGTCTACATGAGTAAGAAATCAGCATGATCTCAGTGTAAGTTTCACTCCCTCTCTTACTTATGTTTAACCCTATGTCCTCATAGTTTTGCATCAATATGGATATCATGCAGCAGATGCTTTTACTTTACACGTTTTTTCCATGAACGTGTTTTTTTTCTAAGTAGGCTATTTGTCTATAATAATGTATTTTGCCTGGTCTATAAGGGGATTAATACAATATACCAGTTTTCTGTACTAATAAATGCTTCCAGAAAATGTATGAATGGTTTGCATCTCATGGACTAAGAGTTTCCCATCATATGTCTGTAGTATGTTTTTAATTGTATATTTACTTTTACTATATCCCTATCGACTTATGTTTGACTACCATGATTGCATTGTTTAATATGAGATGTTTATCTATGACAAGAAGAAAAAGGAAGGGTGTAAAAACCACTATATACATGTATGTATAGTCTTTTGATATCATGATTATTATTTTATCATTAATTTTGGTTGAGTCTAGTAATCATAGTTTCCATTCTGCAAAACATAATATACATTTCTCAAACAAAGTCCGCATTGAAAGCAGAAATTTGCAAAACTAGGTGTTCCACTTTTGCCCTGGTTATTTTGAGTTATATCCTTTTCAGTTTTATTCTCGCTTGCACTGACTTTTTAATAGCATTAGCCTGTGTTCGCTCACATGTCTCATTTGAGAATGAATGTGAGAGAAAAGGCTCTTTGCAAGCACTAATAGAATATATAAACCAACTTTATGAAGTCTTTTTGAGTTATTTTGAAATTCAATATAATAAATATTAGATCCTGCAAATGGAATCCTGTGAGCATTAAGGAATGTGCAGTCGGGGTGTAAACCCAAACAAACTATAAAATGTCACTTTTTTAAAGTATTTGTAAATAAAGTAACATATACATGTGTATATTTAAGTATTACGTGATATATCATGATAACATCAAAAGATCAATCTTTTAGCATAATTATTTTTATTTTTTTCTTCAATGTTTTTTTTTTCTTTTTCCCATAGGATACTATAGGGTAATATATTGGTTTCATCACTGGGATTCCACAATTTGAGTTGTGGGGTCATGGCACAATTTTATTGAGAGAGAACAGGACATATTATTAGAAACTGGTCCCACATATGAATTATTTCATTTTCATAGTTTTCCTATAGTTACATTTAGGTGGCAACCATATAAACAGTTTATTGAAGGCAAGTCAAGCTACTCAAGGTAACCTAGTTGGTAAAATATACCAAAAATGACAGGAAGACATATTTTACCCCATAATTTTCCAATTATTTAACACTGAGTTCCAAAAAAAGTAATGAAAATAAGCCCCATTCCTTGGTAAATTGATCATATGTATGTAGTGGTACATACATGTAGACTGCACACAGAACCAATGTCAATGAGATTGCATAATATATTGCAGGGTAGAGACACAGTATAAGGTAAAATTACAGAAGTACCCTAAAAACATAAAAGTACAAAACTTTTTTTTTTTTTTTTTTGATGCACTTGCCTTTGAAATCTAAAATGCACATGCATTAAACATCATTCTGGATGGGGTGATGTAGTCCCTCATCCCCTCCATACAACATTATTCCAGTAACCCCCCAGTGACATAACACTATCCAGCAGCCCTTCAGAAACCTGCACATTAGACTTTGTGTAACAACACTATGCATTAGCTCCTCCCTGCACACAACACTATTTGTCAGCCCTCTCCACACCACAACATTATAAACCTATCTGGCACTCACACACAAGAATACCTTTCTTGTCAGAGTGAGAATTGTTGGTGACACAGGGAAGGGGATACTGCAAAGGTTGATAATTCTGACTTTCACAAGGGTTTTATACAGAGAGAGATTGTTCAGTATCTGCAATCCCTATGTTACAATAGCTTTTAGAACAGTATGTGCATGTATATGCACACACCATGGCACCATTTAATTTGGGAAAACTACCTATAGCATATGGTTTTGGTTTCCCAGAGTATACTTTCAAAAATATAATAATATTTAATATACAGTACTATGTTATGTCAGATAAGACAGCAGCAAACCAAGCAGAGTAATTTCCTATCCTTCAGTCTTCTACCTACAATACCTTATCATTACAAAGATTGAACTAGTCCATTTCCACCAAAGGGGAGGAAGAAATAATGGACAAGTATAGTTTTGGAAGTCCTGAGAACAGAACATTAATATCACTGCTCCCATGGTGTTGCTTGCAAAAACATCCCTTCTGTTGATAGTTTGCCCATCTCACACCAGCTGCCTCTCACACCTCTAAAAACAAAGCTTTCTTGTTTAGTGTTTTGGAGAACTAATCGCTATTTCAGATAAAATTAAAAGCAAATGCACATGCAACACTAAATATATATATATACTAGAAGCAAGAAGCTATATGAACCTATGTTGCATATAATATAGAAACCTATGATGGTAGTTATAGTTCACACAACTTTGATAGAATAGTTTACCTCTTCTTCTGAATTATGCTCTATATAGAATAAGCCAGCTTTGCAATAATAATCATTAAGCTTTAAAAATTACTATGGTTAATAACCTAAAATGGCAATGCTTAAAAAATCCTCTTAGTATTCGGTTGCATACTCTGCAGTATCTTGGCAGAAGACCATCTTATTTGAATTTCTGGACATTAGACGATCAGCAGCTCAGTACTGACTCAGCGGTGCCTTGTCTTCTCTTGGGGTCCAGTACTCCACAGCTGCTGTTGCTCTACATTTGCCTAAAGCAATGTGCCAGCTGTCTCTAACTGTATTAGAACACAGTGATATGAACAACTGGAAGCAATAATGTGTCTTCCCATTTGCCTAACAATACCAACATGAACAATAATTCAGGAGACTGAAGATTTGTGCAGTAATTTAATAAACCCCATGCACATTTCTACAATTGAGTATCGCATCTGTGCAATGGATCCTCAATGCATAATATTCTTTTATAAGCGGCTATTAACCAATCTTAAGTTTATAGGTTTCCTTAAATCTTTTTCATCAGCTGTTAAACTACTGTAAAGACAAAATTACCCCTTATGAGGCAAGGGACAGTAAAATAAGAGAGAAAGTGATTAAATGTCAATCAATTAAGGATTACTCTGAAATGAAAGGCAGGCTGATGATTAAAATTGTGTTTTCAAGAGGAATTATACTTATAAATTTATGAAATGTTTGTAAAGTTAATCAAATATGTAGTATTTGGTTAGACAAGAAGGTTGATCATTATGCTGCAATGAAGCAGGCTGGAACAATTTCAATAGTGATGCTAATATGAAAATGAACATACAACCACCCTTAAAAAAACAGTATCAGCAACATTTTTAGAATTCTGTTTAACTGTCTTAGAGTAATATGTTATTTTTTAGTTCATAGAACCTTTCTATATCCATGATTATTTTCTAAAGAATCCTCTGGATACTACTTTGTAAGAGTGAAGAGGCAGCAAAGAGAGGGACCGGCAGTGTGGAAAACTACTTGCACATGTACAATGGGTGTTAATGTTGCTCAGGACATTCATTTTCCAGTGATTAAGTTGAGATGCCCCAGCTACTGCATAAAAATTAAGACATGTATGTACATCCTAAAGGGTTTTATTGAATGCTTTTTAAGGACGTACATATATGTCCATAGGGGGCTGAAAGGGGTTTAACTTCTTTTTCATCGCTCTCTCTTTCCCCTCTTAAATTCCTTCCTGCATCATAACATTCAGCCTGCTTACTACCATTTGAAGCCAAGGACTTCATCTATATTCGTGTTATGTGAATAACATGAAACAAAACATTTGTCTACAATAGCAACAATAAATTATTCTACTTGATGTGCAGCATTAAAGTGCAGTAATCTGCTCTAATATCATACATACAAAAGTAAATAAACAGGTTGTTATCATCTTCATTAATAATACATTACTTAAAAAATATTAGAAATACACATTGAATATGTATTACTTTTTTATATATTTGTAGAAATATTTTAAGACTTTTAACACAGGAAAATGATTCTGCTTATTTTGCTGTTAATATTTTTAATTTACTGAAACGTAAGTGGCAAAATTGCATAAGCTCAACGTGAAGCACGGTACCACTTCATATTAAAAATGACATTGCATCAGTCTGAATTCCTGAGGAAACTAAGAAATCCAAGACTAATTTCTTAATAATGGTGGATTCCTTAGTATAGATTTCCTACCTCAGATATTGACAATACGGCTACCATTTTCTCCATATATTATCGAGCTTTTAAAAATATATATTGATGTAAAAAGTTTCTATTTCAGCCAATACAGAAAACATAAGTTTCACATAGCTATGAAATGTCTTTGTGAACATGAAAAGTCATAAACCAATATACAATACATGTATAAAACTTTACTATGTCATTGCCTTGAGCTCTCTGGCTGCACCACTTCAAATGAAACTTTTTTTCTGCAGGCACTCACTGCCTAGGGTTAGTTATAAGTTCATAGAGCCAGAGGCAGGATCCTCATTAAAAAGTATGGTATTCATTATAAGAAAACTATGCTAAAGGTTGCATTGTAGTTAATAACCACATAATAAAAAGTTTAAACCTACTGATTGACAGCAACTGGAAAACGGACATATATCCAAAACATATTCTAAATTTACACGTATAAGGTGTCCAAGGGAAAAAAAATACAAAATGCCTAAAAGTATATTGAAAGGACGCTGAAAAACAGTGTTCTATAATAAATCTTGTGCATTCAGAGCGGGGCCCTAATAAGCGCACCATTCCTGTATAAACATAGCGCTAGATGGCAAGCTCACAGGCAGTGTTTTCAACTCCTAATATCTCTGTATGTATTAATGTATATTTGTTATGCATGTGTTAACTGTTCCAATGCAATTGTACACCCTGGCATAATTTGTTGGAGCTTAATAATTAAAATGTAATAATAATAATCTATTCATTCATTTGTTATCAGTTAGATCCTGGCCCATATTTTCTGGGATGTCATCCAACAGTCAATTACTGCTTGTTACATTTTATTTAAAGTTGTTAGATCACATCCCAGAAAGTATGGGGCACTTGACAAGTGATTGGGTTAAGGAGAGGAAAGTTAAAGTGAGAAAACTAAATTATTAGATGAAAATACGTAAAGTAACTATGTTTTCATGTGTATAAGGTAGTGCAACTGTGTATGTGCATTTTACAGCAAGACAGGAGGCTTCATATTTTGCATAACCTTCTTTACTGAATAACCTCCAGCAGCAAAGGAGTTAACAACCATCATAAAAGAACCAATCAAAACAGACATGACTCTATATCAGTCCCAACATCTAGCAACTCCTCCTCTTTCTTTGCTGCTTGACCTCCAGGTGAGCAATTTCCAATTACAGTCCTTATCTTATTTTAAGATATTCATTGATTTATTATTGTTTTCACATATATATGTTATTTTCTTTGGGTTAGGCCTTTTCATTTGGTTTCTTTCTATTCTGACCGCTTGTTTTTCAGATTAGCCTTTTGTTTCATTTCTATGGTACTGTTTTCTTCGGCTAGGCCTTTTTCCCGTATTTAATTTCCTTATTTATTTCGTTTTCGCTATTTTTTATTACCTTTGTGGGTTTTTCCGTTCACCGCGCGGTTGTATTCTCTGCCGCGTAGCTCTCTGCAGTGGCTGCAGAGAGCAGCGGCGGTTTCGCGCGCTTTTTTATTTTGGCTGCGTACCTCGCGGCTCTCCGCTCCTGCTGCGTCACACGGCGGTTTTCCCTTCTTGGGAGACCCGCCGCGTGTCTTTTCTATTGCGGTGCGGTGCAGTGCACCGCCCGTGAATAGATCTCGGCTGGGTGACGGCTCGCGGAGAGATCAATTAGATTTCTCCGCGGGCGCGTCTCCTGCTCACGGTGTGGTGCCGTTTTTCACCGCCTTCGTGTAGCGGCCATCTTCTCTGTCCTGCATTTGGATGCTTACGGCATCCATTTTGTAGGCTTTTGGGCCCTGCTGCACTTGATATTCTTTATTGCAGGGCCTGTAGGTCGCATTTCACGGCGGTTTTGTGCCGTTTATGTTGATTTTTATTTGCCTTTTGGGTGTTTTTCATTATTTATGTTTTAATTAAAATTGTTAAAAATAAAAAAAAAAAATAAAAAAAAAAAAAAATTTTCTTTTCTATGCAGCCCTGCCCTTTGAGTCCTGCCTGAGCACAGGGTGTATCCCTGCTTTATTTGAGGGTAACCCCCTCTATATATATATTGAGGGTAGCCCCCTCTACATTGATTGGCCCTACCCGGGCCCCATGGTTGGTGGTTCCTGAGGGATTCCCTCTCCACCTTTATATTGCCTCTGCTTTCGTCTCAGGGTGAACCCCTGAGCCATTACACGGTGTGGCTGCCTTGTGGGCGAACCCCACTTTTCCCTATTTGTTCATCACTGCCACTCTATCTCACCAAATCCCATACTTTGTGTTTTCCAGACTACAACTAATATACCTGGAAACATGGCAGATGATTTTGAGACGCCACTACCGGCGGCCCTTCAAGCTTGGCTTCGCTCAGCCCTGACTGCGGCTCTACCAACTGCCTTAGCAGAGACACAATCAGCCCGTCAGACACAGACTGTGTCATCTCTACCGAGGGGCGAGGACTCGGATGCTGAAGACTCTCCAGAACAGGAAGTCTCTCGCAAACGCTCCAGGGGTGATGTCCCCTTATCATCAGGCAAGGGGAAAGCCCCGCTTCAGAAATCCACTGTTGCTCCTTTGTCCATGGCTCCTGATCCTGCCGATTCTCCTACCAGGGACCCGGCGAATGATTTTGAGGTTCTGGACGAATACCAGGCTGGTTCCTCCAGCTTTGAGTCTCCATTTTTTGATTTTGGCCGGGATCCGTCTCCTGACCGCCCTAAAGCTTCCACCTCAGGACCGGACGCACCTTTTGACGTATCAGACGCGATAGGTTGCCCGCTTTTTGACCCACGGGCTCTTCGTCATCCACGTTCGGTCGAGTGGACTCCGTCCGCCCATATAGCGGAATTTATGCGTTTCTGGCTTAGACGCCCCTTGGATAAGGAGGTTCGCCAGCGTTTACGGTCTGAATGCCCAAGACCCACTTTGCCTGAGAAGGTGTCGAACACCCCAGAGTTCGACCAGTCGTTTATAACATTCCTCTCTGGCAGTGGACGCGACCCCAGAAAGGGCATCGAGCAAGGCTTACGGGCGGCACAGGATAAATTGCTGGACACTACCGGCCCAATGGCTCAGGTCTTTCAGATGGCCGACGAGGCCTTGACAGCGGGCACCCCTCTAGATGCCCACCTGGTCCGTGAATGGATCCAAAGAGCTTTCTGCCTTATCGGGAATGCTAATTGTGCCATCTCGGCGGAACGGCGGAAAGCCGCTCTCTTCAAGTTGGATGCGAAACTCGCTGACTTGGCTCCCAAGGAACTGGGCCCTGAAGCAAATGGCCTTCTCTTCGGGGAGAAGTTCATGAAGAATCTCAGCCAGCATGTGAATGTCTTCACTTCGCTGAACAAGGCTCGTTCCTCCATGAAAAGAGTATTCCGTCAAGGAGACCGTTTTTCCTACAGAGCTGGTCGGCAGAGGGGTCGTGCCACCAGCAGAGTTGCCTTCGGCTCCAGGCCCCAGTTTCCTCACGCCTCCACGACCTACCGGTCTCAAGACCGCACCCCATTTTCCCGCGGTTCCTTCAGAGGCAGAGGTTCCTCCACCTACCGAGGGAAGACTTCGGCAGGTAAGTGTTTGTACGCCTTTTCCCCTTATTCCGGTAGCGGGCAGGCTAGCACACTTTTCCCACGCATGGGCGGCGCTCACATCAGACCCTTGGGTTCTAGAGACAGTAGCGGGGTTTCGCTTAGAGTTTGTTTCTCCTCCTTGTCAGGTCGCCCCTCCCTTTTCCCCGCGCTTGCCGTGCAGCTCCAGAGACCTTATCCATGCGGAGCTGGCCTCCCTGCGCGTGAAGGGTGCTATAGAGCGGGCCCGCGGCCCTCCTTGTTTCATCAGCAATATTTTTCTGGTGACAAAGAAGTCCGGGGAGTTCCGCCCCGTTATAAATCTCCGTTCCCTGAACACACTAGTAGTTTACCGTCATTTCAAGATGGAGGGTATCCATCTTTTGCGGGATCTACTCCGCGAGAACGATTGGTTCACGCGGTTGGATTTAAAAGACGCTTATCTGACGGTTCCGGTCCACTCAGAACACAGGAGGTATCTCCAGTTTCATTGGAAGGACCTTCTCTGGCAATTTACCTGTCTCCCGTTCGGCCTCAGCTCGGCTCCGTGGTGTTTCACGAAGCTTCTGAAGCCGGTCATGGAGTTCCTTCGCGCTCGCGGCGTTCGGTGCATCGTCTATCTGGACGATTTGCTCCTCATGGCTCCCGACAGAGAATCTCTCATTCGGGACACGACCCTGGCAGTCCGACTATTCCAGGACCTCGGATTTATAATCAACGAGACCAAGTCGGTCCTCGTCCCTACACAGTCCATCCAGTTCCTTGGATTCACCGTGGATTCTGTTGCGGCAATGCTTCGCTTGCCACGGGACAAGGTTCTGGCTATCAAAAAGGAGATTCGAAAAATTCTTCGATCTCCATCTGTCTCCCTCAGGTCACTGGCGCGCGTCATAGGTCTTTTATCGGCCTCCATTCAGGCCATATTTCCCGGTCCCTTGCACTATCGGGCTCTTCAGAGGTTGAAGACTCGGCACCTTCGGACGTCGGGTTCCTACGACCTTTTCGTTCCCCTTTCCGACGAAGCGCGGCTGGAGCTTCGCTGGTGGCTCTCCCACATGGACGCCTGGAATGGCCGGGCCATTTTTGGCTCGGCTCCAGATCTCGTCCTAGAATCGGACGCCAGCCTGCTTGGCTGGGGTGCGGTTTGCGACGACACGGCGACAGGGGGTCTCTGGTCAGACGACGAACGCGGTCTTCACATAAATTGTTTAGAACTCATAGCGGGTTCTTTTGCCGTCCGCAGCTTCACCAAGGCGGTCACTCATTGTTCACTTGTCCTCCGTATGGACAATGTGTCCGCGGTCCGGTACATCAACCGGCTTGGGGGCACAAGGTCTCGACTCCTGACGGAGCTCACCAAAGAGCTCTATCAGTATTGTCTGGACAATCACCTGTCCATTCGGGCGGAGTACCTCCCCGGCAAGGACAATTTGGTGGCGGATTGGTTTTCGCGCCATTGGAGGGATGCCAGCGACTGGCGTCTTCTTCGGGGGGTATTTCTGTCCCTGGATCACTCCCGGGGTCCTTTTCACCTGGACCTCTTTGCCTCCAGGATGAACCGCCAGACGGAAGATTTCTTCAGCTGGCTTCTGGACCCTCTCTCCCTGGCGGCGGACGCCTTCCTCCAGACCTGGCCCCCTCTGGGCGCCTATGCATTTCCCCCATTCTCCATGATTCTGCGCACGCTCCACTACCTCTCCAGGCAGGGTGTTACGGTTCTTGTGATCACTCCGTTTTGGAGGACTCAGCCGTGGTTCCCGTTGCTTCTGGAGTTGTCCTGCGAGGACCCTCTTCTCCTCCCCTCCTCCGCTATTCCGCCTTTTGGGATGTCTCGAGTGTCCTGGACTTCCTTGAGACATGGCCGGATAATTCCTGTTTGTCTTTACGTCAGCTTTCCGCTAAGACGGCTCTGTTGTTATGTCTGGTTTCCTTTCGTCGGGTTTCCGATATCCGGGCTTTTGACGTTGACTCTTTTTCCTTTTCGCCAGTCGGTGTTTCCGTCTCTGTTTCGCGTCGGACTAAGTCTAATTCGGTCTCTGTTTCGTACCCTTACTTCCCCGATAGACCTAGACTTTGCGTTGCTCAGTCTGTTAAGGCTTACCTTTGCGCGTCTCGACCCTTTCGTAGCTCTTCCTCGGGTCCACTTTTTATTTCCTATGTCCGTCCGTTTCGTCCTGTATCTGCTCCGACTTTGGCCAGGTGGATTAGATGGATCCTTGGCCTGGCTGGAGTTGAGCCTTCGTTTGGGGCTCATTCGGTTCGGGGCGCAGCCGCCTCGGCGGCTTTGTCTCTCGGGAGTTCTCTGTCCGATGTCCTTTCGGCTGCAGATTGGTCCCGGGAGTCCACTTTTCGTACCTTTTATTTTCGCCCTCAACCGCATGCTTCCTGCGCTCTGTTGCGGCGTTAAAATTGCAAAATATGAAGCCTCCTGTCTTGCTGTAAAATTGGGGATTAATCTAGCCTTGGTGCAGTATTAATCTAAATTTTATTAAAGACAGGAGGCGAGTATTTTCCCCCCCTTTCTATGCCCTCCCTATTTGTTTTGGGGAGATATGTCTAGAGTTGTCCCTGCTCCGCTATGTTTTACAGTTCTGTTGGGGATGTCTCTTTTGTGCCTGGTATTGTCACTTTGCTTCTATTTTTCAGGCCGTTCTGCTACTCTTTGAGTATCCCGGATCCAAGGTCCTGTTTACCGGCGGATTTCCTGTTGGTTCTGCGGTTTCTGTTCCTATCTCCGGCTGTTCGGTGGTTTGCCCTTCCTGTTCGGCATCACCGCAAAGAAAGAGGAGGAGTTGCTAGATGTTGGGACTGATATAGAGTCATGTCTGTTTTGATTGGTTCTTTTATGATGGTTGTTAACTCCTTTGCTGCTGGAGGTTATTCAGTAAAGAAGGTTATGCAAAATACTCGCCTCCTGTCTTTAATAAAATTTAGATTAATACTGCACCAAGGCTAGATTAATCCCCAATTGTTCAGTATAGAATGTGTAAAAGGGAGGATGATTTTGTATATTATAGTATACAGTGACAATGAAAAATAAGTGAATCCTTTGGAATCACCACCATTTATGTATAAATGTAGGGCTACAACTAACGATTATTTTCATAATCGATTAGTTGGCCGATTATTTTTTCGATTAAATAATCAGATAAAAAAAAACAATATGCAAATTTGTTGTTTATTTAAAATAATGTAATGAACAAACTGCACACAACACTTTTATCTCTATAACAATGGCATTTCTCTAATCGCCTTCTTATTTTACTATGACATAATAATAAATGCTATAGTTTAAAGGTACAAAAACCCAAACACAATTTTTCTCAAACTAGGTTTTTATACCTAAAAAAGTTTTAGTAGTAAATATTAATTTACATGTAAACTATTTTTTTCATATTTAATAAAAACTATGATTGAGAAAAATGCATTTCTTGTTTTTATTTCCTTTTATTTGCCAACCTGCCCCCCAGTTATGCACATCTGACCCCAGGCTTGCCACTCTGCCCCCAGATATGCCTTATACCCCCTATATGTCACTCCACCCCCAGATATGCCTGATACTCCACTATATGACACTGAAACGCCACCATGCCCCCTGATATGCCTTATACCCCTAAATGCCACTCCACCCCCCAGATTTGCCACTGTGCCTCCCTGATATGCCTTATACCCACGGATATATGCCATATTTCCCCCTATATGCCTTATATCCCCTGATATGCCCCTTCCGCCCCCCAGATATGTCTTATACACAACTCTGCCCCCCAGATACGCCACTCTGCCCCCCCAGACTCCTTGGTGTCTGACAAACCTCCGCTGCTGGGCGGCACTTTTGCTGGAGCTTCTATTACTGAGCACCAGAAGGTCATGTGACGCCGGTGCTCCATCATAAAAGCCCCAGTGGAAGTGAAGGGCAGTAGCGGAGGTTGCCATCTTATATTCGATAAAATCATTGACAACCATTTTCTTTATCGATTATTATCGATTTTATTTATTTTAGCTGCAGCCCTATATAAATGTGTCTTAAAATATGGTATGATCTTCATCTAAGTTAAAACAATAAACAAACAATCTCTTTTAACTAATAACACACAAATTATTAAATTGTTCTTGTCCATATTGAAAACATAATTCAAACATTCATAGTGTGGGTTGAAAACCATTAGGCTAATCAATTCAACAAAAGCTAATTGGAGTCAGGCATTAGGAAACCTAGAGTAAAATCAATGAAATGGGAGTGGAGTTTTTTAAAGCTACTTTGACATAAAAACACTCAAACATTTTGAGGGTGCCATTCTCAAGAGGCATCTGCTGATGTGAACCATGCCTCACCAAAAATAAATCTCAGACCTATTATCATGAATTGTTGATTTGCATAAATGTGGAAAGGGTTACAAAGTAATCTCAATGAGTTTACATATTTATCAGTCCAAAGTTAGACAAGTTGTTCTTAAATGGAGATGACTGTGGCCACTCTCCCTAAAAGTGGGCACTCAGCCAAGATGTCTCCAAGGGCACAACACAGAACGCTCAGTGAGGTAACAGCTAATGGGATGAAGGAATCATTGTAACTAGTTCACATCTCTGTTCATGAGTCTGCCATATGCAAAACATTGAACTGGCATTGAGTCCATGGCAGGACACAAAGGAAGAAGCCACGGGTCTCCAAAAAAAAAAAACATTACTGCACACCTAAAGTTTGCCAAGGAGCACCTTGACACTCCACAAAGCCACTAGAAAAATGTTTTGTGGAGTGATGAAACCAAGGTTCAATTGTTCAGGAAGAACACATAGTTTGGTGTATAAAGCGCACCTCATACAACATGAAAACATCATCCCAATAGTGTAATGGCAAGCTGTTTGGGGACACTGGAAAGCTGTTTGGTGGCAAAGATGACAAAGACATAGATTAATATATAACAATTAATATCAAATCCTAGATCCATATTAAACCTCAATTCCTAATCTTTGCAATCATAGTGACATTCCAAATGGTTCAATAACATTCACAACACAGTTATTTTTAAATCCATGGGACTATATGTCTACAATCGAGCATTTAGAAGTTTTACATTTCATGTTTTGTGTTCTTTTTGTACGTGATCGTCAAGGAAGAACAAATTACCGTATTTGCTCGATCAGCAGCGGAGATTGTCTGCGTGGAGCACCGGAAGGTCATGTGATGCCAGCGCTCAGTCATAGAAGCCCTAGAGGAAGTGCCAGCAGCAGCTGAGGTTGTCTGCGTGCATCGCAAAGACGCCCACCGGCTGCCAGAGAGAAGGATCCAGGTTCCCTTCTGCGCTGCTGTTGGCTGGTACTTCCACAGGGGCTTCTATGACTGAGCACTGAAAGGTCACGCCACGCCGGTGCTCAGTCATAGAAGCCCCGGCGGAAGTACTGGCCAGCAGCAGCGGAGGTTGTCTGCGCGCATGGCGTAGACGTCAACCGGCTTCCCCCACTAGACACCAAGGAATCTGAAAACTGGGGGACATGTCTAGGGATGCACTGGTTAGTCGGGGGGGGGTAAGAGTGACATATAGGGGGTGTATAAGGCATATCTGGGGCAGAGTGGCAAATAAGGGGTTAAAAGACATATCAGGGAGGCAGAATGGCTTATAGGGGCTTAAAAGGCATATCAAGAAGGCAGAGTGGCATATAGGGGGTATAAGGCATATCTGAGGGCAGAGTGGCATATAGGGGGGTATAAAGCATATATGGGGGGCAGATGTGCATAACTGGGGGGAAGGTTGGCAAATAAATGGAAATAAAAACAAAAAATCATAGTTTTTATTAAATATGAAAAAATAGTTTACATTTGAACTAATATTTACTAATAAAACTTGTTTTCCTATAGAGTAGTCTTATAATCACGCTTTTTCTTTTTTTCCTAAATTAATATTCAAATTTTGGGGGGTCGTCTTACAGCTGACCACTAAGAGGCAAATTCACAGAAGTGTGACTTGAAGTTCATTTTTAATCCAAGATTAGTTATCAAACCCTGCAATTTGCCCTGCAAATTTGGAAATACAGCATTTCCTGGTATGGCCACAATTATACCAAGTGCCTAAACAGTAATAAATAACATTTGAAAATACAATATACAATATTACTTCCATTGTGTTAAACAATAAATATGATCTTTCTATTTACGGAATTGGCTGTTGCACAGGCTTGGTGATTCTTATATGTGAAAAAAATATTCAGTTTTGATTTCCTACACCTTAATACAGTTACATATTTTGCAGCTGAAATATAACTAGAAGGTTAGTATTTTATTGGCTATACTTCTCAACCCCAAACAAAATTTGTTACTTTGCTACTTGAGTATATGTGTCAATCCTCATTTCTGTACACAAACCACTGTGTCAAGAATTTGAAATGTGTGTGTTTCTTTTCCATTACCAGTCATGTCAAATGTATGAAATTTGTCAATCATACCTATTTTCCCAACACAGAATTCACAGAAAAATGCTTAGTTCTAAGGATAAAATATTGACGATATATATAAATATAACGAGCCTCCTGCCCATTAAAATTTGCACATATGCCTTTGTATCCCCAAATATGATTTTCATCTTGCAAGTGGAGGTAAAAATGGAATTTCAGATTATATGATTTTCCTATAGTTGGCTACACAAAGCTTTCCAAGAGAGGAATGGTTTAGAACCGGCTTAGTAGCGGATGGAGAATAGGTAGTAGTGGGTAGGGAGTAAATGGCAAGTACAAAGACATACATTTCAAAACCTAAAAAGCAAGATTTCAAATTAATTAAACGTAGAAAAAAATTAGTGGATTAAAAAGTCAGGTCATTGAATGTGTACTAATCCACTATCTATTTGCTGATCTAAGCCATGTCCCTCCTAGCTATCAGTGTCTGTTCTCACTTTGATTGATGATTGCCCAGCCTGTGTCAATGACTATCCATCACAAATGGCTGCTTGTGACCACGGGTTGCTCTATGATCCAATACTTCAAGCAATTACGGTTGGACTAAAGCCAGCCTCATAGCTCTATTGTCTATTCTACACGGCAACAGTAAACTCAAGGTCTATCCTTTTCTCATTAGAACTCCCTGACAGACATTCAATAGACTGACATCTTTGCCCCTAACTATAATGTGTTATGGTTTTGTCCTTCTAGATTTTGGATTTATAGGCTTACCCTACAATTATATGGTAGCATTTTCTTCTATTATTTACCCTCATGTGTGTGTTTGAATATTTTTTGTTTCAACACAATATATAGTTATGTAGAAAGAATTATACTTTACTTCAAACACAAAACCATCAAATCATCTATCACACCTAGGACACAAGTAAATGTGATAACAAGACATTTTATGGCTGTGGTTCTCCAAAGGTTGCCCCCCTCCTTGCATCTCCATATAACAGCAATGAGCCGTTGGAGCTGAGGTTGGAGCAGGGCTATTTGTATAGGGGTTGTGACACAGCTGAGAG
This sequence comes from Spea bombifrons, assembly GCF_027358695.1. NCBI lineage: Eukaryota > Metazoa > Chordata > Amphibia > Anura > Pelobatidae > Spea > Spea bombifrons. The sequence goes on from NC_071088.1 coordinate 101,372,601, forward strand.
GGAAAATAATAATAATAAAAAAAGAGATGGGTAGAACCATCTTAGGCGTAAGTGGAGCTAAACATCTCCACCATCTGTCATATCCAGAGCCTCTGAGAAGAACCTAGAGAATTCACATGTATGTTAATGAGGTCCATGCATGGAGAGACTGATGACTAACACAGGTCAAATCATGGTCAAACACCATATAACAAAGAAGAATAAACAGAGACACATCTAAACAACTTTGTTAATACATATTAATACATGCACCATGCTGCTAAAATTAGAGGGTGCCAGCAATTATGTCCCATTGTACAGCGCTACGGAATATGATGGTCCTATATAATACAATAAATAATAATCTACACATTAAAGAGGTCATCTCCAGGTGAGTTGTTGAATGTACCCAACAGTTATTTTTTACCTTACCCCATTGATTTTTTTCCTTTAAAGGTGCAGTTTCACTTGGATAAATGTTACTATCTGAAGGTTTACTCATATAGAAACACAGAAACTTTTAAGAAGTTTTTTGGTTTCCTTGGCAACAACCTAGCAGTGTTTGTAAGTGTCCTAAACAAAAAAATATGAATGAGACAACATTTTACATGAATAAATTAAATGATTTATGGGACGGTTATGGGCATTTAAACGTTTCTAATGCTGCATTTGGTTACAAATAGGTTGAATTCATTGAAGTAGTTGAAACAGCATCAATAAACAAGCCAGTTTATTGAACGTGGAGAAATTTCATGAGAAAAGCAAGAAAGAAAGGCTCAGTCCCCTAGATGACTTAATTGCAAATATCTACATATTATTAAGAGAAAATTGCACCATGCGATTTAAGGCTATGTGTGAATAATGCTTTAATTTAAAAGTACCTACAAATCATGTTTGCAAGCAGTACATGAAGGATTCTAATTTTCATAAAAAAAAGAAAGTAACCTTAATATAAATAGAAATACTACCTCAAACATTATATACGACTTAAGCACGAAAACAATAACCACTTCTAAAAATCATAATTAAAAAAAAAAAACATATATTGTTAACTGTCAAACTCTTTGTATATAGTATAAATAATGTTCAAAAGAGTTGACCTGCAAAAAGGTAAATTCTTCACCTGACTTTCAGTCTTCGCTATAAAAAAAAGCTGACAGGTTTTCAGGTCAAATCAAGCAATAATGAAGCACTTTCTTGGTGACTCTAGCACAGCTCAAAGGAAAAACAAAATGAAGGAAAATGTCAAGCGCATTCTTTTAAACCCTCAAACTCTTGCAGGAGATTCATTGTGTTTCTAAACATCTGTACATAGCACTTGGATGCAGTAGAATAAGGGTGTTTAATAAAACATCAAAGGTTTTTTAAAAAACTCAAAGCTGAGAAAACAAATACAGTCCAGACTATTAAGGATCAATATTATGCACGTAGTGGGAAAAATGAGCATTGTTTAAAAATGACTTTGTCGATTAAAAAAAAAAAAACAAAAAAAAAAACCCGTAGTGTTAAATTACATTGTTGTAAAACATCCATGGATGGATGGCTTTAACTGCGGTCGACACACACTAGGTGAATGAATCTATTGACTTACAAGCTAGATGCATGTGTCAAAATGCAGTCCAGTATTTTTGTAATAATAGCTAGCAGTCATAGCTTTAAATTATTTATAGGGACTATTCCGTGTGAACAGGTTAGTGTACACATCATCTTCAGCTAGACTGGTCTGATTTTAGATCACTCAGACATTCAGCTCCTTGGGGACCTGCTCTTATCCTTGCAAACCCTAAAAAATAACGATACTACACTCACTCTGACAACTCTTGCTGTCCTCGCAATTTGTTTACTTCCCGTGTTAGGTTCATTGAATACGCTTGTAACCAAGCCTTTATTTATTTTTTTTAATACAAGTAATGCAAGTAATTTTTGACCGAGTGTATATAGTCTCATATACTTCAAGTTGCTATTAAAAAAAAAACTGTTTATTAGCATTTAGCTAATATTGGATTAGTTAAATGCTCAGATTACTTCCAGGGTGCAATGTACTGCGTTAAATGTTACTATATTTCTAAAAGTTTAACAAGATATTTTTGAGTATTATTTTAAACCAAAATCTTCCAACTTTGTCCTAAGTACTGCTAAATGCAAATAATAACAAGCGGTTATTATTGCATAACGGTATCTAACAAATAAGAAACTAACAAGTATCAAGCAGAAACATATGTAGGAGTAATATAAATATCCTTTTTTTACAAGGTACCAATCACTGAATAATGTAATACACAGTACTGTGCAAAAATTAGGCAGATATGAAAAAAGTGCTGCAAAGTAAGAATGTTTTCAAAAATAGACGTTAATAGTTTATTTTTTTATCATTTAACAAAATCCAAAGTGAGTGAACAGAAGATAAATGTAGTGATAAATGAAGATTAGCTTTAAGTCTTTATACATAAGCTCCATTGCATAAATGTTAAGATTAAACATGTTATTGAACCTCTTTCTTACCCAAGTTACCCAAAGGCCCGTGGCGTCATGCATGGGTCGACCCACTATATGTGGATGATGCCATGGCATTCTATATTTTTATCAATTTGTGCAGTGCCGCATTCAGGGATTGTACATACAGAGCTTGGCTATTGGCAGTTATGTGTCCATATATATATATATACCATTTATACTTAGTCAATAAAAATGTTATCCACACAAGAGCAACACTAAATACTTGCAGTGCACATTTAAATACCAGGAGACTGATTCCTTCATTCCTTCATTCACTTCGAAAAAGTGGATGCTTCATTCAAGTATAGAGCAGGAAGCTTGCCATGCTCACTTACACAAGTGTATACATATCGTGTTATTTACTGGGACCCTTGTGTGAATTATACTCTTATGTTCTACTTTTGCTTCAATAAAGTTTAGTTATGTTCCTTATTTATGTGCTCGATTCTGTCTACAGTTCTATTTGAATTGTTTATAAGACACCAATCTTATGATCGCATTGAACACGTGCTGCTTTCAAGAAACTTTTTAAACATCGGATTATGTGTGCATGTGTGTTTATTTGCACCTTAATGTATATGCTGTTCTCATCTTTATTTCACTGGTTTTAAGTATACTGTTACTGGCAAACTCTAAATTATAGCTCTCAGAATTGCAACAAAATTAGAGTTAATTAACTCTAACGCATATGTCTGTTTTCAAGTTTTCAATCACAACCCCTTCAATTTTTTGATAAAGTGTAATTGCATTAAATGTGTGGATATCAGATGTATTTATCCTAGGAGATCCTGCCCTTCTCAGGGTAAAAGAAATATGGTGCCAAAGGTTCAAATCCCAGCATGGTTTTCCTCATCCATTTAGGTCTTCCAGTCGCATTAAATCAGCTGAGACTATAGATACAGTGAAAAATAAGGATATGTTTTAACCACTGTGTATAATTACAATGCTCCTGCTATCAATGCAAGTCAACGACTGAGCAGTTCCAGTGCCTCATAGCGTTAATTAATTATACAGTATATATATAATTATATATATGACAGAAAATACATGCATTATTATATTATTCACTGCTCATATAAATTTATCATATTGCTTATTTATTAAGTAAACTGTTTTTGCAGAAAGTATAAGATTTGAAAGTGTGCTAGATCAAAAATAAGGATTCATAAAGGCTTGATCCTTACACCACCTAAAACCCAAGGAAAGCCCACCCCAACTCCTCCCTGATCCCCTTCAATACTGCAAATAATTACATAAACACCAACAGGATAGGATATTGAATTGGCCAAGGCACTCATTCTGAAATATCTTAACATTTCTTTATCAATATAATTACCAATACACATAGTACGTAAATTATAACATGTGATTCACATATCTGTCCAAAGAGTGTGAGAATCTCAGGCCGACCCCCTGAGAATAAAACCACTGCGTGACACGACCCCCCTGCGGAATACCACTGGCCATTCCACATAACTCAATGGGTTTGGCTGAAGGGCATAACTCTAACTTATAACTTCTTAAACAACTTGACCCTCTATAGTCCACAGGCAATAACAACATTAGAAGGAAACCCCACAGGGGGAGCATAGGCCACAGAAGCGTGAGAGTAGGAAAAGCTCCTCTGTTTTCTGCGTCAAGAAAAAAGTCCAGCACCCTCTGCCAGCTACCTTTATTGCACGTGCCTCAACCCCTCTTCCTCCTTGGCCCACCCATACAACTGCTTTAATGATCGCCCTTGGGAGATACTACCTGCTGCCTAGTAGAACAAAAGGGGGGTTCCCTCCTCTAGGGCTTGCATGGCCAGGCACCCATTCCACTAAGGACTCCAGGGGTTTCTTTCTACTCTTACAATATATATTATAGCTTTATCTGTGAACTACATAATTCTAATTCCATTAATTTATTAACACTAACCATAGCTCATGCTTTTAATTTATTCATTTGTGATTTAAAAGATATAAGCTGTTTAGGGACACAAATGCTAAACAAAGGTAAAAACACAGATAGCAAATTCAATTATCTCCCGTTTCTCTATTATACAAGGTAAGACTGCTAGGAAAGGTTTTGATCACCAGGGATTGGAATGATCCTTAGAACAGGAATTTAAGGATCTCCCAGGAGTATACACATAAAGTGAGTTTCTTATATATACACTGTATATATATTTTTATTTATAAATATTACATATGTTTATTACCTATAATAAGCTGAAGAACATATGATTTGAGAAAGTGATGGATCCTCTGAATTATAACATACTTACTGTTATTATTTTTAATATATCAAACAACCAGTGGAGGTTAGGTTCTGTTAAATACAATGTATTTTAGGTTCTGTTAAATACTTGTCATGATATATAAATAATAGAACAAAGCACAACCTCAATTCAGTTTACAATAATTGTGGATTTTTACAATTAGAATCTACATTTTTTATCAAGTTTTGAAAAATAGAAATACATCTTTTTTTCCCCAAACAATTCTGGTGATTTAAGTCTGGCTTGATATTTTGCTGTAGCATGCTCTAACAATGTAATGCATCCAGAAGGGTTAAGAACTTTGGCAGGGACTGTATTTCTGTCAATTAAAGAGATGCTCCATGACCCTGTAACGGAGTGATCTCAGCAAATCAATTAACTCACTGAAGTAAACAGATCTGTCCCTTTTGCTGTGGAGTAACTTGATATTTCGTCCTGTTTTTACCAACACATTGAATAGAGAAATCACACCTTGACATTTTACTATCTGAAAAATGTGCTCGGTTAAGAAATAATTACAGTTGCGAGATACTTTAGTATTTTTAAAGAATTATCTATGTAAAAAAGTAGGTTTTCTAGTATTGTGAGTTCTCAAGATTATAAAAACATTCTGCTATGTATGCTGAACAAAAGGTCATAAAAATCTCATAATAAATCACATACATTTTAATAAACAGAAATACATATTTAAGATAAAATGCAAGTTTTAAGGCAAGGTTCACTTTCCACTGGAAAAATGTGTAAACAATAGAGCATTGTAAGAAATATAAAAACAATTTCAAACACCAAGAGCAAAAATTATGTGGTACAAATGCTTGCTATTTAAAATATGGTTTAATATCTCATAAAGACCACCTGAAGGTCTTAACAGTGTAATAGAAGAAAGAAGCAACCACCACTGGTTCTACTCAGCTGGTTCTAACCCTTGTGTGTATGCTGCCAACACATTTCATTGGTTTCATTGGCTTCCTTAATGTGTGCATGCCCTCATCATGGAGACTGAGAGCAGAAGGTCTTGATTTGGGACTCTAAATGATCAATATCTCCAGAGAAGCGATCTGCACCAAAAGGTTAACAGAGGGCCAGGAGCTGTTGGAATTTGCAGATTGCACCTACAACTCCTATGGTCATGCAACTGTTTCATATGTAAATATGTTTTCAGCTATCAATTCATAATCTTGAGTAAGCAAAGGTGATTGTAAATTAACCAAATAAGTATCCCTTTTCCTTCCAGATGGTAATCATAGAACAGATGTTCAAGCAAATGATGAAAAAAGGATTACAACAATAGTGGGCAGGAAAGGCCATCTCATATGTATTGCCAAGACTTCTGTTTGGTGTCGCATTGTGTAGCACTGCAGAATATAATAGCTATATATAAATCAAGAAAATAATCATAATAATGTGGTGATAGCAGTGATCCTGAGATCCAATGTGTACATTTCTGGGTAACTAGAACTAGTAGTAGATCCTGTTTTTGTACTTTTGATCAAAACATTACATGGATCCAGTTCTCAGTGGTATTAAGTGTGTTTGCTATGTTTTTCCTAAGGAAAATTAAATGCAATATTACATGCAAAAGTAATGTGACAGGTGTTCTGCTAATAATGCAAGTGAAATAACACACACATTAATGAGATTTGAAGACTGAAGATAAATAGTTTTTTTTTTACGTAAGCATTGTTTTTAGATATGGCCATTTCATTTCAAAGAATTAAAGACCTGGGTTCTTCACGAGCTCTAATTCAAGTCTTGATTGAGTTACAATCTAGCTTTGATGAATGAAGAGGTCGGCATGAAAGATGTGATCATTGATGAAAAATATGCAGTGGAGAAAAAACTAAAATGACAACGAAAATGACTGAAAGTTAAATCAATGGGAGGTTAAAGGTCAACTAGAAGCCTGCTGTTAGCGTGACAAAGTGTGTTCAATAATCTCATTTGATATGTAAAATAAGTACTGTATACTTACACTGTATGCAGATCTACACATTCTTTTTTTTCAATAATAAGTATGCAATGCACCGTGTGCTATAAATATTACCCAGTGGTAAAACATTTCATCCCCTGTAAGATTTGTGTACCTGAAATTCCCTACCATGAAACTGATTCACAAGTAATGGAGAAGAATGCTAAAAGCTAAAGTAACTAAATAATGTTATATATATATATATATATATATATATATATATATATATATATATATATATATATATATATATATATATATATATATATATATATATATAGCAGATGTTTACAGTTACTCAATTTGGGACACATATAGCTCCAGAAACAACAAAAATATTAAGATAGTTTTCTCTGATAATTAAAAAAAATAAAAACATAAGAGGCTTTGCCCTTCTGGTGTCATCTGGTGCTATTTTAGTATAAAAGGTCACACAGGGCCTCCTTTTGTTCATGTGAACCCTTTGAAAGTATTGTTTTAAATAGTTGCATTCATAATAAAAATAATGAATGAATTGCTCTAGTGCTAGAAAAGGCAGATTCATACATCTACCAAAACCTGAATAAGCAACCGACTTGGGAACTCTCCAAATCTTCCTGAGGAATAATCTGGATTTGATTATCGTATTGTCATGCCTTCAAGGCAATCTTCTTGCTCTGGACAGGGAGTAGTGGTGCAAAGCTCCTTCCATCATCAACTTGGCCAGAATTTACACCCAGCATATTAACGTAAAAAGTCTCAGATGCATGCCACCAAATGAACACCACCTCTGTCGCATGAACCCTAGGAAGTCCAGTGACCCACATTATTCCTTACAACATTGTTATCTGCTACAATTCATTGTTGTACCATGATAAGAATCATTATACAGTGTATCAACATGCATAGTTTGATGTAATTGGAGATAGGTAATGTACGCCCTGCTTTTTTTGGTCTGGTGGGACAAAAGTAAAATATCATATTTCCTATTATACAAGACCACATTTACTTCTAATATGTAGGCAGATCTTATACACATGCTATTATAAAGTCAGAAATCATTTGTTATTAAATACACTTAATGACACCTTTCTACCAATATGTCGCTGTTACTACAAATTAAAGGATGCATGTGTCCCCCCCCCAGTTGTAAGACACTCGAGATGTTATAGAACCAAAGACAATGTAAATCTTTTGTTTCAATTCACGAAGTCAAGAAGGCTACAGTTACTGATATATGGTAAATACACAGTATTATAAAATATAGATTGTTACATTGTAAATTATTAAAAATGTTATATTTTATGAAGTACCTAGAGATGTAAAACTACAAAAACCCTTTATCTTTCTACACATTATATAATCAAACAATATATGCACCCAAAGATCACTAACACTGGCAAGTATATATGGCGTGTATGGGTTCAAAAGATAAAAGACCTAAATGTTGTCCATGAACAAGAGGCTGCAACACCAAACTGCATCCTGAGCAACACCATTAGAGATGCCAGATACAAAGTGTGTGCTTGTTTAGAAGACATGATGCCACCACAACAATGTCACAGAAGGCATTTTAAAGCAGAAGAAAGTACTCGGTGCACCATCTCATAGCTAGAGACACAACGGCATCCCAAGGAAGGACCCTAACAAGGGGTTAAACAGAACGTATGGAATGCAGAATTAATCTCTTTGAGAAAGTGATGTCAAATGTGTCACCTCTTAATCGCTCCAATTTTTTTTAATCTCATGCTCAATGTATTTTCAGGAAAAAAATAGACAAAAATATAAAAATGAGGTTCTATATTTATTTTCCAGCCTTATAGTGTAACCTAAACAGTAAAACTGATGTAGCTTTGGTGCTTTCGGGAAAAATGAATATGGTGATTAAAAATGGAAATTACATGTTTCCTCGATTAACGGGCTTCTGGTTGCATCTTTGAAGGATTGGTTTTCCCTTTAAAGGTTTTGTCAGGCTGACCATGCTCTTTATTTATCTGCTGCACAACATGCTTGTTCTTCTCCTATTCACTCTGCAAATTTATGATGCCCTATTAATCTTCGGCCCTGCTGACTATCTCTGTTACAAAGTGTCAGCAGACTTTTGTACCTTGCTAATGTACAAAGGGCTTCCTATGAGTAATATCAGCATTTTGCCTTTTAATTGCACATATAATTTTTAGGTCTTACAGCTAATAAGGGAATTGAGACCATACTTCATCACTGTCTCCAATGGTACTCCAGGGGTGTAGGGACTGTTGAAGCTCTTATAAGAATATAGCTGCACTTGTTTCTCTCATACAGAACATGATGCCAGATGAAAGAGGCTGTGTTCTGAGCATTAAATTCCAATGGAATTCACTGGAATACATAAATAATCCATTTGAATTTACTAACCTTTTTAGAGGACTTTGTGGGGTATATGAACTAAATTACATCCTGATATAAATACTGCATGAACTTAAAAAGAGAAGACGGTGGCATTTTTATTTCTTCAATGTCAAAATTGTTTATGAAACAAAAGTTCACATTTTCTTACTTTCTGACATCACTTTTTACAGAGAGAATTATGACATTGGGCAGTATGCATTCTATACATATATAGAGTATTTTATGTGGTTTACACAACTACATAACGTATTTTGAGCATTTTGCTCATTATACTGTCATTAGCTACCTCATTAGGTAGGTTGTGCAGACTCAAACCTCTTTAGAAGGTCACAGCTATTCACAATGTAATAAGTAAAACATTTCTCAAATGCCTCTATCTCAAGCTTCCTTTTACCATTCTATATCTTTTGTATGTTCAGTTACATTTCCAAGCTATACTGCCAAAATGGCTTGTAATGGTGGCTACATGTGGCAACGAATGGACAAATCCTAAGGAATTTTGGGTGATGAGTTTGAAGAAGGGTTTGAAAATACTCAAATGGGTTAAGTTTTGTCAGAAGTTGTCTGCTTGGGTATTTTAACCCCTGAATGACAAAGCCCATACATGTACGGGCTCAAATTGCATTGTTTTCAATGGGTTTTGGGGCCGCCCATTGTCCTTAAGGGGTTAAGGTGGGGAAGGGGAGAACAACAACAGTTGTTGGAAGAGGGGTTGGAAGTAGCCAAAAACTAAAGTTCAGCTTTTGCAGATAAGTAAAAGACTTTTCAAATCAAAGTAAGAAGTAAGCTTTTTTTCAGTTTTTTCACCATATTTTATCTTTTTTTTTTTAATCGTAAATTAGATGATATGATCAAAATAATGGTATCTAAAGGAATCCCTTCTCGCCCTGAAAAAAAAAACCAATAGATAATTTGTGTGGGTACATTAAGTGAGCTAAACATGAGCACCGCAAAAATGTTAATTTTCACATATGGTACAAAAAAAAAGTCTGTCCTTAAGGGGTTAAAATGCATTACCTTATGTAAAAACTTCTGATGTACAAAATTGTATCTAACAAAAGCAACTCAAAATATGAAAAAATTTAAAATACTTGCGTGTACCTCAAGAAATTACTGGGAATTTAATGATGAAAAAGCTATATTTTTCATTCGCTCAACTTTTTAATGTTCACATATGTTGTGTGTTTAAAAACAGTACTTGTATTACAATATATGACCATTTTTACCAAAAAAATCTCTAAAATACAACACTATGGAGTGTAACAATAGGAATCATGTGGGAGCTGAATTGTATTTTCTATTTTCATATTAGTTTGCCTTATTTGAAAATGCAAGGTAGACTATGTAAAGGCCAAGACGCTAAGACATAACTGCTAATGTATCTAGAATCATAATAATGTCTAGTGTGTTTTTATGATTTATTGAAACAATACTTAAATAGAGGCTACCATGGCTATTTAAAGACAATTTAAAGGAACAAACCCTGGGTTTTTGCTTACGTTTGCTTTCCCTTGAGGCCTATGTACAACATATTCTAATATTTTTGTTTCACTCCAGACTGCTCCGTAGAGACCTGTAATTGGTATACAAGTTCAAATTAGATTGCCATGTTTTAAAAAAGCATGGGTCATTTCACATCAGCGCCTCTTAATATGAAGCCACATGCCAGGGTCTTTGGCACAAAAATAACCAGCAATCTATGTACTAAAAGGCAGTAAAGGAATTATTGATAGTTGGTGAAAAAAATAATTTGAGAGCCCGTCGCAGAGATTTCCGAAGTATGCAGATATACTCATAATTGGCATATATCTTCTCATATAAGCTTTTGATGTTTCATACTTTTACATTATTTAAAGCAAAAGGTATCAACAACTCACATATGACAGACATTCAACACCATGGCATTACTGTGTTCCCAAACCTTTGTTATACACTGAAAATAATAAAATGATCTAGGCTGGGGTGCAATAACTGATTGAAGTTATATATCAAAACAAAGATGACAGACAACCATGACTGGTTAATGGTCCCCTCAACATCATAGGGTAAAACAGATTTATTACACATATCACATTTAGTTTTTGTTACTGATCATTTTAGGTATATTTGGAGTTATTTTAACAAAACAGGAGTTAGTATATGATAGAACTGCATAAAGGCCCCGACTGGCTATCTAGAATCCGGATCTGCTGTTCCAGCCATATAAAAAAGGAATGAGTGCCTGCGCACAACCAGCTGGCAGACATAATTTGGCTGTCGCTGGCCTTAATTTGATTATGATCAATTACATTGATTATTTTTAAGTTGATTATTATGACCATTCAAACTTGTCTTCATGCACATTTTAATAAATGCCCCCCTGGATCAATAGGGAAGGGGGGCATGACTGCTGGCCTAGGCATTTAGTTGCCTGCCAGTTTACTCCTTTTCTATTGGGAGAGCAATTGTTGCAAGGCTGGGGTTAAAGGAAGGTAAGAAAGATGCCATACTTTGTTCCCCTTCCTGGGCTTGGAGCAGCTTGAGTCTTTATGCCCATTTAGTCTATATTGTGTTGTCACAGCGGTGGTGCTGCCCCTTGGGCAGAGCTTATCCAGTTTTAGATCAATTACTTCTCCCAGGTAGACTTCAGAAGGTATGTCCTAAAGGCATCCTGTAGCATCTGACAGATTAGGACTCTTGGTTATGTGTTTAACAACCACCTATGGTGGCTTGTTTAATGCTATGTTCTTGTTTTGCTTGATCTGGGTGCTGTGGCCAAAAACCCTACCCACCTTAATCTGGTGTTGTGTCTCTTATTTTGTTGTGGATTGTGTGGTTGGTTAGGGTGATCCTGATTGCTACATGCCTAAGCAGTCAAGTGCATATAGGTTAGTTATAAGAAAAACGAATTCTCATGGTAACTAAAGTTGTTAATGTTATTGCCCTGTAATTTATGTTCCTACTGTCTTAACCTAGCACACACAGGTTTCATATACATTATATTATGCATGGCTATATTTTGTGTGACATACGTGTCCCTGTTCACTATACTATGTTCTACTAGTTGGAAACATTGGGAAATAATCATAAAGATTATCACACTAACTCTCGACCATGCAGAAGCCAGGATGTCCACACCCTCAAGCATTTTTGGCCCAAGGACATTTAAAAAATAGTAGTATATTGCATTAAACATGTGTTCAGGAAATCTATATCTGTTAAAATTTATACATCTCAGCAGTCTCGGTTTTCGTGGTACGGTCCTGATTTTCAGGCACTGGTCCACTGTCCTGGGTAACTTTTCGGGGCAGTGGGGAGCATTGGCCAGTTGGTGAGATCCTCTGGCCTTCCCTAACTGAACGACGGGGTTTACAATCAATGGATGTTAGATTATTCTTTGCCTTGAATATCGAAACTTCTCCAGTGACCAAACAGCAACCACAGCTTCAAAGTCTTCTTAAGCAAGTTTATTCAATAACAAAGTATCAATACATACAGTACTGGTGGATAGACTGTAGGCTCAGTGTTCTTGGTCAGATAAAGGTGACAGATGGAAGATGGAAGAGAGAGAGCTTGCCCTTGGTGGCGTTTATATTTATACCCTTTTACTTACCGTTAGTGTTCAAGTTCTTTACTATATTTGGGCAATGTATACATTTAGGAACTCCTAACGAAGTAGTCATAGGATACAGAAATATACCACAGGATCCTGTAAATAGCTACATTACGTGTTCAAAATAAATAAATGTTCTAGTACTTAAGTCGTAATCAAGCCTAAAGTGTGTGACAGAAAAATGATTTCTTAAAATGGAGGCCTATGATATTGTAGCACACCCTCCACTACAGCTCCTGCTTTGCCGTCCTTGTGATGTGACTATTTCGGTAATAGGTGCCCACACCTCCCGTCCTGCCCAGCTGTCTTTTGCAACACCCCAATTTCTCCAGATTTGGATACCTAATATGTTGGAGGCTATGAAAATGTTATGTTTTTTAATCTGATACCCAAATAATTCATTCTTGCCATGAGCTAATGTATTTTTTATGCAGAATAACAAAAACATTTGCAAATGTGCACAAAACGTAACACAAGGAATTGGCACTACTGGAAAAATGTCACTAACATAAAGGTATGAAAATAAACAAAATGGCCACTTATTTTACAAAGAACACATTGACCAAAATTGTGAACCTTCTGAGAAATGTGGGTCATGGAAAGTTCATGCTTGATTACCTAAAAAACAAATCAGTGTCACTGAAACAGCTTCCATAAAAGTGTGTCTATTACATCAATTCTCCACATAATTATTATTAGCCTTGTAATGGCCGTAATGAGCCAGGTTTTTTTGCTGATTTAATAAATGTTGCACTAAAAATGGAGTCACAAGAAAACCAATCACATGGTATCACATTTGTGTGTCACTTGATAAAGATGTTCTTAACATATGACTAAATAAAAATGTTTTAACAAACGTGCAAGGTCACATTGAGCTCTAGTTCAGTTGTTTTCTTCTGAAATAGGGTCGTATAAGTATGTAAACAAATAACACTTTGTAAAGCAAATGTAACAATAATGGGTATGCTTTTTCTTGAATGTAATTCATGAGAATAGATTGCTTCTTGTTCCCTTATGACTGTATATGGATGACCCCAACACAGATGTACGGAGGAGCAGAGCGGAGGTGGGGCCACCTCGGGAATGTACTTAGCTGTTATTATGGCAGAAATAGGGTGGGCTGTGAGCAGAAACAGGTGGGGAACTAGCAAAAGAAAATACCTCTAATTACTTGGAGAATAAAGCATTGCCCCAGATGCCTGGTACTCCACTATGATACCAAGGGAGAAACTCGGAGTGCCTAGATATGTAAATTAATTAGTCATTAAAAGGTATTTATGGCATCTACATTCCCCTTTTTGTTACTCTTATTACAACAAATGTTTACTATAACGTTTTAAGATGAACCAATGTTTCGAAAGGGTCAACTTAAACTTTCTCTGCTTTCTCTGAACCACTCAGCTGGTTCACTTATTGGTTGGATGTAAACTCAAGCCCATCTGCCGATTTGGGGCAAAAACGGGAAGTTATCACTACATGAGCAGTTTCAATTATCAACACACTCCACTAGCTAATTAGCTGAGAGTCAGGAAGCAGAAAAATGTGGGGTATCACAGGATATAATTACATACAAAACAGTTCAGAACATCTCAACCAAGAATGGACATCCTTTTAATAGCCTGTCCTATGGTGTGTCCCTGGTCAGAAGCCTCTCAAGTTTTAGATCACTTGTGCCATTACAGAGGAAACAATCTCCATCAACACATAAATCTGATCTCAAAACCTTTTAGTATGTTATTTTGTCCTTTGGGGATTTTTTGATGTTGATCTCAAGTGTAAGTCCAAACGTGGACCTGCTTGCTCACAAGGTCTATGAAGGATGAAACACATGTCTTGAGTTAGTGCAGGCTATTGGGTTATGTGGCTGTCCATTCTTGACTCACTTGATCTCAAATCTTATGTTTTATCACAGAATATAAACCATGTTTTTAAAATACTGCTGACATCTTAAGAAAAACCTGTATTATATGTATATCAATGTTAAAGTTACATGTTAAAAAGTTTAGCCTGATCCATAATGGCAAAAATCTTTTAATGCTTCTTATGATTGGTTGCAATATTCTTTGTATATTACAGCCTATATACAGATAAAATTGCGATGTCTTCCACTCAAGATGTACTATTACAAAGTAAAGATTTAACCAGTGGTACATTCATCACACTTAATATACTCCAGTTGTGGAGCAGTTGGGAATTTAGAATACATCTTGCCTAAACCATAACACGCTTTTTACTTAAGCCTAGTGGAACTCATGTGGGCCATTGAGTTTAAATTGTGATATTACCACACTTTGATGTCTACAACTTAGCTGCATAAAACAGCCTCCTGACACTTATTGTCTACAAAGAAACGCCAAATGCTTGTGTCTTATGGGCAGGAAATACTTTGATATTATTGATTTTTTTTAAATCTCTTAAAGTAGTTAAACAATCAAGAAGTGCAAGATATCACTTAAGCCTAAGGTGTGAGAATTTCAAATGAAGCCTTAAAAATACAATAAAACAAAGAGTAAAATGACTAAGAAAGGAGATAAGTACAGACAATTTCCTATGACAAAATATAGTATCGACAATCTCATGTGGACAATATATCTGTAAAGAACATTGAACAGGTCATGTAGAATAATGTATTTAACTTTTCCAATATCAGGATTTTCATACAAAGTTTTAAAAGAGCATAAAATGTGAAAACGTAAAAACTTTCACTGGTATTGCATGAGAATAGTTTCTAATTGCAATACTGCAGTGGTGGAAAGAAAATAATGGTTCATTTCAAACTAAGTATAAGAGATTTTATTACCCCCAGAAACAAATGCCCACTTAAGGATAAGTTAAATGGATTGGGGAAAATATGGACTTGTGTCTTTTTAACAAGACAATTTAGTATGTTACCATGAGTAGTATAACATTATTGACCCATTAACAAAATGCTTGAAAATGCTGAACTGTGTTATGTGTTCACCTGTTCAATGACTTACAAATGAGTAAGAGTGAAGTAGTCGTAATGTTTAATAATTTGATACAATAACATCAGCCTTCTTGAGATAAAGTGATGCAATTTCCATGGCAACCAATGCAATGTCCCTCTTTATTATTCTCCTTATTATTCCACTTTTCACACCTGAACTGCTCTTTATACATAATTCACTTGTGCCCAGCATTTTCTAGATGCTAAAATAATGGAAGATATATATCTGTGTATTTGTAGACAGAACTAGTCAATGTACATTATGATTTTTGCTGTTGGGCTGCTGGGAATTCCCTCCAATGTGAAAGGCCCCAGTCTGCCTTTAAAAATTATAGTGTGGATTAATTAACTAGTTAACATAATTACGCTAGGTACAATAGCAGCCTCTTTGGCTCATAACAGGGAGCCAGTTGCCTTATTGGACGATCAGGCTTCCTCCAGACCTCTACTTAATGGGCCAGTCCATTAATACTAGGGAGGACTGTGCTGAGTCGGCACAGCCTCCATAGTTTACTTCCTCGCGACGCCACATGCAGAACACCGGGATTTGATGCACTACACCAACGCTCTGAAGAACGCCCAAGTGGTGGCGCTGCCAAGGTCTAGGACAGTGGCAAAGATAAATATACCACTGGTTATACCACTGCATTTAAAAAGGTCAACTGCTCAATGGCCAGAGATTGTCAAGGGCCAATACCAATGGAAGCCATATCCTTTCTTAGTGACTGTATTGGTAAATCCTGTGTCTCAGGGATTTTAGGGCTGATTAGGGGGAGATATAGCTGAACAGTAAAGATTGCATCTTCCCCTGCCTCAGGATTTAGGGCTGTATGCATGCCTTACAATTAATGATCCTGATGCATTCCTATGTTGGTATTGCCAATGATGACATATCTGATAATGATATCTATGATAGTGTATATCCTATTAAGGACGGTGACCACAAACAGAAATGCTTTAATAAATTAATTTGTAAATAACAAAAATATCCATTAATACAATATGAGCTATAACAGCTTTTTTTTCTGTGATCTAGAATCATTTACTTTGAGTATAATAAATGTTGTGGCTTTTATTGTTTGTAAACAACTGACTATGTATGATTAGAGAAATTTAAGTTGACATACTGTATTCATATATTTATATAATTATTTATGCATGTACTGCAAGTACCTTTACATCAACATTTATTGGAATCTAATTATTATTTAGAATTAAATATGGCCCTAGGTTTAGCTACCATCTAATAGGGATAATCTATAGACCGGTTGCTATTTGAGACAGATTTAATGTAATGTCGCATTAATATGGTGTATATTACTTTTTTTAAAATGGAGCCCCGAGATAGGACAGATGGTCCAGCAGAATTTGGATAAATGCACAAAAAGCTACACATTGCGATGGTCTGCAGCCGTATATTAGTTTTTAATGTCCCACCTACAAATAGATTATAAAAACATGTTTCATGAAATATACATCATACTAGAAAGGCAAGCCAGCAAAGGGTTGAAAATAGTTTATATGCAATTAGAAAGTTTTTAATGATATTGTACTATAAAGTTCATTAAGACATCACATAATGAACCCATATTAAAAAGGTCTAACCAAACTACATATTTTATATCAACATGTTTTCTTTCTCTTGCTGTAGCATTTGGCAGTGAAATGTGATTAGGAAGACAAAAATGCACATGTGGTTATTTCTGCGATGAGACAATTTGTGATGAGAGCCTTAACATTTAAAAAGGGACCCATCTTAACCAACTGCTTCATTTTGTAAACAGCATCATTTATGAATCAGCTCGCTATCGGTTGCAGAACAGTGATCAGCTTAAACTGATTATCCCAGCCTAGGTCTAGAAAGAGGAATCATCTCGGCTTGTGGTATAGCAGACCGAGTACAAGTCCAGCTTCGGAGACGGACAGGTCATGGATAACACAAAGATGATGTTGGTCACTTTTAGTTAAATGTCAACTGCAACTATTATTATTATTATTAAAATTGACAGACTAAGACAAACCGATACAATAGGTGGAGAGAGCCCTGCTCGCAAGCTTACAATCTTGAGGTAATGTGCTGACAAACATAAGGAACAGAGAAAAGATGAGAGGTGGTATGATAGCTATTAGCGCAAAATTGATTTATTTAAACTTTATAATTTGCCATTTTCTTTTGGGAAATCGGTGCAATTGTTTTAGTAATATAAGGTGAGAATGCAACATACGTTTTAACCTTAAGGAAGCATATTTTAGAATAGTTATAAAAAACAGCATATTAAATCAATATCCTATCTTGAAATTCTCTCCCTTCTACTTAACTTACCCTTACAAGTGCTGAACTAATCAACAACAATCAGCAACTTCATTCCTCCCCATTCAGATAACTGAATGGGGAGGAATAATAACTCAGAAGTTCAAGTCAATATGATTGCTCAAGTGGTATTAACATAAGGTAAGTTCCTAACGCATAACTATTGCCACAATGTCACAAATGAATGTCCTCGTAGTGAGGGCGCAATTAGTAATGGCAAAAAAAATGTGGAAAACATGAAATTACATATTGGAGGCTTGATGTGATGTTTATTCTCATGCTGACGTTTGAAAGAAAGGCTGAGCTACAGAAATGAAGCATCGGCATGTTGGAGATTTATAGACTTCTGATAACCTACTATCCTATCAGTGCAGATTGCATGGCATCCATGGAAGTTACATCCCTGATATATACAGTATTTCTTCAGCAACCATTAGTTCTTTCAAGCAATTGGGAAACATGACATCTCTGCTCTGATCTATATCTAAGTCACAAGTATAGACAAACACAATGTGCTTAAGCTAATAACACACAAACAATAATAATACTTCATATCTTTATTGAACAGATCCAATAAACATTCACAGTGCTGGTGGAAAAAGCAAGTGAACCCATCGATTTAATAACTGGTCGGACCTTGTTTGGCAGCAATAACCTCAAACAAGAGTTTCTGGTAGCTGAAGATCAGACCTGCACAGTGTTCAGGAGGAATTTGATACCATTCTTCCTTATAGAACTGCTTCATCTTCCTAGGATGTCTGGTGTGAATGGCTCTATAGAGGTCATTCCACAGCATCTCCAATGAGTTTAGGTCTGAGCTAAGACTGGGACACTCCAAAATGCAGATTGTTTTTTTTTTTTAAACCATTCTGAAGACCTGCTGCATTACACAACTTCTACTGTGCTTCAGCTGGCAGACAGTCATCCTGACATTATCCTGTATGATTCTTTGATAAACTTGGGACTTCAGTGTCCCCTCGATGATGGCAAACTGTCCAGGCCCTGAGCCAGCAAAGCAGTCCAAAATCATGATACTCTCTCCACCATATTTCACCATTGGGATGATGTTTTCATGTGGGTTCCTCATGAAAAATGTCACCTTAGTTTCATTAGTCCACGAAACAATGTTTTGCTTAAAGTAGACTTGTGAACAGAGATGTTAAACAGTCCCAATGGTTCCTTTAAGCCTGTAACTGTTACTATAGTGTCCTTTTTACCTCATTGAGCATTCTGCATTGTGCCCTTGGAGTCATTGTGGCTGGATGCTCTACTAAATGTTTCTCCTTTTATAAACAATTTGTCTGACTGTGGACTGATAAATATTTGAGATTACTTTCTGACTTTATGAGACCCTTTCTGACTTTATGGAAATTAACAATTTGTGATTGTTGGTATTCTGAGATTTTCTTTTCTGAGGCATGGTTTAAATCAGCAGATGCTTCTTGAAAATAGCAAACTCAAAATGGTTGCTACAAAAAGTAGCTCTAACACACACGTCTTATTCCATTTAATTTATAGGACTCCAGGTTTGTTAGAGTGATTAGCCAAGGGTTCACATACCTTTTCCAACCCACACTGTGAATGTTTGAATGATGTATTCAATATGAACAAGAACAATACAATAATGTGTGTGTTATTAGTTAAAACAGATGGTGTTTGTTCATTATTGTAACTTAGATGTAGATGATATCACGTTTAAGACAAATTTATACGTAATTGCTGGAAATTCCAAAGGGTTCACTTACTTTTTCTTATCACTGTTTCTATCAAACAAGTGTAGGGATCATAAAATCTGGTCATGAACTTGTCCTCTCCGCTTTATAAAAAAAATTCAACCATGCTTGACCGTTTGACCTCATGGAAACCGACAGTGATTGATTGGTTTAATATATGCAACTCTTGAACTTAACTGATAAACACGAAAGAGGAGTGTCTGTGGAAAGAAAAAGAGTATTGTAAGAGAGGAGAAAAGGTTAGAACTCCCCTGGGCAAGGATGGAATAGGTCTGTGTGACCTTTACAACTCATAAATGGTTGAGGCTTCTTGACTAATCTCAGGGCAATTATTAAGTTTTATATTAAAATAAGCTATTGTAGGTGGTATATATTCACTCTCTTAACTATGAATTCAGTCATGGGTGGTGTGGGTTTATGGCACATTTAGAGTCCCTTTTCAACATATATCTGTAATGAAAAAAGCTATCACAGAATACAATGTCCACATATATAGGACCATCCCTTTGTTAACAATTTTGGACTGGCCCAGAGAGGCCGGTACAGAGCAGGATCATCTCACTGGAGGTAAGGGGGAGGGGCAGGAAGGTTAAGGGGGAAGTGGGGAAAGTGTTTGTGAGCATGTATGTATGTATGTAAGCATGTATGTGTATGTGTATGAGCATGTACATGTGTATGCACAGATGTGTATGTGTGTGTGAGCATGGATGTGAATTTGAGTTTGACTATGGACATGTATGTGTGAGCATGGATATGTGTATGTGTGTGAGAGCATGGATGTGTATTTGTAAGTGTCTGAGAATGGATGTGTGTGTGTGTGTGTGTAAGTGTAAGTGTATGTGAGCATGTATGTGTATGTGTAAGTTCATGTTAGTGAGTTTGTGTGTAGGTGTGAGTATATAAATTTGTGCAAATGTGAGTGTGTAAAAATGTGTAGCAGTGCATATGTGAGTTATGATAAGAGATAAGGATGAATGAGGATAGAAGTGGAGGAGATAAGGAGAAAAGTGAGAGTTAAGGGAGAAATAAAATGAAATAGGAGGAGAGATAAAGAGAAATGGGAGAGATCAGATAAATAAAAGGAGACATATTGAGAAACGAGGGATCAAACAAAGGGGGGCTCAAAGAAAAGGGGAAAGATAAAAAAGAGAGGTAGCGAGAAAAAGGAGAGAGAAAGAGGAGGCTAGATAAAGAGAAAGTGGAGGGGGGAATATATAGAAAGGGGAGAGATAGGAAAAAATGAGGTAAAGTATAAAAATAAAGAGAACAAAGAGTGATAAAAAGAAAATGAATAGACACACAGAAAGGGGACAGATTGAAAAATAGATCAAAAGAGAAAGAGTAGGGGGGTAACGAGAAAGGGCAAAGATGAGTAGAAAGGGGAGAGATAATGAGAGGAAAGGTAGGGGAGCGATAATGAGAGGAAAGGTAGGGGAGCGATAATGAGAGGAAAGGTAGGGGAGAAATTATGAGCAAGGGGAGAGAAAGAGTGTTTTTGTGTTTTGGAAGTGTTTCCATGTGAGAGCAAGTATAATCCAGGATGTTTATGTGTAAGGGCAAGTGTGGATGTGCATGTATGTGTGTATGGGCAGGCATTTGTAAAAGTACAGTTTATATCTGTATTTTGACAGTCTATCCATCATTGTTTCGGGCTTAAATGGTATAGAATTAATAAAAGGTATGCCTGAGCCAGATTGACAGTAAGTCCTGACAATGCAATCTGGACAGGTCCTGTGGGCGCTATCTGGGTGCTAGTTCTTACGCACATATTATTATTGGGTTAAAATGGGATTTCTAAAGCAGACTTAGTCTGCTTTAGAATTGCTTTTGCAATTTCACAAAAGTTGCTAGAAATAAAGAAAACCAGAATCAAATTAATTTTTAAATGTGCTCAGCGTCCACCCTCAAAGTAGACTCCACTGCTTTCAAATCTGCTATGGGCACTAGCCCCAGATCTGATGGAGACCTAGCAACATCCCTCGCAGAGGGCAACTGCAAGGAGTGGGAGGTGGCTACTGTTAATATTGATTATTTATATAGTATTTATGAAGTAATAAATAAATTGCATAGGTATATGGCAAACTCAATTGACAGAGATTACCTAAAAATAATGCAAAACATATTGAAAGGCAATCATATAAAGGGTGAATTTGAGCAAGCACATCAACAACAGAAAGATGTGTTTTATATCATAGCTGAACACAAAATAAACTAATATTAAAAACAAAACTAAAAACGTATCTTCAGGAAAATTAATTATAATAACATTTTTATATTATGTATTGCTGAGAAATATGTTGGGGCTTTAAAAAGAAAAGTTAAAATATATTCTTACTGACACGCATGAGAAATTATTGTTAAGGACACATATTAAATGCATGGCTGTAGAAATGTTGAAACTCTCGAGCCATCTGGATGCCCAAGGATTGTGTGAGAAGCTTTTCACAAATAACCTGACCTTAACCCCTCTTGTCATTATTGGGATGTGACATCTGTATAGGTATCCCTGCTTAGTAAATATGGTCTGGCTGTTATATGACCTCATTAGCAAAGGGTAACACATGAGTAGTAAACTTTTACTAGTCACATCAGCGTGTGTAAGCACATTGTAGACCTGAAGTGTTAATGTGCCATCAGCTAAGGGCTAATTAATTCTTTAGGTCTAGGGTTAATTAGCATGAAGAAATTATAAAAACATACATTACCTATGCAGAGTGTAACATTACTTTTATTAATTCTAAAATATACTCTGTTCATCCATATTCTCATTAGTTAATTCTTATATTGTAGACATCAGGATGCAACTGTGTGAAAATGTAAGCACTCCTTCCTTATATTTGAACAGAATAAAAGGAAACAATATTAGCTAACATAATTGGTTAAAGATTCTGTGTTGCTCTAAGTGATTAGATTAAGTACCATTTTTCATCCGTAAGTGCTAACTGAAGAGGCACATGACTGTAAAGAAGAGTTATGCATTGTAATAACTGGTAAGGGGTTATTGTGTTTGAAAAGAACAGCTCAGCTAACTCATTTTATACAATCTATCTGTGGAATCGGCACCATCAACTCCCAGAATTAAATGGTTAACACTGTAGCACACATAATTTCTGTTTACTAAAATGAATAGAGCACCAGACAGTCTATTAATATCCTTCTAAATCACAAAAAGAAAACCCACTCGTTATCTGCAGAAGGATCAACCGTGTTTCCTATTAAGATATACTTTAGGTTTTCTTTCTCTTGCTTATATGTTATAATATGGGCTACTGCTAAATTTTTTTTTGTTAAAAAAATTGCCTTTACAAAATGGAACACATACCCGCTATTGTCATCTTTTTATAGGAGAAATGCTGTCCATTAATGAAAAAGTCAGCTGCCATTATGTTAGGTATGGGATCTCCGTGTTATCTACGCTATAATGCATCTGGTTATTAACAAAGGATTTTTAGCAATAAAACTTATGCAACACAATGTATTTTAAGCCAGAGTCTCTATTATTCATGTGTTTTTTGCAAGGCATCAGCTGCTTCCTGGAACTGTGGGCTTTAGTTATATGCAGGTGATCTCCCCGGGTGGCAACATTGCCTCATGTGTCGAAAATTCCCTTGTAAAATACACATGGGTTCTGGCAACAGTTTGAATTCCACCCATTTTTTGGAAGTCGGTCTTCCAGTTTGCTTCCAATTCCCTCTCCAAAGGAAACTGCATCAAGCAGTGTTTATCATTAGCCTCCTTTCCAAGTTAAACTAGGCATAAACGTATAACTGACTTTCAGGCAGCAATATATTCTGGCCTAGGTTGGCAAAAGTGCATACAGATCGCCATATTGGGCGATTGGACTCCCTGGCTTGACACTGCTTGATTAACTCGTTACAAGGGAGATCTCTGATCTTCCCAACTGGCCTACACAATGGAGAACTATGGCTTGTTGTCCAAGCCTCCACAGCATGCTACCGCCAGCATTCTTAAATACCTGGATAGGACATTATATCCCAGTGCTCAGCAGTAAGGATAGTAATTACAGAAGTAAGCACTGGGAAAGGTCTAGGGTCGTACCTAAGGTACATTGCTTCTTCTAGGGTTTTCATTCTCAGTCCCTGCGCTAGGCTCTCAATGTCTTGTATGCATACAGTAAGCAGGTGTCCCACTGATTAAATTTATTTAAGATCTAGATGATGATGAGGGCTTAAGCCACATGTTATGTTACTCTCTGTTAAGATAAAGGGTGTAAAGGTCCTCTCAGCATCCTTACAGTCAGTCATAGGATCTGAAACTTAAAGGGCCTTTGTACCCGCTAAGAATGTCAGGCCTAGATTTGCCAAATAATTTTGCCATCTTAACCCCGATGGTGTTAATGGAATTTCTCACAGCCATATACTCAGTAATGTCTGTTATCCATAGAAACATAAATTTACACACATTGTCTGTGCCAGCATTGGAATAACCATTTACATATTATACATATTTATTGTTCCAAAGTTGCACAGAGAAACATGATGCCATATATGACAAATTAACATGGCAGTAATTCGATCAGCTATTGGCTGTTTGAAGAATGAGTAAGCAAATGTTTAAGGTATCAAGTCAGAACACAGATCATTATTTAATCATTAGTTTGCCTTCACTTGATTCTGTAGCATAAAGCCTATGTATACAGTCAATTCCGTTATTGCATCGTAATTAGTTATAGAGGGGTATATAGTATTGCGCATTATTTTATTTGACAGCAACGTTTCAAATAATCACTCTTAAAATTCATCACGCAAGAAAACAAAGATTCACAAAAAAGGCCACAGTGTCAGCCATTCATACTATGGCTGAATATGCATTCTTAATTTGCCTACATGGAGCTAATTTGGTTAACGGAATTGTTTGTTATGTTGATTTCACAGTGCAAGATATTTGTGAGATTAAGTATAACATCTAAAATATGCAAATCCTTTGTGGGAAATTGTATTATCGTCTGTATAAAACAGAAATTTGAGCACTTTTGTAGAGTTGCTAAAAATTACCACTAAAAAGAATGAAAATGCTTCTATGAGAAGAAATGTTCTCATAAGTCACAACCAACCTCATTTGCAGCCTCGGTATCATGAGATGTATAAACATAACACTACATTTTAAATGGGATGGTGTAATTAAAACTTTATTAAAGCACATGCTACTGGTACCATTGAAGCAGTTCAGTAAATAATAACATCTATCTCAAAAGACTGCCTCTTAAGTAAAGATGTTTACAATAGATCACTGGTGTATATGAAAAACATAATTGGATAAACAAACTGCATCAATTACGCCAATGTCAAAATAGGGATAAAAGTCCACAAAACAGAAAATATGCATGGAAATATATATTTATACATTTACGTTTATTGTGAAACAAGGGATTCTTAATTATCGCCATCCCGTTGCGACTCCTATCATTCTCAGAAAGACATTAGCACCATAAATAACTGAATGCACCCCCATAATTTACAGAGCATAGCATATGTATGTGCAGTGAAAGTATCATGGGTTATAGCATGAGTTCCATCTGTAATTATCTGGATAAATAATCCATGACCGTACTCCACAAAATTGTACCAGTGATTCCAGTTTTGATCTTTTATTAAACTATATTCAGTTCCAATGTTTTAAATAAAGTTTTTTTTTTTCCATTGAAAAGTGGAACTATGTAGATTAAAAAAAAAAGTTTATAATCATTGTTTTTCTGAAACACATTATCAATCAGTTTCTGAACAGACGACATTTTGGAAAAGTTGCAAAAATAACACAATGTTTGTTTATAGTACAAAATAATTCATAGTGAATTTCTAGATTTGATATAATAAATTGTTTTAAAAATAATTATTTGAGGAGTAATTCATAACTAGGAGAGTTTAAAGGGACACTTGAGTCATCATATGCAATTAAATACATATGATAGCTACATTTTCCCTTTTCATGATGTCTTCCTTCTAAATGCATGGGGGGGGGTTCTGCAGAATTCCCATAGGAATTTAGCCACCCCCCTATCCCCTTATCCCCCTACCCTGGATAATTTGGGTAAAGGTATATTCAGAGCACATTTGCAAATAACACTCCCAATAGTGCTCACATAAAGTACTCAAAAAGTACCTTAACACGCATTCTTTAGTGGGGGTGTAGGGAACAATAAATTATCCTTTTAACTTAGACTCAAGGTTTCATCGATATGAACTTTAGTATTTAAGGTTTTTTTTCATTGATACGGTTTATGCCATATTCTGCAAAGCAGGTTTAGTTTACCATATTTGGTGAAGATATACAAATAAGATAATGATGCCAAAATGTAGTCCTAGTTAACATATAAATTTTACTTAGAAAGACAAGAATTTTTTTTGTTTCATTACAGTTTTAATTCTAATATCCATACAGGACTAACATGTATGTAGTGTATATGCTACATGTCAAATATACAGGGTTAAAAGTAGCTTGAGGGGAGCGATTATAGTCTTAGCTTAGCGATTAAGAAATGCAACATTTGTTGAGAAGCTAGGCCTTTTAGTCTAGGATGGATTATCACTTGATCCTTCCTTAAGCATTTTTATACAGGAGTGCATTATCCTTGGAGCCACCCTGGGCTCCATGCTTCATTATTAACCCGGGTGTTAGATAAATCAAATGCAGTCTAGGAAAGTAAGATAAGCAAACTGCAGGCCAGCAAGACGATGATGTATAGATCCAGGAGGCTAATAGGGAAGTATTGACAGGAAAATGGTGTGCTTATCCTGCAATCACTGCATATTGCAATGAGAGCTCCCAATAGCAGATGGGATACACTTTGGGGAATGGATAACTGCGAGATACAGTAGTTAGGCAGAAATTGATCCCAGCCTCTTAAATTCTGCAAATAACTTTTTTTTTGGACATGCACATTTCAAAGACATAATCAGTTTGCTTTTATATTCCAGACTTTATTGTTTGATAACTAATTATATTGTAAAGTTTGTTGTTTAGAAATCGGTACTCGTGGTGTTCCACGTACTTCCTTACAGCCGTTATCGAAATAAAGCAGCACTGAATAGGATAACGTGTTCTGCATCAGCTGTTAGCAATTTCTCCAGTGTTATATACAGATTTTTTGTTGTGTACAATTTTTCAATTAATACTCTTAATATATTAATATAGTCAGTTGCCTTTGTTATTATTAGGATTATACTAAATATGTCAATGTAATAAAGGAAGCATTTACAAGTGAATGTTTTGATATCTGATTAAAAGCCACAGAAAGTTAGATGTGTTTCTCATTTCTTAGCACTGGCCAACAAAACCTAATCATTTTAATCAACCGGAGGAATGTTCGATGGGCAAGATTGATGTTAGATGTAAGACTGATGTGAAATGTTGGAATGAGCTGTAGTAATGTCTATTGGATAAGAGTGCAGTGATTGCAATATAATTAGAATCTGTGAATATGACTGTATATGCGTGCAAAATAATATATATATATATATATATATATATATATATATATATATAACATTGATTAAAAGAAACTTGATAAAACAAAGACTAAACATTCATTTACTATTATGCTGTAGAAATATAGTTTCAAAATATTATGGGGTTTTTTTAGATAATATTTTACTGCTAGACTCTCACAACCAGCATCATCAATGCTGCTACCCGTGATGTATGCAAAAGAGCACCATTTGAGAAAAAAATTCTACATTTTTTTTTCTTATTTTTAAAAAAAAAACATATATTTTTTTTTTTACAGGAAAGCATGTTTTTAATATGAGAACATGAAAGAATATGAACAAGTATCAGTAAACACCATGTTATCTGAAAGATGTCAGCATATGCATAGGAAAACAAACCCCAAGAGTAGGGACCCCCCAATCTTCATGACTACTTTGCTGAGTAGTCAACCACGATTCCCATCCGGTTCTCTTTTATATCTGGATTTCCTAACCCAAGACAATAACAACTAGAACCTTAAATAACCTTACTCCTTTTGTCATTTGTATTATCGTCTTAACCTGTAGTATCCAGCACATATGGCTGAATTGTTCCGGGTGCCAGCATTCCATCTGTCGCATCAGAAGGGTATACCAAATATGCAAAACTGAGTTAATGATCATTATCTTACAATTTAGGATTGTGTAACCTTTTAGGATTCAATCATTTTGTATGTTGAAAACTTTTCATTATATTACTTTGGATTTTATCTAACAATTTACAAAATGGTTCCCATGTTTCAATGATTTTTTTCCTGGCCTCATCTTTGCTAATGAGTGCATTTGTCCACCCCGTATTTATAAAATATTGCATTTTGTTTTTCCACACTTGTAAAGTTGTGGGTTCTGGCACTACACAATTTATCAGCAGACACTTTTCCCCCAGTAAAATCAAATAGCCTAATTAACTTTTTGGGGGCGTGTGTCGGTATTTCTATAATAAAGTCTGGAGAAGTAATGCCCAGCTCAAACCTCAATAAGGGTGAGCAAAATCCTTCAATTAGAAGCCAAACACACTGTATCTGGGAATACATTTTTTGCAAAGGTCATTATCTATAATTACCATGTGTTTCACCAATAACAGGTTATGTAATAACAGTGCAACAACAGTCATGGAAACAACAGTCATGAAAATATGAGAATGTGCTAAATTATCTTTTAAGGGAATATGAGGGGTGCCCCTCTGTCAGCCCCCAATACCACCCTACACCTTTTTATCCCTCAGAAGCGTTTGGATGCATTTATATAAATATGATGTAGAGATCTTAAATTGGGAGATTAGGTTTAATGCTAAATCTATGGGGTTGTCCATTACCCGGATTTGACACTTCTAATGATCCCCAAAGCCTAGTGCTTAGCTTGTAAGTAAAGCCAGACATGTTTATTGAACAGCACATGCTTGTAGGGGTGCCCTCACCCGTTAAGGGATTAAGCAGTTGTCCTACCAGTTGTATTCCACCTCTTGGTAAAAATGTGGGTTTCCCATAAAGGGAAGGAATAGGGTAACATACTTGTTTCCAAAATTATACAACCTTGTTGCTTGCCATGCCTTAATAGTCGAGTAGATTACCCGAATACAGGAGTTATGCACATTTGTGACCTCACACGACCCTGCCTGACCTCCTGTGTCTCATTCTCGGTTCCTATAGCCTATTTTAATGCAGGACTTTCATTATTTTGTTACCCTTGGTTGGTGTAAGTTGTGCTTTGTGCTCCTGCTCTATTTTGAACAAATTAACCCATTGTGACCCGGATTGTTTGACCTTGCTTCTTGTCTCCTGATTTGGCTTGTTACCGAGATCTCCTGTTACCAACCTGGCTTGTTTGACTTCCTAGTCTTCTGATTTAGCTTGTTACTGTGATCTCGGGTTACTGACCCAGCCTGTGCGACCTTGGTGGCACCAGCCCTTTCTGGTCTGGTCGCCTGTATCTGACCTACTCTGCTCCACAGGATCCAGCCTAATAGTTGCATTACAGGTCTGTTGCGTTCAACAATAAGGCCTCCAATTTTATGTAATATATTCGTTGAACCAAAACTCTGGGACGCTTCTACTAAATCAAGTAGTGGGTGCAAGCTGACCTCTGGGTCACCAAGTCATTAGCAAGCGCTACAGTTTTCATTTTTTGTCCCTTGGACTGTGATCTACTTAACCTCAAGGTGTAGAGATTAGGTGATACTTAGTTGCCTTGTCTCATCCCATTACAAAGTGGGAATATAGGTGAGTTTAAATTATTGGATGACATGAATGCTTGCACGCTGGTATAGACCTAATGTAGCTTAAGAAAACCCTTCCACAATTTATTTGTTTCCTTTTTTAATTCATACTTGTAAATGCAAGCCTGGTGTAAGCCAAGGTGCTAAGGTCCTGATAATTGGATAATTTTGTTATCTGTTTTTAATTAGACTTGGGCGCCGACAGAAAATTTGTGTTCTTTTTCTGTTAAAAAAGTCTTCGTATTCAACGAAATTTAACTCCATCGAAATTCGTCCAACATTTTTTTTTTTGGAAATCCCATTCGTTCGTCTGGTTTCCATGGAAACAAGAAAAATGCATAGATCAAATTGAATAGGGGATTTGAGACCAATGGATGGAAGAAAAAGGGTAAAAATCAGCTTTTATAGGGTTAAGATTAAGGATGGCGCTGTGGAATCTGCTGGCGCTCTATAAATAAATGTAGTAGTGGACTGGTTAAATGATCTTAATTAAAGTAATTTAATTAAATTAATGACCTTAATTAAATCAAAACTTTAGAGAGTCTTAGAAACTGTGAGAAATGGCAGGCTGAGGCTCACCAAGTCTTACACACAAGAATCTCAGGTATTCAGGTAATCTGAGGTATTTTGCACTCTAGATCATCAATCTTAAAATTAGCATATTGCAATAAAACTTTCAGCCCTTTGTTTATTAACAAATTAAATCATTTAAATGGGGTAAATATTATTTAGTATATACATTGTTTAAATTATGTATTTGTGCCTATGTCTTATGTGATGACCCCACATAGGACACTAGCATTTTGTTTTATAAATGTATTTTTATGTTAATTGAGTGGTTTGGTATAGAAGGGGTTAATGGCTCTATAAATGAGAAGACTGAAGGAGAGATTATGCACCAGAGGAAGCCGATGTAAAAAGTGTTGTGTTGAATACACGAAGGAATTTTGTGAGAATCAAGCTGTCACTGCTACAACACGACATGATTCCGGTCCTCTCCATGGGAGCGGTAAAGTATTTTTCTACTTAAGATACTACTTTATTTATATTAAAGTTGTTACTTAGTCTCCTCTGGTCATCTTCTGTTATACCGGTATATGGAAGAAGCTCCATGTCATTCCCCAGAAGGGGCTCCATGGACTTTAACGGAGGAACCTACTGAAGAGGTCACTTATATAAATTTTAGTATTGTTTAAATTTCACAAATACTGTGGTGCCTTTTGTAAATTTTTTGCAGCACCTTATTTTTCAGGGTTTTTTTTTACACAGAAGAATCTCACTCTGTAAAATGCTCAGATGCAGCACAGCAGTGTTACATAAAGCAGTCACGCTGAAATAAAAGGATCCCCTGCCTGCCTTCTCTTATATAGGCTCTCTTCATTACTAGTATGCTTTTTTTTTCTTTAAAGGATACAGAACAGCCATTGGACAAGCCTTGATCATGATGTGACAGAAGTGAGCTGATTGGATAAAAAAGATCAGCTCACTTAATGTCCCTCCTCTTAGTTCAGGCAAAATGGCGGCCACAGCATTTTTCGTATTGCGTTTCTTGTGTCGAATGATGCATTCATTTGTTCTTTATTCAGTCAAATGGACAAAACGGTAAATTTGTCACAAAAACGAATGTGCAAGTCTATTTTTAATTAAATATAACCATAGTTTATTTTCAATTCCTACAAATGTACTTAGTCAATAACATCTCTAATGGCTGCCTTCAGTTGGGCAGTACCATTGCATGCACCTGTGGATGCCTAATATATTTACCTTTTGCTACTAAGTTAGGTAACCAACCGACATTCTGTCCGTGCCATCAGCACATTAGCCAAGCTAGCATGGAAAATCTTCCGTATAGAAGACAATAAAGCCAGCTTGGCTCACTCTGTCATCTCTTTTTCTGACACTCAACAATTCACTTCATATACCCTAATGCATCTAGCGCAAAAACTCATAATAATCTCAGGGGATAGTGGTGTTTACCAGCATGGCATGCGTTTCATAGATATATACCATTAAAACAAAATTAAAAAACGCTTTTTTGCTAGCCAAATTAATATAGCTTTGGAGCCCAAAATATATCTATGCCTGAAATTGTGCATTACACAAAACAATTAACTTCTTTAATGACAACTTTTACAGTTTTTTGCTATTAAAAGATTTATTACATTTATTTTTAATGAACACAATTAATTATTTTATTGCCACTGCACTTTTATATAATATAGGACAATGTACAAAGTCACTGACCTGCCCTGCCCTGCCCTTATAAATTAGCTTTTTCAAAGCATTTCCTATTACTAAACACAAACTTTAGCTTTTTCTTTCTTTTCCTCTGTATTGTTTCATTGGCACCAGACATCGTGATTAATGGGTTTTTTAGCTGGTACAAGTAACATTAATAGAGTGACTGTTATTCGGTGCAGCTTAAATATAGTCTATTCAGACACTGGTGGTCCTGTAACTGAAATTCCTTTATCTCACTGGCCTTGTGGCCCACAGCTGTGCCTTCTGATGGTCTGATGGACTGGATCACACACCCTGGGACACAGGCTGGGACCATCCATTACTCACTAGTGACAATAACTGATGGAGTGAGATTTAGAACTCAATTTCAACAGAAAGACCTATAATGTTTGAGTCAGAAGGTTATCGCTGAGGGAATTGCACCTTGCACTCTACCCTTCTTATTGAGAGCTTTACTGCCTTTGCTGGAAAAGCATCTTGTAAACCTTGAGAACTGCTGATTTTAGAATCAGATTAACATACATCTTACTATGTGAGGACAATTTTAATTAAAAAGTAAACCTGATGTAAAATGTGGAAGGTTCTTAAGGAATAATTAGAAAACAAAACACAGCATCTTGCTTTGAGTGTTACAGTAGAAAATCAACATTTTTTTCTGTAATTAACATAAATGATATATATATATATATATATATCTCACATTGTACAGCGCTGGAGAATATGATGTCACTATATGAAAAAATAAATCATATATAATTGATATGTTGTAAGCATATGAGCAGGGCCATCTATACGTAATGCCAAGTTTTTTTTCTTAGTCTGTCAGTTCTTGTTTTGTCATAACCCTTGAATGTGTGTATTGTACGAAGCACTGCCTAAATTGTTGGTGCTGTCTAAATAAAAGATAATAAAATTAATAAGAATAATAAGAAAATAAGAATATATAAGTAGCCCCACCACCAGCAATTACTAACATATAACCTTCAATAAGCCACTGAGTGGGTGCGGCCAAACACCCCTCTCCTGCCAGGAGAAAGAGGAAAATGATCCAGAGACCCAAGGAAACCGAAGACTCTGTGTCAAACCTACAGAGTACCCAGGTATACCTATGATTACGGTACCACAGGAAACTGGATAACACTACCCTACTGACCCCACACAATTCTAAAAAGGGAAAAAAAATATAATGAGCAAAAGACACCAACAGAGTGAGCACCAACTGAAATTACATTGAAAAGGGGCGAAAATCACAATCCCCTACTTAATTTCTGCAGCAATACTGGGGCGGATTACCCTGTTGGATTCCCAAGGGGGGGCAGTTATTCCAGAGCTTAGCTGAAAATATGGCGGCCAAAGAACAGACTAACAGGATGTAGGCAATTACATCGCTGGCTATATCTGAGATAGAATTTATTTGAAATGTATAACAGAGTAGTACATAATAGTACAATAATCTAAGAATCAAGTAAAGTTGGGGAACAGCACCTTTAACATAAATTATCACAACCTGGTGTGACTATGGCTCTAATGAATAGACTGGCTCATGGATCATAGTGCAGTCTATTTTCTAAACTATCAGCTTATAGAGGTAAGTAAACTGACAAATTAAATTTGAAGAGGAACTTGCCTCTAGTCTTCTCAAGCAAAAGGTCAAGTTGACTGAAGGTGAAAGTCAAATTGGCAAAAAAGGTGCTCACTCTGTCTGATTTGACCAGTTCTGGGTTAAGTCATAACCTCCTATTAAATAAGAACTCTTTTTCATCTTAACTAATCAACTCAGATTTGCCTTGAATATTGATTTTTAAGTGATCAACTCTGTGTCATATATACAGTCCACAAGGCTTGCACTCAGCTTGTTTGCAGATGTATCAATAACTTTCACCTGCCTGGCAGCCGCTCCCGCTCCCGCCAATAACATACACAGATCGTAAATGAGACTCGCACTCACGTGACTTGCATATGCTGAATAATTTCTTTTAATAATGACTCCTGTGACGTAAAAATATCCCCATAGCATCCGCTATAAGCATATAGGAACAAGGGGTCGCAGCGCACACCCTAGCGGCACAGGCCCCACCGCAGCTGTGACCCCTGTAACCAGTACAATCAGCTCACCATTGGCAGAAAAGTGGGACCCTGGTATACCCATCTTCATGTAAAACTTGAAATATAGCAAAAGGCAATTGGTTTGATGGGCTAGAAAGCTATAAAAGAATGAGCATTTGTAAGTAACGCATGGTGGAGGTTCCTTGCAAGCTTGGGGCAAAGGAGTTGGGAATTTGGTCAGAATCAATGGTCTCCTCAAAGCTGAGTATGGGCAGATCTATCATGGAATACCAACAGGGAGACATCTGATTGGCCCCAAATGTATTGTGCAACATGACAACGACCCAAAACATAGAACATTTCTTCTGTTCACTCACTTTGCATTTTTTGAAATGATAAAAAAAATTAACTACTAACATGTCTATTTTTTGAAGCATTCTTACTTTACAGCATTTTTTCACACCTGCCTAAAACGTGCCCAGTATTTACATACATTTACATGCATGTGTATGTAAATGCATATAACATGTTTTCTTTTAATTAGGTAATCGTTCATTAGAATTCAAAACACAGAGATCAGCTACAAGCTTTTGCTTCTCTTTAAACAAAGGATTATCCTCCCTCAAAGGGGGCTGTCTTCTTCTTTTATTGTTTTATGACACACAAGGGAAAAATGCTTTTGAGGCATTACCTCTGAATTTAGCAGGGAGGAGAGTTTACTGCTATATAATCATTAGTCAATGCAGTAGCTGAAACCTTAAACAAAAGAAAACAAACTACAAACAGGCAGGCATCCCCTAAAGGCACATCAAAACACCAGAGAGGGGAGGCATGGATTTCAAACACTACTGCCCAAGCATGTGCTAAGTATTGCTGCTCCTGGCTTTGAACAGCACACTGAGGAATACAACATCACCTCCTGTACTTTGAAATAATACTGTGAAGAAGGAAAAAAACGAACACAAAGTCTTCACTAATGCACTTTTCTTCTTCCCTGTGTTCACTTGGTGACAATTATGTTTTGTTTTGTTTTTATCTGAAAACAATCCTCAGTTAAATGTATGTTAATAACCCTGTTATTTTCCAAGATACAAGTTCTTTATACATCTTATAAGAATCACTCGCGTACAAGTTTTTATAGCACTTTGGCAAAAACATGATATGAATGAAGATGAGTCAGTAATACCTAGATGCCTAGATGCTGATGCCTCTATTCACGCAAAAAGAGGTGAGGGGAATAGCCAGTTTAACCCCTTGAACGCCATGGGTCATCTAGATACATTTTCCTCCCTGGAAGGACAGAGCGATTTTCATAGCATACCTGCCAACAGTCCCAAAGTATAAAAAATACTGCCTATGCACAATGCATTACACTTTCCACAGGCAGCATTGTGTTCAAGCTGTGTATGTCTCAGAGACACACAAAGCCTTAATGCTGGTAAATGAGCTCCGGACACCTCAGGCCATAAGGGGGTGGGGTCTAAAGTAGGTGGAGTCATGCAGTGCCACATAACCCCGCCTACATTAGGCTCCTCACCCTTTATGCCCCTGGACACCTGGCTTTGTTTGTCATAGCTTTGCTCTAGTTATATTTAGGCAATAGCCTCTTAATTCATGTATATTATATTATTTGATGGCTAGTTTAAGGCAAATTGCATATAATATAAAATAATTATATGATTTTATTACTTTTTTTTCCAAAGCTCACAATGAGAACACACAGGCAGGCTTAGACTGGTCATTGGGCAAATGCTTGATGGGCCAATGTCCAATAGTGCCTCCCAGATGCCTTTATTTTAGCATGTGTGACATATCCCATCTTTTCATTTACACTTGCTAGCTTTATACATACAGCCGCATACCGCAAACACGTAGCATGTAGTTGCGTTCATCCAGCAGGTGACCGCATGTACGTACTACACCACAGAATGCTTGGAGTGCCTTCCAGGAAACTACCAAAGTAATACACTGTATTTGCTGTTATTTTGCCTTTGAAATAAATGAAATAATAAACATACTTCCACTACACTGTTAAACACATAACAAATCAGATATGTATACTACTACTATGCATGATCATAGGTTGATTCATTGGCCCTTTTAACATACTGTATGGCAGTTTCAAAATATTTCCAAAAGTGATTTGTAAATATTTTCTATTTTATCTTATTTAATCTGTTGAGAAGAGTTCCCCAGAGTATAACTGACCTCAACTTTCCTGATTGGCTGCCCAAAAGTTACAGAATGATATGAAAACAAAGTGACCTTCTCGTATGATGAAGAAGTATTCATTTTCTTTTCCACAGTAACAAGAGAAGACTTTTCCTGTGTTGTAGCTGCACCATATTTAAGCAAAAAGTTATGGTACAAACTGTAGGAGCGCACAACCTAAAACCCGTAAAAGGGATACACATTCAGATTCCTGGGTTGCTGCTAAAATAATAATGACCAATAAGTACACAAAATAAAGCAAGCATTCAGCGCATACCCAGCGAACCCAGGAATCTGAATTCATAGTACGCTTGCCATTTACTAGGAAGTGAAAAAATAAATGACTAGTTAGGATGTTTACAAGAAATGTAGGTGTGTGCAGGAAGGAACCATTTGTTAAGTGGAATTTTAGGCAATTTAAAATATTAGGGCTATTTATTATAATTTTACATCATTGTGGGAATTTGTTTTTGGGTTCAACGCATTTTTACAGTGGTTCCTAAGCACAAAACAGATAAAATCACTGCCTTAGATGCGGAATGCCTGTTGCGTAATACATTACCATTCAGACACCCAAACCTACATTTTAGACTATGAAATGAGGGAAGACATTAAGGGTTTAATCACTAAATGGTGAATTATAGATGATTTGCGGTCAGATGGAACATTTCATCTCACCGACTTAACAATACATTATAAAGAAACAACCTCCGTGAGTTTCTCTTGCAACAAGGGTCAAGCTGGCCTTGCATAATTAATTCGACGAGATGAAATTTGAAGATTTACTATTCACATGGCGGCTCTTTTGGGGTCCATAAGCAAAAAAATGATCAAGGCTCCATCATCATAACAAATATAATAAAAAGTATCATGCACAATAGAAACAATATTTATGACTAAAAAACGAAATTAAAGTGACATAACTTCATGAGCAATCTATGTTACACTTCAATGAGTGTCTCCCGATGATCCTCTTAGTGACCTTTAGACCAACAAGGGCCCTAAGCAGCAGCTTAATCCTCTTACATGGTAGCATCACTCCTGGCTATGCCCTATGTAGATACAACTCAGCCCTTCTTGCCCTCTATAATGCATACTTAAGTCAGTGAAATGAAATATTTAATCTCATTGGTCCTGTTGTTTTGTAAATAAACCTCAAAGATTTCATGCAAAGAACACATAACTTATTTTACTATACAACTTCTACTAAATAACGCCTTATGTTAAAGGACTCACAAAAAAGAAGCAAAACCATGAATGCGTCAAGTTAAAAAAAAAAAAAAAGTGAAAACAAACCAAGGAATCATTAAGATGAACACTGTCATTGGGTTATTAAGACACCTGTATTAGAACTGTCAGAATATCAGAACTCTATATTGGTTATTTTATAAGCCTGATGCAATATTCCAACTCTGGATGAAGTTCTTACAATGCTAAAGGAACTTACTAACAAAGCCACTGAGTCAATTCAACCTCATGAAACTGGACCCAGAAGACAGGGTTATCAGATTTTTGTGTCAAGATAATTACAGCACTAAAGAGAGCATATGGGCTGTCAGATCTGGCACAAGGCCTACACCAGCTGTTACCTGGGTGCTTTGGAAAGGCTATTGAACAGCATTTTGGGCACGCAACAGACACATGCAAGCATTACTGGATTTCCACTGGGGCCACTTCATAATAAATTTATTTGGTATATTGGGGAGCTTTAAAATATATAATATAATTGAGTAAACTCAATGTTTTTGTGCTTTGCAATTAAGATCATAGTCTTTGGAAGTACAAAATAGCAACTGCTTCATAAAATATTTCATTAAACTTTTGCTAACATCAGGAAATGATGACAGACCACAATAACTTAATCATTAATGATATTCATTATTTTAACTGAACATACCATAGCTCAATTATGTGTATAATAGGGTTATATATATATATATATATATATATATATATTAGGTATGCTATTATACATGCGTGTGTATAAATAATTTATTGTTTTTTACAGTTATGTTATGTGACTTTATTTTATACTAATTGTATTTCACATAATTCTCCATAGCAAATTCATAACACATAAGAAAACATCACCATTAAGAAAGTAGCTTCCAAAATCAGTTACGTAGAGAGAGAGAGTAACAGACCTCTGAAATGTGCTTTCAAAAAAGCTAAGTACACAAAAGTTAGGAAATCATTTTTTATTTATTTTTTTACATTTTATGCACAGATTATGTTGTCAGTGTTATGGTAAAATAATTATAAACCCCTGGTACCTTTGGCTTCTCTAGTTATATACAGAAACATTTATTAAATCTAAATCTATAAGTACATATATTGAATTAAAATGATATTTTTAAGGGGAAAAAATAGACTTATTTACTATGTTTACAATAAGTAGTGTAAGTAGTGTATATGTATATATATATATATATATATATATATGTATATATATATATATATATATATATATATACACACACCTATAGAAAGCTTTGCTGCATTTGCCTTAAATATATTTAGCCTTTGGCAATTTGGTAGAACTCTTTCTCAAAGTGTCATCTAATTAAGCCCTTCCATTACATTACTATGATTGAGTTTAAAATATTTAAGCTATGGTTAAATGCTTTACTGTTCGAGTCTAAAATAATGTAAAACCAGTAATCAATTACATCAGAGTATATTAGCACAGTATATTCTGCAAGCTTTAGAAAATAAAATAATCCCCCAGAAGAATCTTAATTCTTATCCATGGAAAACATTAAACTGTTAAGCGCTAACAACTAGAATTAGTCCTTAAATCTCTAATGAGAATAATAAAACATGAACGCTGTAACTGGATAAGGACTGGATTTACTTTCTGTTAGGAAAAGTTCCTGATCCAGCAGTATGGCTTTTTACTCCCAGAGGTACAGGAAACACTATCTGTCCTTTAGGAGCATCCTCTGCGCTAAGCAGTTCTCCTATCTGGGCTATCATTGGCCATAGATAGCTCTGTAATATCTAGTAACAGCAGCTTTATGAGGGGATCCATTACTCATTTAAATCAATCAAAATGAGCTAATTTGATTTAACTCGTTCTGTACACATCTATTAGTGTTTTATCCGTACATAACAGAATATAGAAATGTGTACATTGCTTAGCTGCCTCAAGCCTTGTATGACTATGAGTGCATGAGTGTGTGCGAGTGCGAGTGCGAGTGTGTTTGTTTATAAAATGTGTTTAGAATTATGTATATATATAATTTCAAACAATGACCAATAAATAAGATTCATTCATGTATCTCATATATACATAAATTAATCTTATTTATTGGTCATTGTTTGAAATTATATATATATATATATATATATATATATATACACATATCACATTATATATATATATATATATATATATACACACACATCACTTTATATATATATATATATATATATATATATATACATATCACACAAATATATATAGATATATATATATACATATCACACATATATATAGATATATATAACATTTACTGACATATACAGTATGTATACTAACATGTATACAGCATCGTTAAAAGCACATTTTGCTAAGTTAGTTATTAAAAAAAATTAAAGCACACATGTCTGCTAGAATTTTGCAATGACATATGCTACGTTTGTTAGGTGCAGAGATGCAGTGTCTGTTTTACAAAAGCATAATTTTGCATTATTTTACAAAATGTACACGCAAAATTGTCTGATATAGCTTAAACGTTATACACGTTTAAGTAACAAAATGTTTTCCCCTCCTCGACATATGTTGCCAAGAGCAATATAATAGGTCCCACAAACTTCTGGGGCACAGGCATCTCATTGATGTGTCGACCAAATTTAATGAGAATCAAAATAAAGGGGAAAATGCTATTTTCATGTTAAAGGTTTAAAATTGAAGCTTACTTATGGATTTTTCTTTCGCATAATTGCTAGCAGCTGTAACGTCGGCCTATTAGAACACAAATCATTGTCATTCTGAAATATAAATCAGGCTAAGCAGCAAACCGAAAGGGACATTTTTTCCTTTAGAGCCAGAGGAAGAGTACTACATATTCCAGATCAAGTTCTCAAATTGGAACCTAAATTGTAGTTTTAGCATAATACAGCTTTATAGGATTGTATATATAGTTTTGAAGCCTAAATGTTTCGGAAGATAATCTTTAAATAACCGGGGTCACGCTGGAAATTTACTCTGTAACTGAAGTCTCAGAAAACCTCGGTGAAATATTCTGGGTTAACCCCTTGATGACACCCCCACACACACACACCAGCGGGATCAATGTATCAAGGGTCCTCTATGAAGGGTCCTCTTGTGTAGCTATTGGACTGTTTGCGAAATAAAGTGTTCTGTTCAGAAAATATATTCCTGAATTATAACAAGGATTTTTTGGAGAACTCTCACTTTAACCCCTATGTTACTGGTCCAGCATACTCTGTAATATTGAAGAGACTTATTCGGCTACAGAGCAGCTTTGCTGTCTCTTGTGAGACATACCTGCAAAGATTTATAGACAGAGTTGAAGGCCTAGTTTAACAGTATGACCTCTGATGTTTAATTCAAAGATGCATTTTCTAGCAAAGTATAAACACAAACGATTTTGACACGTTTTAGAAACCGTTACAGTAAAAAGCAATTTCCATCTTAAAATGATTCTTTCAAGGTCCATTTCTGTAAATCTCAGTATTGATATATTGATGTCAGGGCTGCAACATTACTGGCATTATTTAAATTGGATGTAAAAGGAGAAAAATAACATTTTGGTTAGCTTTTCCTATCTACACATTTGTAACATTGATTATATTCACACGTTCCTCAATACTGTCTTCATTATACAAATGTATTCAGTGGATATAGAATAGAAATGCATGTCTGCTTTTGAATGTTCTATAAGATTATATATATATATATATATATATATATATATATATATATATATATATATATATATATACACACAATTAGAACACATTTCCAACCTGTATTTCTCTATACTACCTTTTTCCTCTCCAATACAGAAATATGTAAAAAGTACATGAAATTCTAATGTTTTGGTTTTGCAATATTTATAAGAGATGCAAACATGATTAGAACATAATTACAGGCTCCGTAGCTAATTCATTTTATGGCATGGTTTCAAAGGTTCATACAGTCTGGCTCAGTTAACTAAAAAAAAGCTGAGTAAGAATCATAATGAAATTGTTCTTTCATTATTAACAGAACATAGCACAAACATTCATCTTTGACCAGATATTAAAAAAGTAATTTAGTAAGGCCCCGAAACATAATGAAAGATACTATTTCATGCAAATCATCATAGCGCGTAGTAGAAATTAAAGCGCCCCATGTAATAATGTTCTCTACAAAATCAAGATACACACATCTATCTATCTATCTATCTATCTATCTATCTATCTATCTAGATAGATATAAAACAGAAAAGGACTAGGAAAATATTACTTTAACAGCTGCTAAACAGGATTTTAAAAATAAAAATGTTTTGTATATAATTCCAGTAATGAAATAAAATCTATTTTACTTTTCCTATTTCTAATGATACACTTGCAGAAAGATGGAATGCAGGTGAAGCTCTCTTTAGACTACCCAACTCACATTCACTGCGCTCAGCAGTGATAATGATGTCATTAACCCTATTAGCCGAGTGGCAGTGAGACAGTACTGTGGTGCTGCTCAAGACATAAATCTGAAAGAAGTTTGTACCACATTCCCAGGCTTACCTTGAAGTGGATTTGGATGGTCCAGCAGATTGCATTTAAAGACGAGTGCACAGAAAAGTGCTTTCTTGCTTGCAGACATACAGATAGGCCCCACTGGCACGTTCTTGTAGTACACAAACCAAAAAAAATCTACTGTATGACGCCGTTAAACTGATAAAATGTGTCAAAATAAGAACAAAACAAAACAAGCAAACCCTCAGACCCGGACAAATAAATGAGAGAAAAGCAATTGTGGGACTGCTCAAAGCCTTTTGCCTAGCTGAATGAAAGCAATCCCTAAGACTGAATGGGTAATGAGATCCTGGCTCCTGAGATTTTAGCTTTCTTAATCATGTTCATAATTAATTCAAGAACATTGATAATTTCATTACATTCTTTTTGTCTTATCAATAAATGATGTGCCTGCACTTTTGGTCCTGTGTACAGGGAGACAGAAGATGCTTTGGGTAATATTGCACCAGGAATAGTGGCTGAATCAGAGCTTAAAGGTGAAATGAGTTTTTAATATTCTTGACCAGGCCTCTATAATCAGAATAAGATGACAAGCAGCTACAAATAATTGATAAGATGAAATGCAAAAAATGCAAACTCTTGAAGGAATATATGCTGTTGATGCAACTGTTTGTTTGGCTGTGATTACAATAACAGCACACTTGAAACCAAATGGAAAATGTTGGAATGGCTGGGATGGCCTCCCAATCAATAAGCCTTTACTGGACTGCTTTAGATGTACTTATCTATCTATGCAGATCTATATCTTCCTCCTCTTTTAAGGCACTTTTATGAACCTTGAATTAAACAAATAACATTAAGTCTGCTGAATCATGTTGATGTTGCAGTGCATCTCGTCGTTGTGGCTTATGTTTCTCTATTCCGAGTTCCTTCTGTACCTTTTTTCACAAGCCATGTGCACTTCCGTTAGCTTTACATTAGCTCATACATAGCTCATTTGATCTTCAAGCGCAGCGGAATTACTCCACCCTCTCAATTTAAAGTAGTAACGGCATTGTTGAAACACACATTCTAACTGCGGCTTTACATTAAACAGAACTAGCCTAATTTATAAAAAAAAAGTATTAACTGTATTTAAGGGAAACGCAAAAGACTGAATATATAATGAAATGGCAAATACTGGCAATGCTACTTCCTGTATATTTCATTGTAAAAAAGATTATTTAAAAAAATTTTTTTATCAGTTTGATCTTATCTGATATCTAACAAACTAGCCTTTAAATAAAATGGCCCCGTCACTTAGTGAGCCAAGCTGATGGCTATGAATTGACAGTGATATATGGGATAAGGATGATATATGTTGGGTGTTTTTATCAGGTACATTATTGAATTGTTTCTATCCCTCGAGAAGCAAGAACTGTCCCTAAACGTGTGTTTTGTGCAAGACCTATCAGAGTGTGGATTAGTATTGACTTAACATTCAATTTGCATATGTCCTAGAAATGATTATCTAAAAAAATTTATTAAAATGCCAAGAATGTTTACAAAAAGTCTGAAGAATTCAAATCTATGTTTTTATTTCTATTTACACTCAAAAGGTTCATTTATTTTTCTGATTATGTTCTATGAAATGATAGACAAGATGATTTCTTTGCTATAAAACCATCATATATTTTGGTGGATGCTAACAGGAAAATAAATAAATACTTATAACTTTGCTTCAATGTGAAAAAA
Source organism: Spea bombifrons (assembly GCF_027358695.1). Taxonomy (NCBI): domain Eukaryota; kingdom Metazoa; phylum Chordata; class Amphibia; order Anura; family Pelobatidae; genus Spea; species Spea bombifrons. The sequence continues at coordinate 101,415,913 of NC_071088.1, forward strand.
AAATCAAATACAAAGTAGTGGTAGATTTGATCTAATCATACACCTGTGGCTTTAAAAAAAAATTAAAATGTTATAACATCACCTTTTTTTAAAAAATTTAAAAACCAATATTATAGAAAAATATATATTATTATTAACGTTAATTGTGCAGGATTATAGTTTAGAGGTGCAACATCATACTTATGAACAACACTGTCACTTCACTCTAGCAAGGACTGAGCTGATCCTGCATAATGCATAATCTAATGATCATAATCTAATAGTTGATTTAACTATACATTATACAGGGCCAGCCAGGAAGAAGATCACAGGGGTTGGACCTCCACAATGTATAGTGAAACTATAACTCTCCTGAAAGCTCTCCTAGCAGCTCACCCTTCAGTGAACAGACCCTCTAGGAGTAGGGTATAGTTTACCGTTCACAAGCTCTGTCTTTGCGTTAGAACACTAACTGCGTCAATCATTGCAGTGAGCTAAAGTAGCATCCTGGAGAGGAAACTCTAGGAAGTAGAAATGTCACCTACAGAATATCACATTCTGTCTTTTAATAATAGAAATAGCCATCATAAGCATTATTATTAACTGTTCCACACATAGGTGATCTAGATGGGTCTAGATTGCTAAATCCTTGGAAATCAGTGACACACTCGGAGGGGTTTATTTATTAAAGGGAGAGTCGACAGGTGAGTTGTATTTCAGCTCCTGGATAACGTGTAGCTAAGGTCAGTGAGAGATCTTTAGTTTGCTTACGTATTAAATTATACATTGTGCAAGACCACTTCAGCCCTTCCTGCTGGAAACACCCGTTAGTATTGGCCCTTTATACTGAACAGTGAGATGAAGGATTTAAAACAACAACTCTTCTGACAACTGTCCCTTTAGCGAGCACTGCTTTACAGCAGCCAGTAATAAACTTAGCAAATTCTATATTTTTACAGAGCAATTCCATAATAACACAGTGTGATAATGACCTTGGAAAGGAACAGCATTTAAGTGCCAAAAACAATGTAATTTATATCCAAATCTGCCATAATATATCCTGTCTAAAATGGAAGCACGATGTAAATATAAGTAATATTTTGGTCAGACGATTTGGAATGCATAATGTGTCTATATGGAGTATCTAATGCCTAGTGTTTTTGGGGTGTTGTATAGTATTGTGGCGGGTTGCTTACAAAAACGAACCTCTTATAGTAACCAATATGAATCTGTTCTTTTACTATGGGATGCCCAGAGACGACTGCTAATAATTTAAACACAGATTTATCCTTATATGCTTTTCATCAAACTGGTGAGTTAAAACCTAGAAATTATGTTAATACTGCAAATTAAAACTTGATATCAATAAGAACTTGCTACATAAGGCTTGGCCAGATTCAACCCCCTATAGATGGTGCACTCAGCTACTTTGCTTGTACTTCCTCTCATCATAATTTCTATATGTTGGACCCAATAGAAATGCACATCATAAAATAAGTTAATTGTTTCAGTAATTAACTATTACGAAACTGCATTTTGTTAAAGCAATACCAATAAGCTTACCACACACTGTTTTAATTATTCTTGATATATGCAAATGTTATGATAAAGGTTTTGGTTCTGCTAAAATCATTCTTAGCTACTGCTAATGAAGACTTTTAAATGTTCTAAACCACTAGAGTACACAACAAAGGGCCCATGTTCATTTATGAAGATATGCCAACTCTTACTAATCTAATGATCAATATATGTATTTTAGATTTTTTAGTGCATCAATTTTTTTTTATTTATATTTCCATATATCCTTAATACATTTATTATCCCCAGCATACCTCCTGTTACGTTAGATTTACACTTTTTAAGTAATTTGTATGTTTAACTCTTCTAAATAAGCCTTAAAGTGTAGCTTTCTTCATGAGTAGACGACAGAACATAGAATGTTATCCAAATAAGAATAATTACAATAAATAGGACAGCCGACGTAGTAAGTATTAGACTTGTGCAATCGGATGTGTATGAATTGCAAATGTAATCTCCGAAAGAGGCCCAATCCCCCATTTTCATCTGAAATTCATAAACTCTTTCAATCCCAATGTCTCCCTACCTTCTCTGCCGACCACTTCTGCATCTCGCAGCTCCGCTATTGCGTCTCATGGCTCCACTTCTGTGCCTCGCATCTTCTGGTTCTTCTCTTTTCTCTTTTCTTTCTTTGTCCACATCTCCGCAGACATTACCTCTCAGAGAACACTTTCGCCAAAATGGCGGAGCTTCTGGTGACACCCTCAACCCTAATTCCTCCAAAATGGCTGAGATTTGAGTTTTTGGCCTATTTGCACATCTAATAATATTACATTGAACTGCATAAGTAATGTCCCAAAGCTTTTTATTTTTCCAGGATCAACAGATATGATTACTTGGAAAGTGGGGTATTGCTTGCTGTTTTATTGATGTTTTTCCATTGGAAAGTCTCTATGATAATACCTGTTATGGGGGAATTGGGTATTTTAAGATTTACAGAAGCAAAAGGTGTTTGGTAGCAAACAGGTACCTCTAGTGCTACTTGTTTCATAAATATTCTTCGGTTGGTCTTATTTGATATTTCTAGATAAAGATTTCTATTTTGGATTTACCCTCCTATCACTTATTTATTTTACTTCACTGATAGGTCAGCGGATACATGTAAGAGACCTCTAGCAGAAGTTGTAGAGGTTAATGAGGTAAGGGATTTTGACCATACATGGAATAGACATAAGGCTATCCTGAATATAAGATAACACCAACCACCAAAATAAGGTTTAAGGTTTTCATAGCCCAGTAACTAGAATAGCACAAGTAAAATGATTTCATTTTTTGGCATCTACGATATGTACAAAGTATATATGTATAGCGGTAACATTATAATCCTTTGCCAGCATCTAGCCAGCATCTCATTATTAACAAGGAAACAACAGACATTTAGAATAGCACACAATTAAAATGAGATACATCAAACTGTACTCCAATCATGCAATCAGTCATGTTACCTTTTAATGTTACATGACAACTTGGGAGCTAAATGATTTTAGCCGTAGGCCAAGTGCTAAGTAACATCAGATACTGAAAAGTGCACTTACAGCTTGCAGACTCCTAGAGAACAACCTTTTTTGTTATATATTTCATTTCCCAACATCATTATGGATTTTTTCCCAAAGATCATCTGTAACTAGAGCAGGAAAAAATATTTTTAGAATATCATTTAAAATATTAGATATAGCTAATATTAGCAAGTGGATAAATATACAGCATGAAAAGAAAATGCTTGTTTTAAGTATGTAATGGCAAATGATGCTCCAGAACCATATATTCTTCAATCAGTTTAGAGTCAGAGTCGTACAATGATCATACCAGCATTTAACCCCTCAAATGTCAGAAATTTACAACGCATTCCAGTCTGACATACAAAGGCTGCATGCATTCGAGAAGACACTTGTCAAAGACTGAAGGATAATATACATTGTATCAAGAAAGTTATCTGAATCAGCTTTATCCCTGCCTTTGATTGTCAATATTTTGTTTGGCGTATATGCATTAATTTATACATTCTTATATAATTTTTATTTTACCTTTTCATTTATCGGACATTTGTATGGCCATGAGAGTAGAGGACTGCAACGGGATTACTGGGACCCGTCAAAAAACTTGCGGGTGGTTTTTTAGGGTGTTGCGGGCGGGAGCAGGCGGTCAGACAATGTACCTGCGGGTCCCAGTAATCCCACGCACTCCTGCAAGGCTGCCTTTGCATTGCTCACACACAGTGTCTCTTCTCTTGTTCCGCCCAGGAACCCAGCGGAGTCAAATGAATTTACGTCACGTGACTCTGCTCCGTCCCTACTTCCCCTAGGCGGGACAAGAGAAGAGACGCTGTGTGCAAGCAACGTGAAGGCAGCCTTGCGGGAGTGCAAATCTGCTGTTCAGATATGGGGTGGAGGAGTTTGTATGAACGCGTATGCATGATTGAGGGAATTAATGATTAGCATCTGTGAATGAGGGAATTAATGAGTGTATGAATGAGGGAATTGATGTTTGTGAATGATGTTTGCAGGAGCCGGCGGGATTGGACACATATGTTGCGAGAACGGAACGCACACGTTGCGGGAGTGGAACACACAGTGGGCGGTAATGGTCAGAAATTCAGCGGGAGCGGGATTAAGAAAACAGTCCCGCTCAGGGCTCTACATGAGAGGTTTTAGCAATACATTTTAATTAATCCATAAAGCTCTTGTCACAACAGTTATTTTGGCATGCATAGCTTTGTGAGTAATAATATGGCCACAAAAGCCAATAGTTAACAAATACAGTATTAGTGTGATGCTATGCTTAATTCTGGAGCCCAGTATAACACTTATTTACAAGATTATTTCTTGGATGGAAAGGATATATTGCTTTATATTATTATAAGAACATTTGCTACATATATAGTTGGGGCTATAATTACTTTTTTTAAATAATTCTTTGTATCAAAATGTAAATTCTCTTTTGCATACGTTCTTCAATTCTTCACTGGTCTATTTAATGAATACTAAGCCAATCATTAAAGCTGCATAAAATATTAAATTGCTACACATAGTAGTTTTGTTCTACTTGGTATGACCTCGTCAAATGACATTTGCTTGAAGTATTTTTAACGAGAGAAACAATCAATAATTCCGAGGGTATTCAAGCCAAATACATCAAATGTGATCCTGCCATACATAAAACTCTCAATTAAACTTTAAAAATCATTTATCAACTGGGTTAAGCATTAGATAATTACGCATTAATCCATTTCAGTTTTGATGCAACTACAGACTTGGAGGTTACAAGAAAAGAGCAGAAAAAAGTGAAAGGATAATGCTACAAAAACAGATAGAAATCTCACTTTTGTATCTATGTTGGTCCTCTATGTTTTAGAGGGCATCTTCTTTTATTTATTACATACATTTTTTAAGCTTATTGCAAGCTTTGTTCCCTTAAAAGTCAGTGGACAGATTATATATATATATTTTTTTTTATATTATCCACACCCACTTATATAGACATAAGTAGGTTTTGGAATATCACCGACACTTATGAAATTATACTATTTATTTGTGGAACAGGTTAAATTAATTGCTCTGCTAAGCTCTTTACACTCACTTGCAGGAGTTTTTTTTGTAGATATGTCATCAAGAGGAGAGAGGACGAAGGCTTAAACTCTAGGCAGTTTTGGTGACAGAAGGCCTGCAACCTGAGAACCGTGTGATTTCAGAGACTGTAGGAAGCATTAGTTAGCTGATAATTTAGTGATTGGTCATTAAGAAAAAAAGTCTGTGTACTGTACTCAAATACCACATTTTATTTCTAACCCTTACGTCCTTTCACAAATAACTGATGTTAAGGTAATGAAACTTGGTAAAAAAAAAAAAAAACGGAAATGTATGTTTCACCTTGGATTCATAATGTTCAACTAGATAAGGAAAAATGGTTAAGACATGGAGAACCCCCTCACTTTAAACCTACAATAAAACACACAGGCCAAACCTTTGGGGCTAAAAGACTCACACTGACTTCCTGCTACCATGCTCAATAACATGTATTATCTAAAATTGTGTACCCACACTAACAACACGTTTGAGTAAATCCTTGTGAAAGGCACATTTTATGTCCCAAAATATCATCATTTTTCTTTGACATCAAGAAATCCTTTGTATAGGAAAAAAACCTGGCTGGTCCTCTTTTTCCAATAGTAATATGTGCAAATATGTTGAAACATTTCAAGCTACTCCCACTTAATTATATAAGATCATTTAAATCTCAATTCATGAGAGTTTTATGAGGTATGTAATGGTCAGGCTAATTAACTTGCAAAGACTGAAAGGAATAACTGTTTTGTGAGCGCTTGCATGAACAGTGGATAAAAAGTGCTACATTTTTGCAGGATGAAAGAAAAACTATCTCAAAATTTACAAATTTTGCTGGAGGATTGAAAACTGACCTTTCGTGCATTCCTTGCATCCCACTGATATCAGGCTGTCATCAATTATCAGACTTGTACCACATAAAAAGCGGAGCTGAAAAGTGCCACAGGGCCCTGCCAGCCACACCACTTCTGTAATGGATTTATCAGCTTTATAGAATCTCATAAGGAAACGGACCTATAAATCCCATTTTTATTATTGAAGTCAGATCCTATTTAGGGCAGGGCACTGGATAGCTTTGAATTTCAAACCAAATATGATCCTTTAAAAATAAATAGAATCAAAATCAAACATATCCTGCCAATTGCAAAATCATCAAGACTCGGTGGCAGCCATAGGCATTGACTATGTGAGCGTGACCCGTATTGTCAGCAAGCTACATCACCACAGTTCTGCAGGGGCATGTGGCCATCCCTCATATGACTATGGCTCATGTCCCTTGTGGCTCTCAGAGATGGAGGGAATTTTCCCACAGTGAAAACATGTCTGTTAATTTACACACTTTATTTGTGTTTTGATTGGATTCAGCCCACATTTTGAGACTTGCATGGCCCTAATTGAGAGGAACAGAAACCTATCTGCTTCAACTATTAATTTGAAGAAAATACCTTTTTAAAAAAAATTCAATAAGAATTCAGATGGACAGTACGTGACACAGCAAACGGCACACATGATAGGGCAAGTTTGATACCCGGCAAGGAAACCGAGCACCATAAGTGCATGTATGGACACATTTACAGGCTAACATGAAAACTTGCAATAGCCTGCCTCGTGAGTGTGTATATATATATATATATATATATATATATATATATATATATATATATTTATTATTATTATACTATAAGATTAAAGCAAATAGAATCCACACTTATACCAGATGAGGGTATTATTCTGTGAATCCTGCTACCCGACTCCACAGGGCACAATATCATATCTCTGTAATAAGGTTTAGCATGTAAACGCTTTTAGATTTAGTTTTATTTTTCTAATTTCACCATGTTCAATATCCCCTTTTACACTCAACAATAAACTCGCCATTACAATTTCACATTCCAGTCTTCTTATCAACATACAATCTTCATTCTTAATTAAAAAAATGCCTTAATTTATTTTGTCCATTGAGGGAGGGAAAAAAAACAACCTATATTGGATGCAATATTTTGCCATGTTCTGTTTTCTCCTTTTATTTTAGTCCCTGATGCTCTCAACATATAATTTGCAAAACATATTGCTTCAATACTTAGAATGTAAGTAGTGGCCCAGCTGTGGGTGGTAAAGGACAGCAGTATCAGATATTACCATAATAATCTGCCTAAGGTCCCAGGAGCCCTCTGGTGTATACAATTCTCTATACTGCAGGCCGCAGCTGGAGAACATTCTCCTGACACGTATGCCAACCTTTGCCTGCAGGCAAAAGGGGGAAAAGGCAGAAAATAATCATGAAAATAAAAAATCTTGTCAACTGCATTCAGCTGCATCATCCATATTTCTTTTTGCACATAGGCTGATAATGTGTTGACAAAGGAAGATCGGAGGCTAAATGCACTTTGTATATGTATAAGTAGAATCAAACACTGAAACATAAATATAATAAATGTACTACAACATCAGAAATGTTACAACCTCTTCGTTTACCCATATTTCTTGTGTGCAGTTTCTTTCACGGAAGCTTTGGATAAAAGAAGTAAATGGACAGTGTTAAAAATACCAGACATATGATTTTTTTTAAACTAAATGTACCGTTTTTGTATATGTACTCGTCGAAATAACTAAAACAACATACCATACCTGTTTGCTTTGGTAGTTTGCTTTTCAAGGCAGCAGAGGAAAGGACAGCACAGATGTCCATGGAAAGCAGGTGCTGAATTTGGAGCAGTAAATGTTGATGGAAACCTCAACCCATACACAACATTTAAGCACTGAACAGTGCATTATGATTCTACAACTAGAGATGAACTATTTATTGGTAGCAGTTACTAGAGAAGGAAAAACATCTTAGCTTCCAGAAATGTGTGCAATGGAGATACACTGGAGAGAGGGAAGAAACGCTACTAAAATTAACAGGAAAGACTAAATGTTTCGAACATGCAAAGCTTAGAGGAAAGATTGAGTGGGGAATGATACAATTCACACTGATTTAAGTACTAGCAGGGAATATACTTCAAAGCAGGTGAAATATTAAGCAAGTAAGCTTAGTATAAAGTAAGAGTCACATAGGCCGACATGTTGGTTTAGAGAACCAGAATATACATTGGTTAAGGTTAAGACTGTTTAACCCCTTAAAGACAATGGGCGGTCCCTAAACCCATTGAAAACAATGCATTTTGAGCCCGTACATGTACGGGCTTTGTCACTAAGGGGTTAAAAGATTCATGGAAAACATTTTATGGTGGCTTAAGGAACATTTTCTTTTAACATGTATCTTAAACAGACTGGACAGACTGGATTTGTACATTCTGTACCACCTTCAACCTTTTTCTCTGGGAATACTGTAGATGTGACCAAAAATGAATGAGGATGTTAATTGTAGTGTGGCTATAAATATCCACAGATGCTCTTCTGTCGTCTTCTGCTTTCCTCAGTCTTTGTACATGTTTAGACTATTATTCCATTGTCAACTCGGGGTCTGCATCCACTGTCCTCCCTCGTTATCCTGATCCCATTAATACGAATATTCTCCTGAATCAGACCTCTATCTTTTATAAGGGCTATCAACATTATAGCAAAAAAAAATGCCTTACGGCCCTCAACAACTTACAGTATATAAAGCCACAAGACCACTCTACTACACAGACTGAAAATGACAAATGTCTGCAGGCGGCTGTATATTAAGATATTTTTTCAGATGGGGTTTGACCATGCCTGACTATAACTATGGAAGATAATTAATGTTGGGAAAAAATCTGTTTGATAGATTTGGAACCAATGGCATATATATCAATTTACCACATGAGCCTTTCTAGAAACAACATATACAGTATTTCATACAGCACTGTACCAATTTTCATCTTAACATTAACAGTAAACAGAAAAATAATTGTTTTTTTTTTTCTTACAGGTTGTAACAGCTATCAAGATGAGTCCCTACAAATGTAATATAATTTTTTTCATACAATTTCAGTGTATATATATATATATATATTTAAAAACATACATCTCTGGCAAACCTAAAAAGTCAGATAATATTTTTGTAAAATTGCAATTTACAAAACATTTTTACACATAGTAATGTTTTTCTTTTTTTTTTATTTTTTTTTTTACTTTAACCAAAGTTGCTGCCTGCAGAGACAAACTATAAACAACCATGAAGAAATCACTTGAGTCATGACAAGTCAGATACTTGGCACATTGTGTGTCTGTTAAATGGCTCTTGGTGGTGTATTGTATCCGGCTTCAGTGACAGATCTATGAAAAGTCGCCTACATATACTGTAATTGTATCCCAATGTATAAAACACCACTGATAAAGCCTTCACGGATATTATGAAAGAATGTTCTGAGGCCATCCTAATGGAAGAGCTATTTATAATCTCTCAAAATATTTCTTCACACTGGATTTGCAGGTGGCATTTCATGCTGTGCTCTTCCAAATACATTATGTACTGTTGAAGTAGCTAGGTGCAGCAGGGAGTACATCCAGCACAGCTGTATATAATAATAATTTAAAGGGGAAATCCACTATAGCACCATTTATAGCACTTTAAATATATATATTATTACGCTATCAATATCCTTGTGTGTTAAAATAAACTCACAATTTGAAGATCCTAGGCATATGTTCAGTTTACTTGCGTATGTAAAACAATGTTAATATTGTTTCTCAGTTTGGCTTTATTGTAAGTGTATACCTGAGTAAATTGCACACAATTATTGAGAAAATAAGTAAATGAAAATATGTACAAACAATACGCTGTTGTAAAAGGACTCCCTTCCTGTCTACCAACAGTGGCTACCATCATGATCTCTAGAACCGGCGGTGATATTTTAGTCACACACTACAGACTAAAGTTTGGCTAGAACTATCAATTAGCTAGACATAGAATGGTGGCATGGATATGAAAATCCAATAGCACTTACAGGGACACTTCAGTCCCTAAATAATCATTTTGATGCACCTTGGGGTCCATCCTGAATGGCCTTTGGTTACAAAAAACAACAAAAAAACTTTGTATACATGTATTTTATGCAATAAAATTCACTGAAGTTGGAAAATTAAGTTTCTGATTGCTTTGTTGCCTACGTCTATATTGGCAAGACTATTGGTTTAATATAAAATTGCCGTTTGAGGCATAAATCTGATGCCCATGAAGAATGAGGATGCAGCATACTTCAAACAAGCGGACTTTTCAGGTGGATAAGCAAAAAGCTAAATATGTACAATTCAAGATAAATGACAGCATTATGTCTTGTAGTGTCAGAATAGATATTCACATCCTAGATGTAATAATCCTCTATGGTCCCAAATAACAGCAATGATTTCAACACCTTTCAGCACATTTCTGGAAACTTGCTGATGACTTTTATTTTCCTTAGAGATGCTGTTCTGGATGCTTGCCTTCTGCCTTTCTGTATCCCTATCCTACTTTCTTTCCCAGCATGCAATATTTTGATTGTTTTTCTTTTGTTGGGGTATGCATCGTCATTGTTTATATCAAACTATTCTGGTGTTAGAAGTACAATCTGGCCATTTTGCCACCTGTTGTTAAAGAGTCAACCTCTACATAGATGATCTGTAGTATACTTAGTCACAACTTGAAAAGTTAGAGAAACAGAAGTAGAAGGAGAGTAGTGGTAGAAACCTAATGGACCATAGGAAGCCTTGAAAACACATTAGTGTGTTTTTCGTGACACCGATCTCAAATGGTGTAGTCATATGCAGCTACTCTAAGGGCATATTGTAGGTGAAATAATACCTGCAGTCTTTCCAACTTAGCCTCAGTTAGAGGTCTTAAAACAAAAGGGACAGGACAAGCTTTGCAGAATTTAGGAATTGCATCTGGTTTTAAATGAAGGCGGATTTGCTTACCTTTTACCAAACCCGGAGTCCTGTCAAACACAGACTTATAAGTGTGGTACAAAGATGAAATCCACTCCAAAGTTATTGTAGTACAGATTTCCAACATCTTATGTGGTTGTAACGTTTGAGAGAACTTAAGCATACCCAGAGCTTGGATCCAAGTTCTGCCAAACAAGGGTAGACAGCCTGGGGTAAAAGATTTGCCCTTCAACTAGAAACTCCATTTAGAGAGACGTATCCAAGAGGAGTAATAATGCAATTTCAGTATGTTTGCATAATGATAGTCGTGGGAAATAGGGGATGGTGGTGACGTCACTGGGCCCAGTCTCTGGATGCAATGATTGCGTTTGCCACTGGAGTGTCCAGTTGGGTGGGAAGAGGCTTGGGATTAAGCAACGCTGTGGTCTGTAACTCCGGAATTTCTGTGGTCCAGATGTTGACATGTTGTTTTGAGTCTTTTTTTTTTATTTATTTATTTTTTTAATTATTACTCTCAAACGAGCCCCTGCAATCTCTCATGTGTGGCCCACCTTAACCACAGTTGTAGAATGTACAGCTTACAGGTGTTAGCCAAGTGGCTCTTGTCACCACAGACCAGTTGAGGTTGCCTTGGTGATTATCGTTATTTATCTGTGGCAGGTGAATGTAACATTTGAGCAACGGCGGCACGTTTAAGACATACATTTTCTTCAATGAGCAGTCTCTTTTGTATTTTGGTGTCTAGAAGGACTATGACAAACACATCATATAAAGCAATTGTTAAGTAGTTCCCAAACCTGTATACTGTATATTTATAACATGGATTTTTATATCTCCATGTAACTGTTTTCGGGTGTAGAATTTGAATCTTTGAGCAATCTCCAATGGTTGGGGCTGATAATGGTCAGAAAACACAGTGATTAATGAAGACAGTATTTTACATTATCTTCGCCAATGTTGTTTGCTGTGGCATACTCAAGATTTGTGACTGTGACAACACTCAAGATTTTACGGCGCATAGGCACAAAAATACTGGAGATTTTATGGATCATGCATTCAAATGTGTGATTGCTTAAGCTAAAGCACTAATGTAATTCAAAATATCACAGCCATAATTTTCAGCACCACAGACAGAGCCAAAACTTTGCAAGTTTACTGCAAGCTACCTGCCAAGAAATTCAGTATTAGTGACATTGGTAGGAAACATAGTAAATGGTAATAGGAACTACAATCAACTACTTACATTTACGTTTTTTAGATATACCACTTTATTTTAACTGTAACTTTACATGCTGTGCTATTATATATACATAATATGTACGGGCCGACCTATGAAGCTTGAGAAACAAAGAGACTGTCTCGATGTAACAATCATACTTCTTTTTTCATATTTGTTCTCCAGCCAAGAGGGAACAAGTGTCTGCTTTTCAAAAAGTTTTCTTTGATTGACATAACCAGCGGTACATTCATCTACTGTACATGCAAATGTGAATGTGATACATTAACACAAACATGCTCATTGGCATCTCCATTAGCACTAGGATTCAGGCACATGCTAATATTCTATCAATTGAAAAGCTAAGAAGCTAAGTACGGGACAAATGAACTTTAAAATGGCAGGAATGTTCCTTTAATCTAAATTTACTTGAAAATCAGATAAATGGAAGCAAACTGTAACAGTATCATTTAAGAGGCTGCAGTTTCACATGCCATGTATTAAAAGCAGATGCTTTTTTTTTTGTAATTTTCCAGGATGTTAAACAATATACTAAGTACCGTATTTGCCCAAATATAGCCTGCACCCCCCCTTTAGAGTGGGGGTGCGGCCTATATTCGAGTTTAGCGCAGGAATGTGCAATTTGTATCGCCCGACGAACGGGACATGCAGTTCCGGGCACTGGGCAGGCAGCAGGGTTACGATCCAGATCCCCCGCAGCGCTGCAGGGGAACCGGAGCCTATTCTCTGGCAGCCGGTGGATGTCTGACGTCTGCACGATACGCACAGACAATTTCCGGTTCCGGCACTTCCACAGCGGGAAGTGCTGGCAGGGGATGTTGTCTGCATGATGCGATTAAAAAACCTCCCTTGTCGGCACTGGAAGTTGTGTACAAGAATGTAGACTGCAGCCAGCCCAACTAGACACCAGGAGTCTGCATTGGTAAGTCTGGGGGGGGGGCAGAGTGGCAGCATATCTGGGGGGCAGTCAGAGTGGCAGCATATCTGGGGGGCAGAGTGGCAGCATATCTGGGGGGCAGAGTGGCAGCATATCTGGGGGGCAGAGTGGCAGCATATCTGGGGGGCAGAGTGGCAGCATATCTGGGGGGGGCAGAGAGGCAGCATAAGTAAGGTGCATTGAAATTTTCTGTTTGTATGTAATATATGTTGGCTAACTGCATAATAGATACCAAAAATGTTAAAATACAGTATGTTTGGTAGAATACTGTTTTACTATTCCACTCATGTGTATTTTTTCTAAAAATATACATTTTTCTTTAAAAAGCACCTAACTTTTAGGGTGCGGCCTATAATCTGGTGCGGCCTATAATCAAGCCATTACGGTACATCTTTACTATTTCCGTTATTTGTCGTTCTAAGGTTGAAAATAAATATGTATTAAGTGCATCATTAGGCTTAAATAAGAATTTTGTGTAAGGCTTAAAAAAAAAGACCTAAATGTAAGTGTTAATATAGTGGTGCATGCATTATTTGAGGCAGCATATTTATTATTATATAAATTCACACACTTTTTGGAATCAAGGCTTTCAATATCTTTTTACATGCTTAAGAGCTGGATTAGGAACAGCGGAGTATGTTTTATTTCAATATATCAGTGTGATCTCATATACTGATGTACCACTGTAGTATGTCTGTATAATTTTATGCTGCCCCAATAAAAGTTATCAGAGTCTACAAAGAATTCAATTTCTCAGTAAGTAACAGCTGGTAATAAAAGAAGGATCATGTTCCTGGCCTTCTACTGAAAGGAAATTAACTTGTGCTTAATGTTTTATAACTCTCCTTTTTCAAATATTTGCCTATTAAGGATTTTAGCACTAAAACAGGCTAGCAGACTATATTAATAATTATTGCCATAAAGGGAAAGATCCTCCTCAATGTTTTTCACTTAGAGCAATGCCGAAGCTAAACATGAATAAAATAAGGAAACGCAGCCTTCTCTCGCTGTATAAACTTTGTTCTCTAATTTACAATTTTGTTTTACTTTCGCCAGACCTTAGAATGATTTTCATAAAGTAAGTCGAGTTGACATGGTTTTGTAGGAAGTAGTTTTAAATGCTAATCAGCATATCAGTTTCAGTTGTAATCTTTGTTATTGACTGAACACATTATCCATGTATTTATACAGTGGATTATGTTCTCGCCTGTGTCACAGTATGCGTCAGGCTCATCATATCTCATCCCTTACTGGAGTCCAGGGCGCAGGAGTATAAGAACGCACACAGTGATAGACACACACTTCACAAATGAGGCAAAAGCTGAATGTTTTAATATAGGTATATTAAACAAAGCATCTCACCATCAGTAGCAGAGTAGGAGGCATATCGAGTATACAGACTGCTGGGGGGTACAAAGTTAGAATAGTCCAGGTAAAAATCCAAAAGAGTCTGGGACGGGTAGCAAGCAAAAGGGGTAAATCCAATAGGAAGTCCAGGTCAAAAAGGTAACAGGCTGGCAAAATAGTAAATCCAAGAGACAGATCCAGAGTCAGGCGTTAACTATAGCTCCAAACTAACTTAATGAACTCAGGGGCGTACCTAGAGTACTTGGCACCTGGGGCGGATCCTGTATGTGGCATCCCCCCCAACACTTTAAAACTGCATAGCTTCTATCGTTATATACCGGCGCAGACATTGAAGGTGGTACAGCATTACTGTTATCATTATATACTGATGCAGACATTGACGGTGGTACAGCATAACACCTACCACTATATACTGAGGCAGACATTGACGGTGGTATAGCATTACACCTATCACTATATACTGAGGCCGACATTGACGGGGGTACAGAATAACACCTAACACTATATACTGAGGCAGACATTGACTGTGGTACAGCGTAATCCCTATCACTATACATTGAGCCAGACACTGATGTGGTGTAGGCCTACCACTTCATTGTCTGGCTTAGGGATGCACTGAAATGAAAATTCTGGACTGAAACCGAAAATCCAGCATTTACCTGTCCGAAACCAAATAAAAAAAATCTCACACTTTTATTTAAAGTAAGTAACACAGCAAAACAGGACAAAAAATTCAATAACAATATTAATATTATATATATATATATATATATATATATATATATATATACACCGTATTTGCTCGATTATAAGACAACCCTGATTATAAGACGACCCCCCAAAATCTGAATATTAACTTAGGAAAAAAAGAAAAAGCCTGAATATAAGACGACCCTAAAGGAAAAAAGTTTTACCAGTAAATGTTAATTCATGTAAACTATTTTTTTTAATAAAAATTGAGAGAAATTTTTAATATGATTGAGAAACATTTTTTTTTTTGTTTTTATTTCCTTGTATTTTCCAACCTGTCCCCCAGTTACGCACATCTGCCCCCAGGCTTGCCACACCAATATGGCACTGTGGCCCATGATGTGCCTTTTAACCTTCTATATGCCACTGTGCCCCATGGTATGCCTTTTGACCCCCTATGTGCCACTCTGCCTCCAGAAATGCCTTATACCCCTATATCCCATTCTGGCATTTAGGGGGTTAAAATGCATATTATGGGGCAGAGTGGCATATAGGGAGGTATAAGGCATTCCAGGAGGCAGAGTGGCATTACGGGAGTTAAAAGGCATTGTATAGAGCACTCTGCCTCCAGAAATGCCTTATACCCCTATATGCCACTCAGGCATTTAGGGGGTTAAAAGGCATATTATGGGGCAGAGTGGCATATAGGGAGGTATAAGGCATTTCAGGAGGCAGAGTGCTCTATTAAATGCCCCCTTAACGCCACTCTGCCTCCTGAAATGCCTTATACCTCCCTATATGCCACTCTGCCCCATAATATGCCTTTTAACCCCCTAAGTGCCAGAGTGGCATATAGGGGTATAAGGCATTCCAGAAATGCCCTATGCCCCCATTTAACACACACACACACACTTACTTACCGGTGCTTCCAATTTCCTGCTGTATTGCCGGGGCAGCGGGTTGACGTCTCCTTCCGCTGCAGCCGGAAGGAGGTGGAGTTGGCAGCGGGGGTTTGTCTGCGTCCGTCGCGTATACCTTCCCCGGCTGTCAGAGATCAGAGTTCCCCGCACCGGTGCGGGGAACTCTGATCTCTGACAGTCGGGGAAGGTATGCACGACGGACGCAGACAACCTCCGCTGCTAGCCACACCTCCTTCCGGCTGCAGAGGACGTTGTCTACGCGGATCGCGTAGACGTCAACCCGCTGCCCCGGCAATACAGCAGGAAGCACCGGTAAGTGTGTGTGTGTGTGTGGGGGGGGGGGGGGGGGACAGGAGGATCCAGGTCCCCTGCAGCGGTGCGGGGGATCTGGATCTTCGTCTCATAATCAGACCTCTATTTGAGGTCTGATTAGAAGACGACCCCGATTAGAAGACGAGGGGTATTTTTCAGAGCATTTGCTCTGGAAAAAACCTCGTCTTATAATCGAGCAAATACGGTATATTATATATATATATATATATATATATATATATATATATGATTGTTAACAGCAATCACACTCCTATCATGCCCAGGCATACCCAGATTCCAGCATGTACTAGCTTACTTGGCATGATAGGAGTGTGATTGCTGTTAGCAATATATATATATATATATATATATATATATATATATATATATATATATATATTGTTATTATTATTGTTCACATGTGAACTCAGCACTGGAGGCATAGAATTAGACATACAAATCCTGTATTTGCAGGTACACAATAATAATGTATGGAAACATAGCAAGAGATAAAACTAGATCACAGGTTGCACAACGCAAAGCCAGCTCCGGCGTCCACACTGCCCACATAGAACCTGACCAGCACCCAGATTACACACATAGGATTTATCATCTTTGTCCAGCCCAGCATGAGTCAACTTCGTCCCCAAACAGCCCGGCCTGGGCCATCTTTGTCCTATAAACACCCTGCCTGTGTCATCTTGGTCCCCAAGGCTCAAACATCCTACTTGTGCCATCTTTGCCTTTCCACAAATCAATTTTACATCTATCATACACACAAACACTTTAACAGTCACTCACTAATTCACACTTTCATTCACATAATTCATTCACATAATCATTTATTCTCTCTCATTCACACAAATTTACACATTCATTAATGCATTCTCACCACCTCATTAATTATCTCCCTCATTCAGACAATTCATCCACACATTCATTCATTCTCTCACTCATTCTCACTATCTACCTTTCCCCCTTTTTTTACCCCTTTTCTACCCCCTCTCCCCCCTACCTCCTCACTATCTACCCCCTCCCCACTACCTACCCCCCCTCTCCCCACTATCTACCCCCCTCCCTACTATCTACCCCCCCACACCTACTAGCAACTGTTCATGAGGTCTGGTGTGTTAATAACATAGGCTTCAGGTGAGGGAGGCGTTGATATAGCATAACCAACAGAGCTGAACATAAATACACAGAACACGGATTCTAAACATAAACAGACAAGACATACATGGTATAGGATGCCACAAACGACAGGGAACAAGGCAAGTAACACAGCGGATGGAGTGAGGAGCCGAGATCCTCAGATGCTTCTCCTTTAAGCAAGGATAGGATATCTCAAACGGGACATGGGGAGAGGAGAGAGGAACCGAGATCCTTAGATGAATAAGGGAAAGAGGGCAAAGGTACATCAAATACAGACACTCAAGTAAACAAAACAAGCTGTGGAGAGGAGTTCAACTCCAGGCAGACCTCTTAAAGGGGCTGCCACGCCTGGCTGGCGTGTCTATATGTCGTGTCTATAGGCAAAACACCTAAAACTGACATATGTACACCAAACAGTGTCGTTGTCATGAGTAAAAACTAGTAGAAGAACCATTCTGACCTAGGTTGTAGTCACACTCTCTAGACTGTGCCATAATTAATGGAAGTCTTGTGTGTACACTTAAACTGAGGCCAATAGAAAGCCCCACTACACTACAATGCTTTGTACTGCAGGAAAAGTGTTGCTACATAGGAGATACATAACTGGCACGCTGAGCCTAGTTCCCTACCAAACAGATTTGAGGCACCCAACCAAAAACAAAGTGACCCTGCTTGGGAACATTTTAAGTTTTAGCTCTCTTGTGCCATTACAGAGGAAAAATCTCCAACATATCAGTCTGATCTTGCCCCAAGGGCAAATTTCCCCTGCATAAGGGAACCAACAACCCTAGACGTATGTTTCAGTCTTCATTGGCCTCATCAGTGGTCGCTCTAGGTACGAGAGAGTAAGGAGTTTCATGTCTAGATTCACCCTTACACTTGGTGTGGGCCTCAAGAGATCCACAAAAAGTAAAATATTATATTTGAGACCATCAATCAAGAACAGACAGCCACATCATAGCCTGTCCTACAGTGTGTCCACGCTTGGGAGCGTCTCAATGTTTAGCTCCCATGTGCCATTACAGAGGAATAACCTCCATCAACAAATATGAGCCTAGTTTACTTGTTTTGCATCTCCCACATAGCTAGCATTGCAGCTAGGGACTTAACGTCTTTCAATTCACTGCAACCCACCTAAAGATTCTAAGTTTATTGAATGAATCCTTTAGTCTTTATCTGTGCCTTTTGTATTACATTCACATATTCTAAAGCCTGAGAGCAGCTATGTTTCACATTTAATTTTATCAACAGCTATTAGAAATCCTAAAGTGCCTTCTATAACAACTCTATTATTCCACAAACCAGTAAATGTAATCCCTAATGAATAGTTCTCTATTATAACATTTCTTGACAAATCAGGTAACCAGATTTTGCTGCTCAGTGAAAAACAAATATATTGTTTTCCTAAAACATAATCATTCTATCAAAAAAGGCAAGGCCTTATTATTGTTCAGCCAACAAGACTATGTGAATGGAAGCTTTGCTACTAATTGGGAAATAAATGTAGTATGGTTCCTAAGAAATTTCAGTGAATATCGCAACACCTAATTTGTGTTCATTAAAGGATAAAAATATCTACAGTAACAATTTCAGTCTTATTAAGGCTTGCCCTTTAATTTAAGAACATTTCCTTGTTTTTTTATTGGGACTTGGGGCTATAAAAATTCATCTGCTCAGTCACAGATCATTTAATTTTGGATGCATCATTGCCAGTTGGCTACAATAATTAGCATTCCCTGTGTTGTGGCAGATCCCCTTAAGCTATGCTAAGTAGTGTTGCACTTTTTTTTCTATGAAAACATAAGTAGAAATTTGCAAATGAGCCAGGCCACCCATCTCCCAGACATAAGCTCAAGCTAGTTTCTTGGCTCAGGATGACTTGTAACCCAACCTGCAGATCTTATTTACTGATTATTTACGACAAGAACTGATGGCATCTGTGAGAGGCACAGAATGACAGCTCTCAGAGAGCATCACCAATGGTGCCATATATAAAGCAACAACTTCAAAAAGTCATGTTAATTCTTTTGTACAGTTATTTCCATAAAAATAATATCACAGAAGTATACAAAAACAGTTTAAACATAGAAAGTGACGGCAGATAAGAACCATTTGGCCCACCCTGTCTTCCCAACAACATGCTATCTAATGCCCCATATATGAATTATTTTTAATGGGTGTTTACAGGAAAATGCATGTCTGAAATCAAAGGGAATACTTCTACACACATGCACACCAGTGTGTGTGTGTGTGTGTGGGGGGGTCTGATATGCTAATAGCCGGGAGTTGGGTGAAAAAAACAAATGCATAGATGGGAATCTAATGAACTTTCCTATACAGTTGAAGGAAATAAGGTAATTTAAAGATGACACTTGGATATTATGTGCGTTAACGTGACTGGAGTGTCATTTTGAAGTCCTTTTTACTGACAGTTGCGTATAAGCTGCATTTTATCAAATTTTATCTCAATGATACATTTACATTGCATTTTGCATATGAAGTATATTGAAAATAATCATACGTTCAATGTTAGACCTTATATTTCAAATACATGTAAACTTACAGATCAATTAATGAAGAGCAAATGAGTTTTTCAAATGCAATTATGTTTTAATTGCTGATTGAAATGCAAGTTTATTTGGCATAAATTCCAAACAGGGAGTTAGCCAAGGATAAGCAGCATGACATTTAAATTCATAAGTATGAGCTGTACCTCTCCAAATTCAGTGTAACACCATATGGTTAAACAACACCATGGAGTGTTTCAGTTCAAAGATTGCCTTTATGAGTAAAACTAGGTCACTGATTTACAAAAACAAGTATAATAATTTAGCATTGCAAAGGAATGAGCAATGGATCTAATGCTACATTCTTTAATAAATAAATAATACATACCATAATTTAGTTGAAAAAAATATCTAAAAATGTGGGGGGAAATTTAGGGGGAAAAAGTGCCAATTTTTTCATGGTTTTGTTACCAACCTGCATCCGCCAATGAAGGAGAGGGAGACCTCTCTCTGTCAGCCAGCAGTAGCTTTTGAACATTTTTGCGCCAAGCCTGGAATTAGTGCCTATTCACTTCTAGCCCAATATAAACTGTCAGTGGACATCTGGGCGTTGCCCATGGGTATAGAAACCCCTAAAATCTGGGGGCATAGCATTCCCCCCTTTTTTCTCCCCATCATATACCTCTTTCCACACTATCCCTTACCACACTTTTTTCCCATCTCTTTTTTTGCACACACGTATTATAATATATAACTTGAAACACTGGTAAAAATAATGTGCGTTTTATACATTAAATATAGGGAAAAAAACAGCTAATCTTTGTAACAAAAACATTTTTTTAAATATTGAAAAATCGGACCCTAGGTGAGCATTTCCTTGGACCCCACTCCACACTATCTAGCATGCAATCACTCCCTCCGCTCCCACACCAAAAAAAACAAATATTTGCCACACTGACTGCAGGTTAGGGGAAGACTGTGAGAGTCAGTGCAGTCTTCCTTCCTTCCTTCTGACCCTACCGTGACATTGAGAGGTCCTCTCCCCCGTAATCATCGCCAGAGTCCCTTTGTCCCCTCATTCACTAAACCACACCTCTCTTTTACTTACTCCCTGTAGTTCAGGAATAGATCAAATAAACAACACATGAAACAGCATGTGCATGTATAGATCAACTGAATAAGATATACATAAATAATGTATGGAAACATAGCATAGCAGATACAGCTCAACAGAATAACACATTAACCCAGCTTTGAAGGTATAAATCAACTGGAATTCACATAAAAACTCAATATTAAAGGTATAGATAAAACCCACTAAATTACAGGCATAGATCACATGTTGCACAACCCAAAGCCAACCCCGCCGTCCACATTCCTCACATAGAACCTGACCAGCACTCAGATTACAGTCCAGAGTGAGCCAACTTTGTCCGTAAACAGCCAAGTGTGAGCCATCTGTCACCAAACAGCCCGCCCTCTGCCATCTTTGTCCCATAAACACGCTGTCTGTGCCATCTTGGTCCCCAAGGCTCAAACACCCTGGTTGAGCCATCTTTGCCTTTCCCTAAATCACATCCATGATGCACATATCCATTAATGCATTCTCACAAATCATTCAAGCAATTCATCCACACATTAATTCATTATTTCACTCAATTAATCCACACATTAATTCATTTTCTCACTCATTCACACAATTCATCCACACATTAAATCATTATCTCTAATTCTTACTCTTTATTTAGATATTCTTACTACCCCCCTTTCTTACTTTCTATCCCCTCTTCCTCACTATCTACCCCCTCTCACTATCTAGCTCATCTCCTTATTTACCTCCTCTCCCCTTTCTCACCATCTACCCTCTCCCTTTGTAGTTCACTTACCGTGCTGAAGTCCTGCAGCGGCCTCCGTCTCGCTGCTCTGCCGCAGTGCGTATATGACGTCATATTCCGGCGCTTAGCGTGAAGTGGCGGCACCAGGACAGAGGCCTCACACTCCCATCACTGTAGTCAGGGCAGCGCTGAGGCGGGTGGTGGCAGGGAGCAGAGGAGAGACAGAGGGGCGCCGAGCAGTTGCCGAAAACTCTCATGACCTCCGCCTGGGTGCCATATGGCGTTTCAGTTGTGGGTCCCCCCCACATGATTTACACGGTTCCTACGCCCATGACATTGCCCTCTGATGGTCATGCCTTTGCTCCATGGTGGGTGTTTTATCCTGATGTTGTCATTGCCCCCACACAACTGGTCTGTGCCTTGTTTGCCCCCCTTCCAACATAAAACATATGTAAACACACTTACACAAATTACACCAGTTACTCATACTCACTTACACAGTTACAAAACATCCATGCTCACACACACAGACACAAAGTATGCATCCATGCCCATGCACAAAGTCCACATCCATGCTCACACACACAAGCCCATATCCATGCCCACACAGTACACATGCAGGCTCACACACAAGTACACATCCATGATCACACACAAAGTACACATCCACACTCAACTACACACACACACATATATATATATATATATGTATATATGTATATATATATATATATATATATATATTGTGACAAACCCTATTGCATGAGGGCCATACATGTCACATTTAGGGGTCCTAAGCACAGTCCTCTAGGGCAATCAGAGTCGGGAACACCAGCTTTGAACAAAACAGCACTTTATTTTAACCGCTTAAACCCCAAACACCAAATCATAAAAAGAAAACCTAGCTCCCAATTTGAGCCCTCTCTAACTGAACTATGCTGGTCCAGACTGACCAGCCTAATCACCCACTAACTCAACCTCCCAGCCAGACCCAGCTACGCCAGGCTCTGGAAAACCTCCCCCAGACAGCACACAAATATCCAGGCAGGTATTGCCTCACTTGGCTCAGGGATGGTCTTCTTGTTCAGGGCCTCTCCTTGCCCTGGGAGCACAGGGAACTTCCTCTTCCCCCAACAGTCTCCCTGAGTATCAGGCTCCAGGGGTTTTTATGCCCATCACCTGTGCCTGATGCAGGCCTTATAGAAATCCCGGACCGGATCCTGCAGACTTCTTGCCTCCTGGAAAACCCGGCATTGAATTTCCACAAAATGGGGAAACGAAGCATTGGCCCACCCTGCTCTCCAATTGCACCATCCCAGGGACCCATATGTATAATCTGCCAGCTGTACCCAGATACCATGCTAATCATCTCCCTTGGGTTTACACTGTCACAATATATATACATATACATATATATATATATATATATATATATATATATATATATATATATAGCACCTCCCGCAGCTTTCCCTCTGCATGCTCGTGCACACTGTGCGGGTAAGCCTCAGTTTGATCGCGGTCTCATGTGACCCCGATATGCTTCTGTCTCCGCATGCCATTTCAAAATGATTTCGAAAGGGCCCTTCTGATCTGGATCGGTGCGGTCCAGGTCGGAAGAGTCCTTTCTAAACAACTTTGGACCGGTACGAGACAGAAAGAAGGGGTCGCAGGGGTAAGGCACGGCCCGGTTGCAGCTGCAGCTGCTGCCACCCCTGTGGTTACGCCAGTGGTTGTGGGGTCCAAATTGGAACACAAGCATTTCAATTTTCAAATTTGGAATTTTGCTAGATCACTTTACTGGTCCCATGTCTCATTTGAGACACAGCAGAGGTCCCACATTTCAATTTGACCCCGTAAAACTATGTTTCCGAAAAGCACACACCTTGAAGATTTCTTACTTACCCTACTTACCTTTCTAGGTGGTCCACTGCAACCACAAATCTAATGGGAACACATAACAAGCACCGTTTGTGATATATGCTTCACACTGGGCTGGAATAAAATAAGAAAACACAAAAAAATAATCTCCTACTTCTCCTGAGCACATAGATACCACATGTCACGGAAGCCTCCGTGCCAAGGGCTCCTGAAGGGGACTGAGTGCCAGCCCCCTTACTACAGACTATGGGCCCTGGTAAGGGGTGCCACGTTATCCAAATCATAAGAGACTCTAAAGACTGTGGAGCTCGGAAACAGATTTGGGGTGCCTGCATTTTGGGAGGTCTGGGAGATAATCTATTCAAGACAATGTGTATTCCTTATTTTAGTGGTGTCTTGTGTCCTTTTGTATTAATCCCTTTACTGCCCCTGTTATCTCTGGGAGGCAGATTAAAGGGGCGGTTTGTATCCCAGTATCTTGTTTTATGTTAATGTGTGGTTTGCTGGATATATCCAGCTGTCTGTGTCTAAAATAAATCGGCTCTCCTCTTGTTGTACCTAAAGACTAGTCTTGCCTGGTTATTTGGGTACTGGATAGCGATATCCCTTTACTTTGGGGATATTGTCTACGGATTGTGGGGAATTATTGTCCTGAAGGGAGAAGTTGCTCTTGGCAGAGAGGGACAACCTGAGGTCCCTGGTGGGTCCGTCACAGGATACATCACAAAAAATCTGGTCCTTGAGGACCAAGAGTGTTTCTCCTACATCATGGATTTTGGCACTAGCAGGCTTAAATCTCTGTCGGTGAACAGGAGATTAAGCTGTCAAATGACAGCCTGGACTCTCCTCTGACAGGTGGGGGTCAAAAGTTGTAATCGACCGTTGTTACAGGATCATACAGAAACCTATTTGCCCAAACAGAATTTAGGAAATTTTCTTCGGGGACATTACAAAAGAATCTTGATGCAGTAGGGTCTCCCTCGGTCGGTAGAGACCCCAATCAGTTGTCCTTCCACACAGTATTTCACTGGCTGATCACACAATGTGCAGATCTACTATGGCCATGTGACAGAGCTGTTAGAGGTTTCACATAGCGATCTGAGAGCACCGCATAGGATTTCCCTGACTGCTGTAGAACTAGGGAAACCTAGGTAGTGATCATTAGTGACATCACAGGGTTTCAGCTTTGCTAATAGAGATCCCTAGGTTTCATAAAATACCCCAGAGTGGAGCTCTATAGATGGTGCCCTGCTCTGTAATAAAGCAGTGCAAAAAAAGAAAGTAAAATAACTTATAGAAAAGAAAAAAAATATGTACATATAAAAAGTTAAAACAAAAACTCATACCTAGCCCTGTAAGAAATCAACTTTGATGATTACTTTTTAGGGGGAAAACCCCGAAGTAATTTGAACTGGGGGGGGAACAGAACATTAGTGTTTTTTCAGCAGTCGCTTATTTAGTAAAGCAACTTACAATGTCTGTATGAAAAATACAAAAAAGATAAAGATAAAATTAAGATAAAATGGCTGCCTGAAAAGCATCAAAATGGCCCTTGCTTTGTCTTTTTTTCAGTAACATATACTTCTAAGGAGGTTTTTGATATCTGTGACCACTATTGAAGCTAGAGTCCCACCAAGCTAAATAATAATTTAAAAAAAAAGTTGGAAAAGGTGATGCCCAACTTGTCCTATAATGGAGAAAATAAAAGAAAACCCTGGCCATATAGGGTAGTTTCCAAATCATGTCTAAAATATTTATATACATATAAAACTGCAATTTTTATTCATACAAAATAATGTCAAGATTGTAAGCTTGCGAGCAGGCTCTCTCCACCTAATGTATCGGTTTGTCTTAGTCTGTCAATTCTTGTCTTGTCATACACCTTGAATATACGTATTGTATTAAGCGCTGCGTAAATCGTTGGAGCTATATAAATAAAAGACAATAATAATAAATATGGTGGTTAAAAGAAAGCCCTAAATCGTCTGGGGGGGCTGTGGACAACATAGAATCTATACATTACTTGAAAAACATAAAACATTCTGCTGTCCTGTAAAAAAAAGTTGATATCTTTTATAAAGTTAATACTAGTATTAAAAAAACGTAAAGTTACATAAACCTTTAGGACCCAAGATGTCTCTTCACGAACAACCATTCTAAATATGGAGTCTGTCCTTCAGTCTTTTTAAGTGGGCTGCCACAGTATACATTACAACTTGTGCGGTTTGCATTAAGTACTATACTAACCGACGTTTTATTATTTGGAAAGGGCCCGCATTCACCCTCCCCTCCGACCATTTTCTTCAATGTGCCCCACAATCGATACCCCCGCAAGCTGCATCAAACCGCGCGCGTTGTGTACGCAGCGCCAAAATACCCACGGGAGGCGGGCTCTGCAAAGCGCGTTTTTGTTTTGGCAGGAGGTTTGGCTTTGCGATGCTCCGTAGTTCCATTGTGTTTGAATGGCTAGGAACATTATTAGTTCACGGTGCGGACTTTCCGATTTGCGTTTGTGATTAGAGTTTGGACGAGGATGGCGCAGAACGTACAGAACGTAACTTTGGCTCTTACTCTCCCGATTACATGTCACATCTGCCTGGGAAAGGTAAGGTTAATTAGTGAGAACTTGATCTGTTCACTGCATTAGCTACCATGTATCTTGGTCTCTCGCCATACCTTTCCCTATTTAAGTAAAATCACATTGCCCTGTCCCCTGGTGAATATTTAGCTGTGATGTGTTTTAGTGTCTTTTCTCCTCCCTTCCTAAAGTTTTTGATCTCTTTAATAACACAGTCCATCTAGGAGATATTAAGATGTTTTCGGTTGTGTTGAGATTCTTCCTGGTTTTGAAATAATAATAACAATAGTGCAAGGATCTGAGGGATGGGGAGCAGAGCTCATCTGTATTCACTGGATGTAATGAAGACACAGTCCAGTCTGGATTTTTCTGTGAAACTCACTGATGTTTAATCAAAAGTGTGTGACTTCAATACAAGTGCTGATAAAGAGCAGTCCTTTAAAATCAAATGTCACCTATGGCTTGGAAAGTCCACGATCTTTAAGTTCCCATTCCCTAGAGGTTGTGAGGATGTCCTAAATCAAACCAGCAATGTGCTTAATTCACTTTTTTTTTCTGGTCAGACTTTGTTGTTGTTATTTTTTAAGCCACCTGTATCAACAATTGCAACAATTTTGTATCACCTTTACGCTTGAAGAATCATCAGTTCTTGTGACATTCTTATTAAGTTTGTTTTGTTAAACTGTGTTCATGCCCATTAATTTTGTATAATGTATTTTAGCGTTTTCTTTTGACACATTATATGTTTAAATATAACAAATGTGTAAGTATGATTACAAATACATGGTTTTCTAACCAGGATTTGAATAGTGGAGCTGAAGAAAAGTACCTTAAAACTAATTCACTTACTGCTTTTGGGAATGTCCCATAACATCTAGAATTTTCATCTATTATTGGCATTTACGTGGCAAATTGGACATGATGGGCCCTACAAAAGGCATGTTTTCAAAACAGTAATGACCCCGGGGTACAGGGAATCTAACAGACTTTATGTTTATTGTAGTTTTTCTCACATTTCATCAATTGTTATTCCTGTCTCATAGGTACGACAGCCGGTGATCTGTGCCAACCACCATGTCTTCTGTTCGTCATGCATTGAGTTATGGCTGAAGAATAACAGCCAGTGCCCTGCATGCAGAGTGCCAATTACTCCGGAGAATCCCTGCAGAGATGTCATAGGTACCCAACGCATTATCTTTAGTTTTTGAGTGTCAGCGTACTTGTTGACAAAGGTATAGAGTTGTACCATGTTAGCCGAAGAAGGAGAAAACGCATTTGGTATCATCTTCATAAGTTTGCTTTTAGTGGAACTGGGAAAAGGGAAGCTCCCAAGAGAGCACATCTTTGTTAGGTAATTCTGGAGCTATAACACTAAACTGGGTATTATCCATTTAATTTGGTGATTAAGACATGGTAATGCTAATTTGGGTCAGTTTTACAGTAGGTCGAGTTAAGAACTCATTGGTTTCTGCGTGATCTGGGTGCTGACAGTAACTCCATAGTTCAACAGTAAAGTTATTAATCAATTGGTAGGCCTATGTTGGAAGTGGTTTTTGTGTAAACTTTTTTTTTATTTATTTCACTTTACATAAACATTTAAGAGGAGAAATCATTATCTTACCGCCATGTAATATGTGTAATAAAGAGCAACAAAAGCTTTTATACATGTATTATAGATCTGATGAATATTTATGAACTTATATACAGAGCATTTTAAAAATAAATATCCCTAGACAGATACAATTTTTTTAATGACAGCGTTAAATTGGTTTCTTAGTTTACACTAATCTATCAATAAGTAAATTAGGCCCCCTAATGACACATCTTACCTCGGGCAAATGGAATAGTCAAATTTGAAGGTCCTATATATGTATAATATCTGTATATAAATGTTTTTATTTATTTATTTATTTTTTTCTAGGTGGTACAGGTGAAAATGAATGCATACTTAGTCACTCAGTCCGAAAGCACCTGCGTAAAACTAGGCTTGAGCTTCTCCACAAAGAATATGAGGTACTTTCAGAAATGTATAACATTATTAAGTGTGGATGAAATGGTAACACTGAAATGCTAAAAATGTTTTTAAAAAAAATAGCCTAAGTTGAATGTTTATTACAAAATATGTAACTAATTTGGGGTATTTTATTTATATAATATAAACTATAAAGGTTGTTTTTTTTAAACTATTTAGCACAATTATGGGATGTAAAAGTCAGCCTTAATTTTTGAAGATGAAATCTAACATGCCAGGTTATATGACAGGAGGATGCTTTGAATATAACAATCCAGGATATGACTTACCCCCCTTGTATTTTCTATTTAAGGATGAAATAGAAACTCACCTAAAAGAAATAGAAGAACTAAAAAAAGCTAATTCTAATTTAGAGGAAAAGCTGAATGAGCACGTCTGTGATGTGCGCAGTGCTTCAGAAATCAGTGAGCTGGAGGATAACAGCAGCGTCGACGCTAGAACGTTGGAGGAGTTTAGTAAAAAACTGCAAGCGGCCAATGAGGTTATTGGGAAAGTTACAGGTGATCTTGAAAAGCTGATAGAGGTAACTTAAAATGTGTTGCTTCTTATGTTCTTGTTTTTTTCTCCCATTTGTGGTCATATTAAATCCCTTTAACCATGCAGAAGTGAAGATATATAGAATATATATATATATATATATATATATATATATATATATATATATATATATACCGTGTGATGCTTCTAAAAGGAAAAAAAAAAAACAAAACCAGTAAATCACCAGCTGTACTGTAACTTTGGAATATATAAGATATTGCACAAAACTTTCCAGTCTTATTTCGTAAAAATAGTAAATATATTAATGTTAACAGAGTAAGGCACTTTGAATCCATTTTTTGCAAAAATATGACCTGCTCTGCTTGGCTTGTGGAAGTTGTGAGATACTTGTTATTTATTGGGTTTTTTTCGGCGTTTATATTTATTAGAACTAAAACTCAAAGCATGTTATGCAAATGGTTCTTCCACCTAATTTAACAGAAAATTTTAGTCATTTAAAAACAAACAAAAAAAAGATCCCTGCTTGACTTAATAGCTGCGATAGCGAGTAGGAAATCTTTGTAAACTGCCTTATTTCACTTTAATGTGTTGTGTTTTATCTAGCCAACTAGAAGAAAATTATCATCTACTTTGCTGATACCTGCACATTGTAATTTTACTTCGCCAAAAAGTATCCAGTCATGTGAAAAACATGAAACTTCAATTAGTACATTCCCTTAATGACTTTCTGTACTAACTGCTGAGGTTTCTTTGCATCCCTTGATAAGAGACTGGCATGGCGTTTTGGGAATAGGAATACAAATGCTTTTTCTGCACCGATGTTAATTAAAAGTGATGTTCCAGTGTGAGACAGATACATTTTGGATGATTTCCATTTATGTACACTTTAGTGAGAATAAGCTACCAGTTTAAAAAGTGTTTGGTTTCTTGACTCTTCTAGGAAAACAAAAGGTTGAAAAATGAAAACTTTGAGTTTGGAAGAGAGAATTTGCGGCTGAAAGTGGAAGTAGAAAACAGATCACCCCAAAAGTATGTTGGTGTATTGCAAACTTTATTTTTGAGTTATTTTTATTACGTTTGTTTTTTATTTGAAGCACATACGTGTCTGTGTGTATTTACTAAATCGTGAAAACTCTTGTGTTATTGCGTGGAAGCTGATGTTAAAACAATGTGAATGTGGTATGAAATTAAATAGGAATCCTCATATGCCATGCAGATTATGAATCTGTTCCCATGCATACTATAAAGCAATTTAAAACCACATCAAGACAGGGCGTCCAAAGAAGCAAAATGCAATAGTAGTTGCCTACTACAGGAGATATTAAATGCTTTGCAAATTAGGTGAGCAATGTTCTTTAAGCCAATACACTTTTTAATTAACTTTATTTAATTACCTATATCGTAATGTAATTCTCAGAAGAACGGACTTTGGGCTTTGTCATTAATATACGGAGCTTGTAGCGTGGAGACATTCCTGTTGTCTGCATGCATAAAGACATGTTCCTTGAGTGGAAAGACACAGTGTAATGTAGTCTTTGTGTTTTAATCAATAGATACATTTTATAGTATGATGTACTTAGCAGCCAAGAGTTTATTAGTGTGTTTCTGACAGTAATCATGCATCATTTTTACCAGTGGCCTCAGTTTTTAATTGAAAATAATTGACATCTATGCTTGTCTGTCTAGAAAGCAGCTTAGCTTGTATAAGAACCGATAGAACTAAGCAGCAGGGTTAAGAGCAATTAAGGAGACATAAACTAAAATAGTTTTATTTTGGACTTTGTGCATTTGGATTTGTACGTATTGCAAATGTAACAAATTTTGGCAAATTCGGTGATTCATACAAAGCCACGAAAACTAGGCCAGACCCCCCACAAAGCGGACAAAAACTAAGCAAAAAGCTCAGAATTTTGTTCAGAAATCCACAGGCCCTTTCATTCTCACTCTCTCTCGCTTTCTAAATGTTTCACTACCTTCTCTGCCGACCGCATCTTCTTATTCTTCATCTTCCCACGTTTATCTCTCATTATTTATCTTCATCCGCATCTCCGCAGAAATAACCTGGCACCAACATCTGCTAAAATGGCATTGCTTCCCATGTTGTCCTCCATTGGATGATCGGGGGAGAGGTCGTCAACGAAAGTTCCATTGCTCTAAGGTGAACTTCCGCCCAAATTGCGACACTTTCACTGACATTCTCTCCCCCAATTGGAGGACTGTGGAGAGGACGTGATAATTTTGGGGCAAGTTCACCTTTGGACAGAATCACGGCTCATTTGTACACGTCTAATATATATGTATGCTATATGGACCAAAATATTGGGCCACATGACCATTACACCGACAGGCTTTTATAACATCACTTTCTAGCTTTGTAGCTATAACAGCTTCCACTCTTCTGTGAAGGCTTTCCACAAGATTTTGGAGTGTTTCTGTGGGAATTTATGGCCATTCATCCAGTAGAGCACTTGTGAGATCTTTATTGATCTTGCTTTGTGCACTGGGACACAGTCATGTTAGAATTGAAAAGTGCCTTCCCCAAACTTTTCCCACAGTTGGATGCATAGCATTGTCTAAGATGTCTTGGTATGCCCCTTTCAGTGTACCAAAATGTCATTAATGTCTATGTATTTTGAATGCGGTGCTATAAAAGTCCCTGTTAATGTGATAGTCAGGTGTCCCAATACTTTTGTCATTATAGAGTGTGTGTGTGTGTATATATAATATTTATATAGTTGTGTGTGTATTTGGACAAAAAAAATCACCATATGATACTTAGGTAAATTTCCTTAAAATGATGCTAGCCAATGTTCTCTTCAGCTAATTGTAACAGTCACACTTCTTTCCAGTTGCAGCATATCCCTGATGTTCCACAGAGTACTATCCAATTATCTAACATTTAATACAGTGGTTTTGATGTGCTCTGAGTCTATGTAGCACTGGTTCTGGAAGATTGTTCCGCTAACATTAATTAAGAATGTTTTCACACTCTGATTTAATTAAAGATATTAATGACTAAGTTGTAATTAGCCTACAGAAATAAATTATGCAGATTTTACTATCATTCATACCCTAGGGCTTTAAATACGACCAAAGAACAACTCTGAACAGCTCTGATTCATCATTTTATCTGTAACGTGTTGTCTTTTTAATGCTTTTCGTCTAAGCTCCTATTCTTTCAAAAGCAGTCATGTGTAGACATGGACTGTCAAAGAATATTTTCGGTGGACAAAACAAAATGTTACTAATCATAGAGGAAGGAACATTTAATATGTCTGTTTACTATGCATAATGAAAGGGCATCTTAATTTATACGTTTAACCCCTTTAAGACCAGTCACTTACAAAAAAGGTCAGTTAACAGGGATACGCAATTCGTATCGCCCGACGCCCGGGACATGCAGTTCCGTGCGCCAGGCAGGTGGGTTTTTTTGTGTTAATTTAAGGGCAAGCAGCAGGGTTAGGATCCAGGTCCCCCATAGAGCTGCAGGGAACCTGTATCCTCCTCTCTGGCAGCCGGTTGCCGTCTGCTTGATGCACGTGGACAACCTCTGCCGGGGCTTCTATGACAGAGCGCCAGCTTGATATGAGCTTCAGGTGCTTCGTCCTAGAAGCCCCGGCAGAAGTGACGGATAGCAGCCGGGGTTGTCTACTCGCGTCGTGCAGATGTCCACCCACAAAAACGTTATCACAAAAAATTTAAAATAGCCTTGGTCACAAAGGGTACAAAAAGAAAAAAAAACAGTGCCGAAGTGGTTAAGATTTCTTGAAAATCATCTTACTGATTTGTCTATCCAATATGCAGGACTGATTTAGGACTCTTTTCAGTAGAAACTGTTGATGACCCTTCCTAATGCATAGTTAAGTCAGATGAAAGTTACATTCCTCTGTGACTTTGTTGGAAATTAGTAGATAAACTGGCATACTTCTACTCACTAGGAGGACATACATTTTATGATAAACGTTGCTGGGCATACCCTGTAAGTCATGTTGCCATTACTTGTCAAATTTTAGGTACACACATACCATCATGTTGGAATACAAAACATCAATCATTAGAACCATGACCTCCTTCTGCCAAGACCATGTAGTGCTGATAGTGCTAAAAAAAACATTATGGTGTATACTAATTAAGATTATACTATAATTTTGTTTGTTGTCTTTTTTTTTTTTTTTTTTTTTTTTTTTAAAGCAAAAGTCTTAACATAATCCTGTTATTTCTTTTACATTTTTTTCAAGGTTTGGAAGATTTACAGTGGCGGCATTGCAAGCAAAAGTTGATCAGTATGAACGAGAGATGAACAGGCTTAGAAAAGCTCTTGAGAGGAGTGATCAATACATTGAAGAACTGGAAGGTCAAATTGAGCAGTTGAAACCGGCAAGAGAAGAGGAAAATGGAAGATCAAACTGTGAAGGCTCTCTGCTGACTGAAGGAAACATACAGACTAAAGTAACTGGAACTGCTCTAAACTGGCAAGAAGAAAAACTTTCAGAGGTTTCTCTGAACCAGGCACAGAGATCCCATAAGAAGATTGATCCAGGGGATACTCATGGTTCGCCCACTACTTCAAATGGTTACGTACCAACTTCAAATCAAGGAACATATGTTGCTAAAAGTGATTTCTCTTCTAATTTACCAAACCAGACTTGCTCTAAATTAAATGGAGACAATGTGATCTGGAAAAGGCCTCTTCAAAAAACAGATGGTGGTAAAAATGAAACGTGCACGCCATCTAAAGAGAAAAATCTCTGTGACTTTGGTAGTCCAAGTACTTCCTTGGTTCAATTCGGCTCTCTTCAATTAAGTACTCCTGATAGTAAAGTTAGTTGTACACAAACAAGTATAAAGAAACCTTTGACTTATCTTAGAAAGTTAGTGTTTGATGACTTTAGAAAAAAAAGTGGACCGGACAGTTTTGTGCCTGGAATAAAGGAAAGTGCATCACGTATTGAGGAAAGCCTAATCAAAGACCAATACGAGGAACCACGTGTTAAGGAATCAAATTCTCGGTTTTCTCAGAATTGTACTGGAAACGATGACAGCCAGAAACAGCCTCACATGTTTCACCAAGAGCAATTGTTGGAGCCAGTCACAAACCGACCAAATCAATTTTTACTGAAAAAGTATCCAAATGTCAGTGATATCAGTCATAGCAGGGTCAGAAGTGTAAATTCCATGGATGCTTCCTTTGTTGCTAACATAATGCCAGACTTGGAAAACTGCAATCGCACAATGCATGCCAACAAAACCTATCAAGTGTCATCTACAAAAGACTCTACTAAATTACAACATAATTATGAAAGAAAAAATGAGGCACAAAATTCAGAACCTCAAACGTGTTATTCTGACCCATTGAAGCCTCACACTTCTGTTACTGATTTAGGAGAACAAAAGGACAATAGTCTTCAAAATTTTATGTTTTGTCCTTTTAAATATAACACTGATAACATTTCGTCTTCCTCTCTGACAGATGAAACTACACATTTCACTTCTTCCCATACACCGCATAATTGTAATAGCTGTAGTCCTGCAGCAAAACGAAAGTTGCTTAGCCTAGATACCCACAGTCCTTCAAAAGCACTTTAAACTTGAATCTACAAGTAGTTTTGGCTTGAGTTAATAATGTTAACACATAGTCAAATTATTGTTCCAATTACTAGATGAACCACTAATGTAAAGTTGAATCATAACTACTCACAAAATAAATGCAGATCTAGTTTGTTACCAATGTATTTATATGATTTTGTTTTATTTCACATACATCTTCAAGTATGTCGTATCCCATTGTGGTTGGCCATTGGGTATTCAGAGAAAATGTTCATTAAGTTATGGGTTTTTCTTAAGGTAGTACCACCTATTGGTGAGAGTCCAAATAACTTCCAGATACCATTGTCTTCTAACATCTGCACCTCACGATCACATTTTTCTAATTTTTAAGTTATTAATGTCTTATGAGAACAGCTTTCACCTGTGATTGTGACATTCAACATAACAAATATCTGCTGGAGTATGCCACTTAACTGATTGCTCTGTATTAGTTTAATAGTCTAGTCTTGCAGGAGGGATGCTAGCTGTCATCATGTTACAGGGACATATTTAAAAAAAGGGATTACATAAAGTTTAACTCTCCAGAAGATCTTTCAGCTACTTCCGGGATATGTGTTAATTATGGCGGTATTAGTGATAAGATTTTCTGCTTGACTATTTCCTCTTTTGTTAAAGGGTCAGTAATGCAAGAAGGACTCTGCTTTCAACAGGCACATGCATTATATGACTAAACGTATGTGGACACCCCTTCTAATTATTAAGTTAAGGCATTTTAGCTGCCCCCATTTCCAGGCCCGGACTGGGACAAAAAATAGGCCCGGGCATTTAAGCCCGAGCAGCCCATTTTTATTTATTTATTTATTGTTAAAGCCCACCCTTCATGTACCTTCTTTGCATTTACTCACTCACAAATCATTAACACATTCATTAATGCAGTCTCACAAATCATTCAAGCAATTCACCCACACATGAATTCATTAATTGTCATACGCATTCACACAATTCATCCACACATTTATTCATTCATTCATTCTCATACGCATTCACACTACCCCCTCTCCCCATCTTATCTGCCCCTTCTCACTATGTTCCCCCTTTTCATTATGTACCCCCTCTCACTATCTCCCCTCTCAATATCTCCCCATTTCTCACTATCTAACCCCCCTCTGCCCCTTCTCACTGTACCCCCCTCCCTCACCCTACTTACCTTGTTGCCGGAGCAAGCAGCAACTGCGGCCGGGCCCGCGGCAGGACCAGACTGACTGGGCCTATGCGGCCTCTACAGCCGCATCAACGCAGGGCATAAGGGGCACCTGCCCCTTAAGCCCGCCGCAACTGCTACCGGGTCCGCCACTCTAAGGGGCCGGGAAGCCCCCACCAGGGCCGGCCTTACGGGTGTGCGGCCGCACAGGGTTTAAATTAAAACATCGGGGGGGGTTAACTTAAAAAAATTCAGGTCCCCCTAATTACCCCAGATCACATTTGCAAATTGCAGATTTATGAATTAATTTGTGAATTGCTTGTTTTTTTTCTCCAGTGTGTATGTTAGTTGAGAATAAATATAAGTTGACTTTAGTGAATTTACAAGTTTGATTTGCATGCATCATTTTCACTTTATTTTGCATTCCTGCATATGCCACACAGTCTTTGATCACAGTCCTCTGCCAAAAAACACTTATGTGAAGTATGTGGGCCTTTGAGAGTGAGAATTAGTAATGACATAAACGTTTCCAGTGTATTTGTGTCAGTTGTTTCTTTGCTCATACTCCAGTTCCCCAAGTCCAATGCCGATTGTGCAGCTTTGAAAGCTGGACCAAAGAGATCTAGAAAGATTAGTTTCCCTAGAAGCCTTGCTTTGTAGCTCCAACTGAAGAACATTTTTTAATGATCCTCATGCAGTAGAATAGTAGTAGTACAGGAGAACTTGTGGGGTATCTATATTACAAAATAATAATAATTACCAAAATTATTTAGCATGATTGTATTGTACCACACCACAATATTACAGCAGATTCCCGCAGCTTTTTGCTTCGAGTGAAACCATGTGATATGTCTGGACTAACCTTAAACACCAATTCAAAAAGATGACAAACGCTTGGTCAGCAAATGTGGGCTTAAGCCAAGTGCCTGGTTCACAATGGCTCAGCAAGAGAGAGAGGAGTCAAAGCTGAACTGAGCTGGCTTCGTGGCTCTCTTTCTGGATGTCATTGGGTCCTTGGACAAATGGAAATGGCACAGGAGTACCCTTGCCACAATAACTAGACCGTCTCATCTTGCATTCTCTTGTAACAAGGAAAGGAATTTTTTGATATCACACTTTGAACAGTGGCAGCTCAGCCAAAATGGTTAGAACTGAGTTTAACACTTCTATATAAAAGCTTACCAAGCGGAGCCTGGGTTGGGTTTTAACCACCTCAATAACTAAAATAAGTTACATAGTTACATAGTTATATAGGCTGAAAAAAGACATGCGTCCATCAAGTTCAGCCTTTCCCATATCTGTTAATTTGTTGCTGTTGATCCAAAAGAAGGCAAAAAAAACATACTAAAAAATTGTGTAGCCACTGAAACAGAGAGGGTATATGGAAGACATGATTTGAATATTCAGATATGTGTAGAGTAGTCTATTTTTCATAATAAATGCATGCTCATTTTCAGCAGTAACAATACAGCTGCAATGTCTATCGCAAATACTTTAGCCCGTCACGGTGGAAAAATATTTTCAACCAAAATACCCAATTTATGCAAATTAAATCTTTGATTGTTTTCTCCAGATGTGCGTCTCAGGCAGGTACTCAATGGCTAAGGGCAGCACGATTTGTTAGTGATACTTTCCCTGCAAAAATTCTAATGGCTTATCAATTGGTATTATTGTCTTATTTGTGGGTAACATTTACACAAAGCTTGAACCTTTATAGCCAGAATGGCACAGCCCCAAAATGCCCATTTTGAACAGGTGAAAGGGTATTTGGTAAATATGATCTGTTGTAAATGAATGCAAAGGTGGCTTGTTTGGGGCCAGTGACACTTTTATTCTTGTTGGCAAG
Organism: Spea bombifrons; assembly: GCF_027358695.1. NCBI lineage: Eukaryota > Metazoa > Chordata > Amphibia > Anura > Pelobatidae > Spea > Spea bombifrons. The sequence continues at coordinate 101,453,406 of NC_071088.1, forward strand.
CTCCCTTATGTCTGTGATATGGTAGTAATTCAGTTTGGTAGTCGTATTAAACCATTGCTTTCCCCTTTTGATGTAGTGTGCAAATCAGAATGACAATAATCTATCACTGAGCCGTCTTAATTAGTACACATGCAGTGTAGCTTTAAAGGTTAATTAAGCAGTGCTTTGTAACTCCAAAACCATGCTCACAAAACTACTAAATGATTTTATGTGCTAAATGAGCAGTAAATATCTAGACACATGTATAAGAATTCTTTCTTTTAACATCTATTGATCTATTCCTACAGTTGTTAGCAGACTGGAACATCCAAATATCATATTTCCTGAGTCATGCCTCCATCAATTTACAAATCTCTCTTCAAGTATAATCCTCTACTCTTGCGGTAATTCCATGTGCTCTCATAGAGTATCTATTAAACATGATCTAATCTGGTGGTCCTTTCACAGCGGAATCAGAATGACAAAAAAAAAAGAAGTGAAGGTCTTGGCTTGAAAGGATGGTTCATGAAGCATATCTTTAATTGTGCAAAGAGAATAAGGTCCCCTGCTGTGGGGAATGGAAGTCATTAGACAATGGCGAGGTGTCTAGTTTGCTGCTGAATAATGCTGTAAGATGCAGCATTACAGATGAGCAAGTGACAATGGGTTTTATTCAGTAAATGATACAGTGTTTACTGCTATATTCCCCATTCTTATTCTCGGATTAAGCAATTAGAACTGAAGATGGTTACAGAAGCCATAATGCAAATAAGTGGGCACGATTAGAAATATGTAGCTGTTTCTTGAATCATTTGAAATTATGGATATTATTCAATATATTCTCTATATGTACGTATAATATATTTGGAGCTCTTGGATCCTAATTACTTTTAAAAAAATCCCTCTATCCCATCTACCTCCATGATAGATGTCCTAGTCTTGTTGCTTGCAATCATATGTAACCATGATAAAAGATACTTCATTGATGATCAACCCTTTAGCAGATTGTCATTCTTACCTTAGACCTTCTTCCACCTTTCAATGGGTGTTGGCTCTGGTGGGGTCAGAATAAGAATTCGTCTTATTCAATATCTTAGTTAAACTTATACATTCCCAAAAGCAGAGAAGCTTCAACCCTAGGTAGATGGCCTAGCAAAGCATGATCTCGAGAGAACTGATACTTTAGTTCTGGGGTGATTGATCCTTAGAGGCCTTCCCGGAATTAAAGATTTTCTCAACCAACATGTAATAAGACAATTAACATTGCACGTTACCAACCAGATTGAATTGATCCTGTTTTTGACATTCCAGACTTAACTAGCTTGATATCAATGGCAGTAAAACTCTAATGCTAAGATACTAAATATCCCTGGATGCTTGCCAAAGTGTTAGAACGAGTTAAAACCATTTGTGATGAGCTAGTTATTTAAACGGTGCAATTTCAAAGCTCTATCAGCATACACATCTCTTCACCCAATTGCATGAGGAAGGAACATTTAAATAGTAATTTCACCTATTTCCCAACAAATTTCACTTTCAGTGTCATTTGTGTTGCTAAGTAGACCTATTATATTTTAGTGCTAGAAAAAATGTTTTTTATTTTTGACAATTGTAATTAATATGTGGAAAGTTTTAGAGCACTCATTGACAGCAACGCAATCTGGAAACACTGGAAACAAATCTGATTAAACAAAAGTATGGTGCAACCAAATATTGGTGTGGATCGGTGGTCCCAATCTCTTGTCCTCAAGGACCTTCAACTTTCCAGGTTTGCAACATATTTATGTTATTAAGACTAACTGCTTTAACCACTTGGACTGATGGAGGAGATACTGAAAACCTGCACTGGGGCTGAATTTGGGAACCATTGGTCTGGACTGATTTAGTTTTTTTCTTGCATAGTCTTCACTGTTTCTACTTCCCATGTCCATATTACTTAGAGTCTCAAGAATTACCAGGAAAGTCCAGGAAAGGTCCAGTTCCCAGAAGAAGAATAAAGGGTATTGTGAACAGAATTCTGAAATTAAAGGGAAATGTACTACTTGAATATAATTTTAAGTGTATTTTAGGTTTTAACTCTACAAGGTATTTTGGCTTTCATCTTATGGGACACATAACAACATCCTACTGTGATTTGGGATAATGTTAGATCTGCAATTGATGAACATCCATCTATGGCTCTATCTCTCCTTTCTCCATTCCTTATGCTTCTCTATAGCCCATTCCCTCTAGATTGTAAACTTGCCAGGGATCTCTCTACCTAATGGATCGTTTTGTCTTAGTCTGTCAATTCTAGTTTTGTCATGCCCCTTGAATATTTGTATTGTAAGAGGCACTGCGTAAATTGTTGGTGCTATATAAATAAAAGAATATGATCTTGATCTTTTCACTGTTTTGTATTTATGCCTTAATTTATAGGTGACTGGATTTGGCTATTGCTACAAAAAATGTGATCAAGCAACGTGTGTTTTTGTAGTTATTAACATATGTAGAGTTTTGGTAGGAGTCAGAAGGCTTTGTCTTCAACCCAACTCTACCCAGTTAACAGCCCTGACCTGTAGTAAGAACAGATGTCCAAGAAAATTTGAAACTCATTTTAATATCAAATGTCAGCTCACTAGATCCTAGGGCAGATTGATTACACTTTTTTGTTTCATTATATTAACCCATTCTTACTAGTACTACATGGCATGTTTTGAGATTATTCATAATTGTTATCATTTTAGTGGTATAATAATAATATTAAGCCAAATAAAACCATCCTTAATCATACTAGATATGATAATTGATTTATTAACTTGGACACTGTCTGTGACCATAGCACATTCCTGTAATTTGATACATACTCCATTCAATATAAAAAATAAGGACACCAAGGCATACAAAGATACTATATATATATATATTATATATTACATATAGTATCTTCAGAAAGATGCAAACAGATGAAAAAATAACAGTTACTTTGTTTCCAATGTGTACATTATATGGTTATGGTGTTTTCATAGGTCATTCTGTATGCTCTTTTTAAGATCCATTAGGATCTGTTAAATTATATCAGAATATCATTATTTATTTTTTTACAGGCAAAAATAAATATTGTGCAAAAAAATTACTAGTTTCTGTCTGAATCACAAATCTAGATTGAGATTTATGAGCAAAATAGATTTGCCAAAAAATGCAGAGTGGTTATATGAGCTAATTTGATAACCTGGTAGTTGGTGGAAATACATTATCTGTTGCAAAGGGTTTTGTTTTTTTAAAGAGTTACAGAGATACCGTTTTCTTGGGATATGGACTACGTTTTGTGATATAAGAGGCAAATTATTGACAATTTGACAGCATGCACTACTGTATGTAGAGAATGCTGAATGATACAATCAAAAGGGGCTATGTCCTTTTAAATATTAGTCATGCCACAATTCTGGACCCGTATCAGTAGTGTAAAGTTTAATTGATGGAGTTGTAAAGTTTGATGAAACTCTATTCTCACCAGGGTAGATATTCTAAGATATATTCTCCAGGTTCAAACACCTAGAATCATCAACCAAGGAAAGACAAACCTCTGCTGTGGAGATCATCCTCAAGAGGCTTTGATAGAATGTCATCCTACCACTAGCGGTCCAGAGTCTTGGGTGGCAGTTGAACTTGATGAAATTAAAAAAATATATATATTTATTTTAAATCTATGAAAATATTTTTATATTGGGGGGAATTTTGTTTAGAATATGCAATGGATGTTTCCTAGTGCTCTACATCTCCACTGAGGTCCCCAATTATAGAGGTGCCTATACCCCAACCATGCCTCTCTAATATATATAGAGCTTTGACACATTTTCTGTTAAAAAAAAATCACATCTCACACTTTAATACTATGTTAACTACAGAAGAAGGGGGATATAATTAGGTAATAAAGTATAGTTGTTAAAGTTGTAAATGTTTATAGGAAAACAGTACATCTTAAAAGAAGCCTTCATTAATCAGACAAATGCCAATTCTGCATCAAATAGTCCTTTTAAATCCCCCATACACAATCTAGTACTTAATGGGCCATAATCATTGCTTTCAAATTTGGAATATTTTTGTGTGATATGCATTCTGGGGAAATACTATATTTGTGTATTATATGTATGTAAAAATAATTACAATCTTTAACTGTCTATTGAGCACCAGTAACAGTAATAATTTGTAAAACATAGCGATGCTTTCCTATTGAAGAGGAGGACATTGAAATGCAGAAGGCTGCTTTACAAAATCTCAAAGGAAAGGGTTAATGGTATTGCCCAAATCTGTTTGTTCACTTGCACTTGTCACATTAACCCTTAGAGGTTCTTGCTCCTTACAGTATCAATCAAAGAGTTAAATGAAGAATGGTGTATAGCGCAAAAATAATAATCTTCTATAACACATAACATAAATGACTGACAAAATAATATAGTGATTTAAAAATAATCACAATAAATTGACCTTTTATTGATCTTGGTACAGCACAGATGTCCCCACGCATGAAAGCAACCGAGGACATATTTCAGCTACAACACAATGAAAAGGGATTGTGAATTCTAAAATGATTCCTGGCATTTAGTAACTACACACACTTACATATTTGACATTTTAATTAGGATGAGTTCATCTAAGTGTACAATCTGAAAAAAAAGTCCTTTCCCAGCTTATATATGGCTCCAACATAGGCAGTCTTGTTTCATCCTTTGTGATTACCTAAATAAAATATAGTGTGATTAAATGACCTAATTTGATAACCTCTGCTTGCATTTTATGTGGTGTGACCTCATTATCTGTAGCACAGGGTTTTTTGGATCTAGAAGGCATGACTCCCCATGGGGATAGACTGAATTATTTGATCCTCTTCACAGTGGAATTGACTCTAATCAGCAGCAGTCAGCATCTGATGGGGTTAATATTGTGTGTTAACCTTTGAGCTGCCGGGCTATCTTAGCAGTACTTTAAGAATTTAGACATGACATTATTTGAAGGATTCGTTTGGGATGTTATATAGCTCTCTTCACTTTCCCCTGCCTGAAAGGAGAACTCCACCATTAAGCCACGAAACTAACAAAAAATTAGTTTTATTCCACCTTAACCTTGCACACAATCCTTTAACAAATTAATTAATCCTAATGAATTAACACTTCATTTATTTAAACGCGCTACAGTTCATGAATTAAAATTTCATGCAGTGATTAAGGGCTGCTAAAATATGCATGATTTCGTTAAAATTTTATAATAAATCAGGGAAATGTGTTACATGACAAAGCAACATTTTTTTTTAACTAACCCCTATGTGCGTGTCTCTTTAAAAGGGATGAAAAGCTTGTGAATTTTATATAACCCCCCCAGAAATAAAATCCCATTCGTTCTGCAGGATCTTACATGAGGCAGGTGAATTAACTGCACATTTTAAGGGGTACATCAGGGTCCTGGGAGGTTTTGAAGAATATAGCAATTCTTTTTTTTCAAAACCATGTAAAGACTATTGTGTAATACAAAAGGATGTAAAATAAACAGAGGCATAACTCAATCAGCTGCCTGCTTTACCCTCCCTGAAGGAATTATTGCAGAGCTTCAAGGGACCTAAATCACAATCAAAGGTTTCAATTTTTAATATGACAACACTCTACACTTTGGCTGGGAGGGTAATTATTGCAGCATGTACATAGCTAATTAGGAGAGCTTTGCTGATGTCAGGAAAATTCCCCATTTGGACATGGAAAGACTTTTTGTGCATTCATCCGTTTGTTCTTATCCCATCAAATGGATGGGGACAGTGTTCAACATCAGCATCACACATTACTTACTATAACGAGGTAGCCAATTTCTGTAAGAAAAAATATACATTTGTTTTAACATTCGGAAAATATGTACAGATTATAAAGTTTTTGAACTAATTACCCAAAGGTAATTAACAATGTATCATAGCATTTAAGGATGTCTACAAGCCTCTAGTCTATACCTATCCTCAGAAAGAGGCCATAAAGAGCAAGCATAAGTTAAGAAATAAGTTACCGCTGGTTTCCATATATTTTGATTTAATATATATGTATATTGTGGACTATGACTATATATATATATATATATATATATATATATATATATATATATATACATAACATATATATTACATATATATTTGTAAATATACATATATATATATATATATATATATATAGCATTATATATATTTAACTTAAATATACATATCATACATATATATATATAGCTATATATTGAATAATATATATATATATTAACTATGAATATATAGTCCACAATATTAACATTTTAGCTTTCTTATTAAAATCAGTGCTCTATTAAATATATTAATAACAAAAAGCAGCTTAGACAAAAGTTAATATGATGTCTGATGTTGTCTAGGAATGGTTTAGTTTCCAGCCATTTCCCTGCTGATTTCAGCTTTCATATATTCCTCCCCTGAGATGACACAGTGAATGGTATCCAAGTCCCTCCTCTCTCTTCCCTTTACACTCCACGCCACAGCTCCCGAGCAGTGTAGTGGGAGCAGCAGCACTCACCTCCGTGGGCACCCACCTGCGCTTGTTCATCATTATTAACGGGCACAGGTCTAAGTCCACACACAGGAACATGTACAATTGTTTATTTGCTACTTTTCTTTCTGCCCTGGGAGGTAATTCATTACAATGCTAATTGAGGTTGTCATTCTAGATACGTGTATCGGTGTTCAATTTAAACGGACACTGATGGAAATGAAACTGGGAGCTAGAAACTGAGCTCTTTTCAAGAGCAGAAAGATGGGCATTTGGCGTTAAACTGAGCAGCCATCATCCCCCTGTACATAATTAACCCATTCAGCGTCTGAGATAAGAACTGTTACCGAAAAGGTTCAGACGATCTATCCGATCATTTTCTGCTTTCGATTAAAGAAAGACAATCCACGACTAATAAAAAGTTACTTATCACTTGTGTGCTCTAACACACAACAGGTTTTGTGGCATTACATATAGGTGACAGCTGGGGGTATGAAATATATCCATGTCTTTACAGAAGTCAAATCTTCCTGAAAAGCAACATTCCATTCTCAAGAAACGACGGAATGTCCTATTTCATTCTTTAGGGATACAGCAAGCATAAGTATGTAAGGGTCCCTTGAAAGGATACATATGGGGTCATTTCAAAACGTGAAAAATCTATGATATTTAGTTGAAAATATAAATAAAATATAAATAAATATGATATAAGTTGAAAAGTCTCATATGTTAGTTATAGCATAGGTTACTGTGAGAAAGCAAATAGTAACAGATAGATGGGTTAGTTATATAGATACATGATGGGTGGATAGATAGATGGATTAAGAAAATGATGATATTAGATGGAGAGATAGATGATTATTATATATGATATAATAGATCTATCTATCACATACACGTGTATTTATACTTAGAATGTTGTGTGTAATCTATAGAGTGGTTTTGATGTGCAGTGGCAAGAGGCGCATGCCTAGTGGCCGTCTCCAGGTGTAGCACCTGCACCAGCCTGGTGTCTGCTGGTCACTATAAGAGCAGCCACCAGTTACCAGCACCGCCCAGACTGCCAGATGAGCAGTAAATGCAACAAGCCACAGACAGCTGATGTCTGTCAAGCCTGTAGCCTGGAGTCTCGCGATACCCGGAGACGGCTGCTGCTGCGAGATCTAGGGCTCAGGTGTAAGAGGAGCATCTCATCCCAGTAGTAGGATGGAGCCAGACACATAAGTGAGACCGAGAGGCTGGAGGGAGGCACACTGTGTGGTCATCTGGAGATACAACATCAGCTGTGGCTGCGAGGACAAGAGGAGCGCAGCCTCTCCATCACAGGGAGCAGAATCGGGTTCTCTTCTCACTTTAAAGGAGTGTTTTTGGATTCCATGCAATTCTTTCAAGATGATGTCAATGAACAGCAAGCAGCCTCATTTTGCCATGCACCCGAGCTTACCTGAACACAAATACACCTCTCTACACTCCAGTTCGGAAGCAATAAGAAGAGCATGTTTGCCAACTCCACCGGTAAGTCACACCATGCCACTACTTGGATTCCATATCCTATGTGGTCAAGGAAATGCATTTTTTCTCAATTTCTTTGCACTTAAAACCTTCGTCTCCTTGTTACATGACATTTATGTGTACACATCAGCATGGCACATGCATACAAGTCACGTTTTTTCCCCATGTATCTTCTGCAATCAGTTGTTCATCAGTGATAATTTAAAGCACGATCTGAAAAGTCTCATGTTCCATCTACTTTTTCTAGAAAGGTTCCTAACTCGGCCTTAAAAAGAATTGTCTTGCAAGAACCTTTCTGCCACAATGTTCCACCTAAGGTTTAGCACACGTTTCTTTCTCCATCATCTTTTGTGTTAGGCTTCTTTACTTCTTTTCCAATTATTTGCTGGATGTTTGAATGACTTCCATCAATGTGTGACCTCTCCCTTATCCATTCATTTTGGCAGCTGCAGAGCAATATCTTCGCCAGTCTAGACGAGACCCTCCTTGCCCGTGCAGAAGCTTTAGCTGCGGTTGACATCGCAGTGTCCCAGGGCAAGACTCACCCTTTCAAGCCTGATGCCACCTACCACACGATGAGCAGCGTGCAGTGCTCCTCCAACTCCACCGTGCCGCTTGCTCATCACCACCATCACCATCATCACCATCACCACCAGGCTCTGGAGCCCGGAGACCTCTTGGATCATGTCACGTCCCCGTCTCTCACGCTCATGACCAGCGCAGGACATGAAGGAGTCGGAGGTGGTGGAGGAGGCGGAGGGGGAGGTGGTGGTGGAGGTGGAAGTGGCGGCGGAGGTTTAATTTCCACCTCAGCCCATCCGCATAGCCACATGCATGGCCTGAGCCACCTTTCCCACCAGGCGGCCATGAACATGACCTCTGCACTCCAACACCCTGGGCTTGTGGCTGCCCACCATGGACCTGGGGGGCAGGTGGCCTCAGCCGTTGGGGCAGCAGGTTTAGCCTCAATCTGCGATTCGGAAACTGACCCCAGGGAGCTAGAAGCCTTTGCAGAGAGGTTCAAGCAGAGGAGGATCAAATTGGGGGTAACTCAAGCGGACGTGGGCTCAGCTTTGGCTAACCTAAAGATCCCAGGGGTGGGATCCCTCAGCCAGAGCACCATCTGCAGGTTTGAGTCTCTTACCCTGTCCCACAACAACATGATCGCCCTTAAGCCCATTCTCCAAGCCTGGCTGGAGGAGGCGGAGGGGGCCCAGAGGGAAAAAATGAACAAACCAGAACTATTCAATGGGGGGGAAAAGAAACGTAAGAGGACTTCTATTGCTGCTCCAGAGAAAAGGTCTCTGGAAGCTTATTTCGCTGTTCAGCCCAGACCATCCTCGGAGAAGATAGCGGCCATTGCCGAAAAACTGGACCTCAAAAAGAACGTGGTGCGGGTTTGGTTCTGTAACCAGAGACAAAAACAGAAAAGAATGAAGTTTTCTGCAAATTACTAGCCCCCCACCCCCCTTAATATTTATGTATTTATTAATTTATGGTTTGAGTTTTAGCAGTTTACTTTGTCAGCCGGTTGGAGGGAGGACTCTAGTTAAACTTGAGATGATCTCCAAGAATGGGACATGAAAAGAAAACAAAACGTTATAATAAAAATAATTTAAAAAAAAAAAACATAAAAATAGTATATTTATTGCCGGGACCAATGGACAATATACAAACGAATACAAACTATGTTACAAATTAACAAATTAGGAAATCATCTGAATAAATCTAGATCTAATCTTGACATTCGATCAGAAAAGATGTCCAAGGACAAACTGTCCTGTTCAGGAAGGACAAGAAGTAGCTAAAAATGTTGGTGTCGGTGACCTTGTAAAATGAACAGTATTTTCTCAGCTCTGTTATGTGTTATTAACCCCTACTGTCCCTTTTCTGTTTTATGTTGCTGGTCTCTGTGAGGTCTAAAAAAATACAATATGCGGCTGGTAAAACCGCTTTAAGGCTTGATCTCCAAAGCTTATTCCTAAACACTTCTGAATTAGCGCTAACCAAAGCCTCTCCAGTTATCTCGCTGGAGGCTAATGCCCCTCAAAATATTTTACTAAAAGATCGATTTTACTACAAATTGTATCGCCTCTTATCATTTTCTATTTGACATCAATAATTCTAGAATGAGGTATTTGCCATTAGGAACTGAATAGACATAACGAATAAAAATAACATAATGTATACAGATAAAGGGCCTGCATGTTACAATTTATTCATTTTGTTTTAATCATTAAAATTGGGTATAAAAACTGATTTATTTGTTAAGAATTTGCACTATGTTATATCAGTATTTCAGACTAGAAATATATCTGTAACTCCAGAAGCTGGTTGTCCTGTGAGAACAGAATCTGTCTTTATATCAGTGTCCAAGGGGCCCCTTGTTTGAAGAAACCTTTTGTACAGTATGTGATTAAAAAACCCACTACAACCCAATCATCGCCCTAAGGTAACAAAATAAAAAGATGAAGTATGAGAAGTGGGGATTAGGGGATTTTAATCATTTTCTATTGTTTTCTGTTTCCAGTTTGCAGAGCAAACCTTCTATGCATTTAAACCCAAGCACTACATAGAGTAGTTTCTTGTAGACTTTTGTGCGTGCTGTGATTTCACTGTTTTTGGCTGTCTTCACCCACACCATTTAAAAAAAAATCTAGAAAAAAAAATCATTAATGTCCAGTAATTGTGTAATACAGAGCAAAATATTGTAAATAATTTATTTCATGCACAAGAGAATTAATAGTGTGTGATACCACCAGTATTAATATAAAACATTTTTCCAACTTCGTTATTTTTTGTACCTGTTTTAAATATGTTGATTTTTTGGTCATTAACCCATTACGTTCTGTTGTTATGAACCAGCTGCAATAGGAAGATGTGCAACAGTGACAAGCTAACTGTAAATAAATGTAAAGTTCTAAACATAATATGCTTCCAATTCTTTGAGGTTTTCTTTTCATTTCAATTTTTAGCCTTAAGAACAACACTTTAAAAAGTACAAAGTAATACAGACAAATATGCATTTATTTTATGTATTTATTGCTAATTGTCTTCATTATTTTCTTCTAGGACTCTTTTTACAGTAATTACAGGAATAGATAACATTTTGTACAGTAACGATACTGAAACTTAGAATTAATCTGTTATAGATTCGTAATAGGAAAATAATTCTGGGCTTTTTAATAGCATTTTAAAAACTAAATGCGTTTGCTAATATTTCCTTTGAGCTGAACAAAAATTATTTTAATAGAGTCAAACTCTTGCCCTAAGAAGTTACTGGCTGGAGGTTCATTAAGTGCTGTAGGATGCCACCTACTGCTTCCAGTGATCAAAGAAGCTTTTTTTTCGGGTGAACTTATATTAAAAACATGGCAAATTGAAGAATTAAGAAAAAGAGTCAACTCAGTAATAAAAATTAAAATCGATATACTACATTAATAGTGTTCAAAGTAGTCCTTGGCTATGCAGAGAAAAATCTAATTGGTATTAATAACTATTAACTATTAAGTATTAAAGATGATTGGAACTTAAAATTGGAATTAGATCCATGCGCCGACAGCGAGTGGGTTAAAACACTCGCTTCATTTTCTTAGTTCTGAGGAAAAGATCTTTAACCCATATATCTTTTCTATAACTAGAAATGCTATTTTTTATATAAAAACTGTTGGCGAGTAATATCCTGCAATTGTTAAATGAGGGGGTATTATTACTATTATTATTATTATTATTATTATTATTATTAATAATAATAATAATTTATTTAATGTGTTACTGATCCTCATGCACAAACTCTTACAATAAAAAATATGCAGCCCAATTAGCCTGGATTCTAATTAGAATCTAAGATATTTATTCTTATTTCTTTCAATGTCAGAAAACTTTTGAAACACGATGACACATAAAAAATAAAGTACTTAAGAGATACATTTAAAAAGTATTTTTATTTTTTTTTTACAAATTGAAATTAAAGGCCTTTATGTTCCATAAAAAGTCGGAAAATAATCATGATTAGAATTCAAATAATAGTTCTTCATCGGAATTGGAAGGGATTGGAAGGGAAGTCTGCAGCTTTCACTGGTTTGCCAATAGCTCTCACCTTAGATTAGAGAGTCATAAATGTGTAACAAGCACTTACCACCATGATATTATTGATTTAGCTTCCCAGTGATATTAATACTTTCTCTACTCATTCAACAAGTGCAGTAATCTGATGGGAAAAAAATACCCAGAAAAATACCCCCTGCCTCTTCTGTATGTATTTCTAAATGCTTTGTAACCAATTGTACAGCGCTGTGGTATATGATAGCGCTATATAAATCAGTAAATAATAAGTACCTTTGGTCTATTTTTTTTTCTCCTTTTAAAATCCGTGATTTTTTAATTATAACTTAAAAAAATAATATTAGCCTTGTGATCTTAGTACATTATTAATTGGCCGTATTTAGATTATGTGTTGGATATAAAAATATAATATATCCCTATAAAGCTCCCTAAACGCATAATTTGATATATTTTCATTCTATCTAGTTACGTATTTTCACTGGTACATAGAAGTTTACGGATGTATATTTTACAATATTCAATATGACTGAAATGTGACAAAACTGGATTTTTTTAGACGGAAACTTGCAGCTCTGGACCACAAGTTACTAATTACGTGCATTTCAAGTGAATGCTGTAAATACAATTACACAGCCGCATTTAATAATTCATGGGCTGAGATTTGGAAAATTAATAAAATGAATTATAACAAGAGGCTAATTAAAAACTTTAGTAATTGTTGTCAAGACAGCAGAATGGGAGGAGTGGTACACAAAAATGTATTTATTCCCTTAAACATTTTTCTAAAGATCAATGATCCTGATTTATTTCCAGCAGATCACTAGTATTATTATAACAGCTCTGTCAAGGGTGGAGTGGATGTAAGTAATATTTACATGACAGGTTCATACAATCATGTCATTCAGTTAAATACACCAGGATATTAAATACATATACAGGACATTATATATGTGTGTGTGTGTGTATGTATGTAAAAAATACACAGGCATACATATAATATATATACATAATTACATATATATATATATATATATATATATATATATATACATACATATACATTAACACATATAAAAAGCATATATATAAAATGTCTTGAATCAACTAGCATTTGAATAAATTATTGTGCGCATATATATATATATATATATATATATATATATATATATATATATATATATATATATATATATATATATATATATATATACCTTTCCTGTATTTTTTTTAATGTATACTGCCTTCAGTACTAACCAACTAAATATATATTTTTTTATATTTTTATATACATGGAAATCTACAATCAGGTGTACACATTATAAAGATATATACTGTGTATATATATATATATATATATATATATATATATATATGTATATATATATATATATATATATATATATGTATATATATATATATATACATATATATGTATATATATATATATATATATATATATATATTCTCTCCCTCTATATATATAGAATTGTAATTCTATACTATTACAATTGTAATAGTATATGTAATTCTGTCTCTAGATTTCTATGTATCTCTATACCTATTACGTAACCCTATGATGTAAATATGTATAGTATACTTCAGACACAAAAGCTTAAGGTTTCTTTTTTTTTTTTTTTTAAGAATCCGTGCTTAAAACACAAAGCCCTGGCTTTTTCCAGCTTCAACATAATGTATACAAAGTTTTGTACACATTGATCAGAATAAAACAAAATGTTGACAGCATCCAACAGTGGAAATTCACTTACAGCAGACTCTTTCCTTTTACTGAAGTGTTGACAATAAACATTTAATGAAGGCAGAGACTTAGATGTCTCCAGACAGTGTCAGAATCCTTTAACAGGACCATTAGTATGGCTTTCTGTAACATTATAAAAAAAAATACAAAAAAAGCAAACCAAATACACTGTTTGTTGGTATATTTTAGCCTTTTTTGTTTCTTCTGACATACTTTTGCATTTAGGAGAAATTTGCTCATTGCAGATCACTGGCTCTTCAAAAATGTTAAATACAGTTAATGCAATATTAATCGTCCTTTGGTGATATAAAATGCAATATTTTCTGCCTGCTATCGAGCTGTTCTAGCAGAAGAGCTGATGAAACCAGTCACAGCTGAATAGTGGAGAGAAAAGCCTTATATTTATTGCTTTTGTTTGGCTTTTGGCTACAGACACAGGAACATTGTAATGGGGTAAGGACATTTATTTTATCTGTAATCTATTGCGGCTAGAACACGAGTGGCAGATGGGGTTTGGTGTTATATTCAAAGAGTCATTTAGAGCAAATCCTAATAACTAATAATGATTTATGTTAATTTCGTTCACCTAGGCGACTTTATTAAAGAGGCATTATGCAATGGAGAGCCCATCGAGGTAAAAGCTTGGCTTTTTTTTGGTAGCATAATCTTAACCTTGTTTACTCTGGGATTTAAATCACCCTGATGGATTTCCGTAAATATTTTTTTTCTTTTTATTTTATGTATATCTATATCTATATATATATATATATATATATATATATATATATATATATATATATATATATAGATAGATAGATATGTGTGTGTTTGTCAAATAAACCCGGGGCATTGCAATTTAGAAGCTGAATATGCAGAAGGGCTCTCTATATAATGAAAAAAACGGGGATGCGGGGTTTTTTTTGTTCTATAAAATGAAATGGGTCACGGTGCATTTCGTAGATCTAAATAGAAAAGTTAAGACTCTGAATTCATTTCTGATTAGAATGTTTTGTGGCCCCCCCAAAGTGCGAGCGTTCTCCAAAAAAAAATACATTGCGAGCGGTAAATAATTCGAATGTTTCATACCGCAAGCAAATTTTTTAAAAAAACAACAAACAAAAAAACCCTCTTATTAATTCACTTGCACAGGTTATATCGTCTGCCTACAGGCATTCTCTCTGAAAGTAAAAATAAGGACAACCCTATCAAAGCACCTTATTAACACTATTTTCTGGGGATCAGAGGTGAAATCTCCTCTGCTTAGTAGTGCTAAGTAGTGACAAAGTAGATCATTGAAAGCTAAAAGGCATTTAACATTTAAAAAAAACATAACTCCATCCCAGTAATTAGTTGACTAAAACGGTTAATATACTAATTAATTACTGTTA